>NC_081796.1:24091310-24460060 GCF_963082965.1 Carassius carassius
CGGACTACCCTCTGTAGTCTTCTGAGGTCAGATTTAGAAGCTGAGCTGAACCAGACAGTTACTGAAGTGCAGAGGATGGATTCGATGATGGTGGAGTAGAATTGTTTCAGCAGATCCTGTGGCAGGTTAAACTTCCTCAGCTGGCGAAGGAAGTACAACCTCTGCTGGGCCTTTTTCACAATGGAGTCAATGTGAATGTCCCACTTCAGGTACTGAAAGATAGTGGTGCCCAGGAACCTGAATGACTCCACTGCAGTCACAGTGCTGTTCATGATGGTGAGTGGGGGGAGTGCAGGGGGGTTTCTCCTGAAGTCCTCAATGTCCCGCCCACGGCGCTATCTGATTGGTTACACCTCATGAGTAATAGCCTATCAACACGTGCGAAACGGTTGAAGTCGGTCCGCTGGGCGGTGGAGTTGCCAACTTGGCCACTTTGTCGCTAGATTTATTGATTTTTTTTTCCAAAAAGCGACTAGCGACAAATTTAGCTACTTTTTGGACAATCATTATTTCTCTGAGGTCTCTCTTTCCCAGCGCGAGCCTCTCTCTGCATCTGCTGTGTCCAGCGAGCGGAGAGAAGAGCAGCACTTTCAGTAAAAAAAAGAAAAGATAATCTGTTGCTTCTAACTCTATTTTACATGCAAGTATAGCCGACATCAGTCACAGCACAACCACTGACTTTATCGTATGTGTATTTGATTTCATTAGTGCAGATTAATGTTTGAGAGCTGGTTATGTAGTCTTAATGGACCGTGTTTCAGTCATTATAATATTAATTCAATTGTCTGACAACAGAAACATTAAAACATAGTTATAAAAACAGTTTTATTGAGAATCAAATTAAATGGCTGAATTAAATGCAGTATGTGAGCATAGGGAGGCAATATAATACGACGCACTTACGTCATAAATATGCTAATTAGCACATGACGTCACGAATTAAAATGTTTCAAAACATCCCCCCCCTCTGTTTTTTTCACAAATCGCACCCTGTCTGCAGTGAATGGGTGCCGTCAGAATGAGAGTCCAAACAACTGATAAAAACATCACAATAATCCACACAACTCCAGTCCATCATTAGGATGTTTTTAACTTCAATCCGTTGCTTAATGATGGACTGGAGTGGTGTGGATTACTTGTAGAGTATTGTGATTGGGGCCATATGTTTTTATCAGCTGTTTGGACTCTCATTCTGACGGCACCCATTCACTGCAGAGAATCCATTGGTGATAAAGAGATCTATTGCTAAATTTCTCAAAATATATTCCTATGAAGAAAAAATCTAATCTTGGATTGCCTCAGGGTGAGTACATTTTCAGTTCCAAATGTTTATTTTTGGGTGAACTATTCCTTTATATCACGCTTAAAAATTCCTAAATTTCATTACATGCAAAATATCACACTTTTTAACATTTGTTCCTATTGACTTAAAACAGCTGGTCATTGTGGGATTTTTAGTGGATGTATAAAGTCAGTTCTCCAAACTATTAACATGTTGCACTAACATTTAACAAAGTACATTTCTCTTTATTTGAAAAGTATATATATTGTGTTTCATATTTTGAAAGGTCCATTATATTGCTTTAAAATAAATGCCAATTGGTTTGACATTTGTTATATAATTCAAAAACACTCGCAAATAGTTTGCAAATACTTTTTAGGCCAATTTATGTCCTGTTAGAATAAATTCCTTCTCTATTTAATACTGAACATAACTACAAATAAGATGCCATTTGTATACATGTACATTTCTGGCTTTGTGTAAGTCTGTGATTTCTTTAACAAGGCACTAATGTCCCCCCGCAGTCAGTGAGATGTATTCTTGGCTCCATTCGCAGCAATCGGTCGCTCTGTCTTGCTCTAATTGTTTCCAGATTTGTGTGGGAGGTCAAGCCCCACAGTGCGCGGCCCTGCCAAGTTTATAAACACAGCAACGTTTCCAGATGGCCAGCGGCTCCAGCCTGGCTAGCAGGTTGATTGGGTCTAGAATAATAGCAGGTGGAGAGCAGACAATGAATTCCTTGACACTTTAGACCTTTTGCTTACACACTCACCAGCAGTTTTTAAGAAGTAATTTTAGAAATAACCATTAGAAGGCTCCGGGACTTCTCAGCATGCCATTTTTTTCCTTTAACGACTCGAGTTACTTCATAGATTGTGAATGCATCAATACATTATTCATGTACAAATTTCATAGCTGGTGAGCATTATCAAAAATGAGCATTCATCAAATTCAAACTTAGCAAAGAATCATTTAAGTTCTCAAAACGATGTTTCATTAGGCTTTTTGTATTGGCGTATTGGATTTCATGTCCTTAAAGAATGGACAATAGAATAAAAAGTTGTTTACACAACAAAAAAAAAGAAAAGAAAAAAATATATATTTTTTTTCTTCTCACTGGAACCTTTATTTTTAAATGTGCACTTCTGCTGGAGGAAGATTAACACGGAAGAAAATTAAACCTTCATTACCAGATTCAAGCCTGCAGGCAATTAAAGTTGCCAATTTCCCCACCACTTTTTCCATTCCATGCTTTTTGGGTGACTCTAAAATGCTTTAAAACATCTAGCGTACAATTTCACAACTTTAGGTTAGGTCGAGTCATTTTTATTTGTACAGCGTTAATAAAAAAACATGTTTCAAAAAATGTGATTTAAAGTCTTCAAGCCCCAAAGGAGACTCAAAAAATATATTTTGACAACTTGCCGAATAAAATGTCATGTTTAATTCATGCTGCCATTTCTGGGAGTTTCCTCAGAAATACACCTGGCAGCTTGAATGACCAGTGGGCAAAAAACCCTTATTATCTTAATCTTTACATAGGGTTCTATAGGGGTTTCTATTAAGAGATACATGCACAAGTTGTTTTATTTAAACTATATTAACATGAAAATATATATGTAACAAATTGCACAGTATGCAATAAAAAAATTAATACAAAAATTGCAAAAATAAAATATCTAGGATAAAACTCAATGCATTAATGGGTTAAAGAAGTGCAACTTTTTAAAAAGCTAAATAAACTACAATATGCATATGCATGCATTTGCTTTGCCTGATCAAGAAATAACTTTGTCAAATCACTATAAAAGAACTAATCAAAATGAATCAGCATTAACAAAAAATAAAATAAAATAATAATAATTAAATAATTAGTACGACTTCAGTCATGTCAATGTAAAACGGTGTCATAATTTAATTCATGCAGTTTACTTAATTACTAAATGTATGTAGGCCTGTGTGTGTGTGTGTGTGTGTGTGTGTGTGTGTTTATATATGATGGATGGATGGATGTATAGACAGTTGGGTGCCTGGAAAGAAAGAAAGAAAAATAAGGCTGAATGTGTCTGAAAGTGTGATATAACATCTTTTTTAAAGTAATGATTCATTGCTAAGCTCATATATTCCATAAGGTATTGTATCGCATGAGAGTCACATCATAACATTGTGCTCTCACCAGTTCATCCAGTCATGACAGAGGCTTTTTACTTTTATGTCACGCGCGTCTATGGATGCCTGACACGGCTGAAGGAACACGCTTCAGACTTTAAAAAAATTTTATTTATTTTTTATCAAGGGACGCAGATTGCAGACGAGCAGTATCCTTCCACACTGAGCCGTTTCCACAAGCTCAGTCAGGAACGAGGGAATGGAAATGGAAAGAGAGGTTTAGGGAGCTCCTTTCATCAACTGTGGTTTGCTACACTTGTTTTAGCCAAAGCGCCCCCCTTACTTCCACCTTAAATCTCCTTCTCTCACTCACCCTCTCTCTCTCTCCCGCTCTAGTAGACTCCAGATGTGCCGTGGCTCCAGTGAGGCTGACATATACAGTAAATCAGCATCTGAGGGCTCGTCAATCTGTGGGCCACTGATCGAGCACCCCCGCCCCCTCGCCGCCGATGCAGGAAGTTTGGACGATGGAGATCCCGAGAGGGTTTGTGGACGTTGCTGACGATCAAGAACTAGAAGCCAAGGAACATTTTCAGAAGGAGTCCGAGGGGAGAACTGTGCACCACAAAGCAGCAGAAATCACTCACAAAATTTGCGCAATTTGCGTATTTGCGCAAGTCATCGTGGTATTTGTGTTAGCGCAAGCATTAATTAAATGTGCTGATTATTCTTACAAGAAAATACTATAGTGGCAGCATGGTATAAACAGGCATTCCACGAGGTTTAAATTACAGATTATATTAATGTCTATTACATGTTATTCAAAAAGTTCGGACACTTATGGAACCATGTACTACAGGGCTTTTCCTGTTTTTATCATCACAAAAAAGTACTGTGTCAGTACTTGCATATATACACCATGGTAAAGACATTTGTGTACGATAGCACTTCAAAACGTAGTAAGATTTGGGTGTGTACCATGGTATCTATTCAAATTACCAATGTAATAACATGGTACTTTCTAGAATTTTGATATATTTATTTGTAATATGTTCTTTGGTGCTACCATATAGGCTACCATTGTGCATTCTTATTTTAATCAGTACCATGGTATGTATGGTATACAAAGTACCATGCATAATCATTTGTTACAATGGTAACACCACAGTACATTCGTAAGGAACTAAGAAACATGGATTATTACACATGCAGTGCTGTAATCTGCACACTTATGAATGTTTGCACTAGAACACCATACAAGCATAAACATACCATGGTCATGAATATGGCAATCATTCAGTATCATCTAATTTTATCACTGCACTAAACATCATCACAGTATAACTTCTGTAAGGATGCTTTCATGAATATTCGTATTTATTCAAAACAATATTTACACCTTACTCATGCATAGAAAAATACTTAAAGTGTGACCAGTCAGTTCTTAGGACTTTCAACACCCACTTCCAGATGTAAATCGTTCATCAGTGCATGAAAATTTAGCGTTCGCATCATTCATTTGGTAGCCTGACGCTTGTGCAGATCCAAATTGTGTTAACTCCTCCACTCCAGACGAAACAAGTCGAACCTCAGGGACAGATCAGGGTGAAAGAGTGACAGACAGAGAAAAAAAACAAATGTTCTCTTTCAAACAATACAATAAACAGAGGGAATGAGAGCGCTCGGGTGTTTCAACACATCTATTAACACACTAGAGACTTCGAATTGACCAAGAATTGGGCAATGCGTCAATGGCGGGGAGAGCTGGAAAGGTTGAGAAAGAATTGTGCTGATGTTAGATAAACTTTTCAAGTAGAAGGTTAACCTAGACCTTACTCACATCCGCAGAGCAGTGGATGCTCAAAACCTGTCCAATTCAAAAGCATGTCAGATGTAATTAAGAGAGTTGAGTCAGAGTTGCAGAATTAGGATTCTGTGTGTGTGCGATGGCGCAAGTGTGTGAGACAGTTTGCGTGCGTCTGGCTCTGTGATAAGAGCACTGACTCGGATTGACTCAAAGCCTGGGAAAATGAGTGGGCTGGAATGTATGAAGAAACAGCATCTGTGTGTGCACACACTCACACACACTTGCCCATATACACAGTCTACTTAGTCTACTGTACATGCAAAGTCTCTCTCTGAATATTCATGCATGGAAATACATGTTTTCGTACCCATGACTGTGCTATAAATGAATACAGCAGTGGTGCGTGTGGACTGCCGCAGCTCAAACCCCGTCCTCAGAGCGTGGTTGGAGAACAGTGTCGCCAACTTCCTGTGGGATCCCTGTTCTCCGTCGTACATATTTGGGGCTGTGTGAGTATTTGAGCAACCGACCCCGGCGTCAGCAAGCTGATTATTTTCACTGACCCGAGTCTGTCTCCTGCGGGGCCTCTGACAGCCTGTGTGAGTGAGAGTGAGAAAGACAGATGGTGTGAGCAGAGACATGAGAGAAAGACAGAAAAGGATAAAGATCCAGGAAATGCAAAGGTGGAAGGAATGAAGAGGAAAAGTGAATGGAAATAAAAAGCAAAAGGAAGACAGAAAAGGTTAAAGATACAGAACGTGTAGAGGTGAAAGAAAAGAAAAGGATATAGGAAAAAAGAAAGATAAAGAAGGATGGAGATACAGAAAGTGTAGAGAATGAAAATGAATAAAAATAAAAAGGAAGAAAAAATGGTTAAAAATGAATAGGATAATGTAAAAAGAAAAGAAAAAGGAAGGCAGAAAAGGATGAAAATTGAGATAAAAAATTGTTGATGTGAATGAAAAGGTAAAGAAAAAGAAAGACAAGGTGCCGGTAAAACAAGGAATAACATATAACCAGAACACATTCCTTTCCATGTAAATTAAGTTAAAGAGAGCAAGAGATTCAGTGCAAAACTGCGAGCGTAAGAGTGTAGAAAAGGGTTTTTATTTCGGGAGGGGGGTCTGAAAGCGCAAGCCGCCGATGTGGCTCCAGTACGGCGGGCGACTCGGGCAGGTTGATGAATGTCTCGGGCTCAAGCATCGTTGCCACCCAGAGCTCGTGAGGGCCAGCGACAATGGCTTCAGTATCCTGGACCAAACCACCAGCCTTCCCTCTGCTCCCAAACCATCGCATACACACACAGCCCTCCTCCCCTCTCCCTCCAAACCACAAACACCGTGTGTCTATCCTGAGTCGCTCAGGAGCATATCTCAACACCCTGGGCCTCGTAACTCACACAAACACACTGATTCTTCCTGTTCTTCCCCTCTATATATAACACATACACATTCAGCCACACCACAAATCTCACACACTGTTCGGAGAGGAATGTTCTTCAGCAGTGTGTGTGTGGTTGCACCATGTTGATTGAGTGTTTGGTAAATCCTGGAAAAGTGTGTCTGAAGCAGCAGTGATGCCTGAAGCTATGTCCTTTATGCTGCATTTGATGATTTTCATGAATAAATCAGCTCTGCTTTTCTATATGCCAGCAGTGAATGAAGCAGGTGTACTACATGATCGCCAACCTCTGAACGATTTCTTGATGCTGACAACCCGATCAAAGCATCAGGAACTGAGAGAGAGATAAAGAGCAGATATCAGCACTAAACAAACTCTTCCACTGCCAGATCTACTTCCTACAGGCACTGCTGATACATTAAGATCATGCACTCTGGAAAATAAAGGTTCCTAAATGATGGCATAGAATAACTATTTTTGGTCCCCCAAAGAACCTTTCAGTGATTACCTTTTTTTTTTCTTAAGCTGGATAAATTTTAATAACCTTAAGAACCTTTTCCTACATTTTGTGCAATGGAAAAGTTTCATGGATGTTAAAGGTTCTTTATGGAAAAAATGCTGGCAAAAAGAACGTTTATTTTTTAGAGTGATGTATGCTTCTATGAAAAAACGTTGCACAAAAGGTTCGTGCAATGGTTCCACGAAGAACCTTTAACCTTCATGGAATCTTTGCAATGCACAAAACATTGAATATACTGGACAAATGTTCTTTACACTAAGAAATGAAAATGGTTCTTCCACACTTTTACATTTTTGGAATCAATAAAGGTTCAAAAGTTTTGCAGTTTTGGCTCCCCAAAGAACCTTTATGTTCAACTATAAAAAAAATTAAAAAAAAACATGGATGTTCACAGAACCATAGATGCCAATAAATAACTTTTATTTTTAAGAGTGGACAAAAAGTTATTTAGATTATTCAAATGTTCTTCGGGAAACCAAAAATTGTTCTTCTATGACATTGGCTGTGAAAACCCCCTTTAGGAACTTGAATGTAACAAATCGTATTCTGTGTTAAAGTAGTCAGAGGTGATCAAATTCAATGCTGGTCAAATTCACCAGTCTAATAGACCGTTTCCAGGATTCAAGGATGCACAGGTTTTGGTTGCAGTTTGCAAGGTTTTGGCCATCAAATCTATGAAAGATAATCATTTGAGTTTGAAGCAGTTAGTAGAAAGTTACATTCAACCATTCTTAGTAGGACAAATGAAACTTCTGACCACAAAGTCTACCGACTGTATTGGATAGCAATAGGAGAGAAAAAATAGTTTATTTGCCTTCAGTTCTGGATTTTCTTCAAATATTGAACAACATCTTTACAGATTATTATTGAGACTGTAATAAACTCTGTGGTGTTATCTTGATCTAATTTCTTTACTCATCTAGTAGATGTATCAGCTCACAATGTGGATTTGTTACTGCCGTCCTGACCAACAGTCCCTAACAATAAACTATTAAGCATGAATAATAGCAATTACCTCCAGCTAAGGATCCAGTTATGCTTCATTAAGATGCTTATAAAACCAGACTGTATGGCTTGAGGCACAAAAAAAGCAGCACTGTCATAAACTCGACTCCCTGTTGCTCGTACAAATTGTACACCTCTGCCGGTTATTATCCCTTGGCCATGACAATCCCGAGAATTTTTACTTCCATATGTGATCCTTAGAGATAAATAATACAAGTCAAGCATAAAGCTATTGATGGAAATGAACGTGCTGGACTGTTTTTGGTACTATTACAAATGCATTGTGGCGATACAGTGATGGAATCAGATCCGTACTTTGATACTATGCTACAAGATGATTATCATATTCATAATTCATTGTACTCCAATAATCTCAAAACAAATGGTAATATTTTTATATAACATTGGTATCAAGACTAGTCCATTTGGTGCTTATTTTGGCCAAGAACTGTCTACTAATAGTGAAGTGACATTCAGCCAAGTATGGTGACCCATACTCAGAATTTGTGCTCTGCATTTAACCCATCCGAAGTGCACACACACACACACTGTGAGCACACACCCGGAGCAGTGGGCAGCCTTTTATGCTGCAGCGCCCGGGGAGCAGTTGGGGGTTCGATGCCTTGCTCAAGGGCACCTAAGTCGTGGTATTGAGGGTGGAGAGAGAACTGTACATGCACTCCCCCCACCCACAATTCCTGCCGGCCCGGGACTTGAACTCACAACCTTTCGATTGGGAGTCCGACTCTCTAACCATTAGGCCACGACTACCCTTATACAGGAAGGGTGTGACTAACTGACATTTGGAGAGATCAATCACAATTTTTTAGTTTTGTTTTTACGTACTCTTTGGGAGGGGTTATCTGTCAACAACTTAACTGCAAAAATTATTAAACAAACTCATAAAAATATTGGTTGCAATTTATTTTACAGTATGTGTACTTACAGTGTACCTAACTAAGAAAGTAAAAAAATAAATAAATAAATAAAAAGGTAAATACAAGGGTTGGGATTAGAGGTAGGTTCAAGGTTAGTAATTAGTTATTACATAGTTATTGTAATAACTATAATAAGTACATAGTATGTACACGAGGAACAGGACTGTAAAATAAAGTGCTAATATCTTTCGCTTTACAGCAAACACGTACTATAGACAAAGCCAACATAATATATATACATAAAAATAATAGTGTGAAAAATATGGAAAGAAATTATGAATACTTAAAGCTTTTATGTATAATGTTTTATCAAGGTATTCATAATGTACATTAATTGTAATGCAATATATCTTTTCATACATAATTGCAACCAAAGTTAGAAGGCATTATATAGAAAGGCTTTAAGTAAAGTCTTACCAGAGTGATGGATAAACATAACAAAATATAATAAATAATAAAATTATGTATAAATAAAATAAAACCTAAAATGATATAAATAAAAGTAAATGAATAATTATAAAATATAAAATAAATAAAATCTACAATAACAAATAAATAAATGAATACATTTTGTGATCAATCCAAAAGTAAAACCTATTGATTGTATCAGTTTCAGTGAATATCGAGTTTACAGTGCATGACGTGAACTCTGAATATTTCAATATTTGATGTCACTAACCTGGACAACTTTAGCAAATCCAGCTATTAAACTTCAGCTTAGTATCTGTTAAAATAAATAAATCATAATTTCTCTCAGTCCTAAAATCAGTGTAGCACCATTTCAGCCAGCTGTTGCCATTTTTGTGCATTTTTGTGCCATTAATGTGCATTTTTGTACATTATATAATATATAGACCTAATGCTTTTTTTTTCTTTTTCTGATTAGCTCACAAAGAAGCATTCTGTATCTGTCACGCATGACTATTCGCACAGACCCATTTCCGGAGTTACTGTGGGGGGTAAATGTCTTTACGCAGGGCCTGATAGTGACTCAGAATCATCTGACAACACAGAGCAGTCGTTCAAAGGCGGCTTTGATGGTAAAGCTGCACTCTCTCTTGTTCTCTCCCCCCTCCGAGCACATCTCCTCTGCCCTTTCTGTGACTTCTCCTCACCCCTTCACCCCCGGCACACATGCATTCCACACTGCATGCTGTGAAAAGCAGGCCTGTTGTGTGGCACAGGCCTGGCGGCAGACTCTGTCACGTTTACAAGCCGCTCCGCCGGCCCCCACTGTGAGCCCGTCTCCAAGCCCCTGCTCCCAAATGACCTATAAAACACTTGCCTCTCACACCAACCTGACCTTAACAGCTCACCATGAGCCCTCTGATTGTGCCATTGAGAGCTAAATGTTCTCTTTTGTGATGGTCGGCCATTAGATCATGACGACTAATTGGCTGCCTGTATCTCTTTCCACTGTGCTGGATGTGAAATGGTAAAAATTGAATTTACTGCACCATTGTTTTGCACACACACACACACACACACACACAAACACAGTGCCGGGTAACTGAATACATGTAATCTGGATTTTGTAATCAGATTCCAAAAATTAAGTACATTTTAAAATACTTGTAATCAGATTACTGTACCATTTTTATTGATTACATGATTGCATATTATTCACACAATAGCAATACATTATTCATCATTCATTAAATTAAAATAACCAACCCCAGTTTGGGAAAGCTTTACGTATAATGTTTTATGCACTTCATGTTAAAGTTAGGCCAAGAGTAATCTAAAAAAGTAATCAAATGTAGTCCAATGATATTACCAAAAATGTGTAATGTAATGTATTACGTTACAAACTTAAATTTTTGTCATGTAATTCAAAATCTGTGATGGTTTACAATTTGCATGAGCTAAATGCATGAAAATAAGTGTAAATATAACCAAAATGATTTGTAGTTTCTGTGTACATAAATAAAAATAGAAACATGTTTTTTTAAGAATTGTGCTTGCACCAGCTGTAAAGCAGCATTCTCAGGGGTCAAAGGTTAAATGCTAAGAGCTCACAGAAATTCCAATAGGTGATCTTCTTAACCCATGCTTTACAACACAACAAGACACTTTACACATTCACTAAAAAAATAACAAATTACAACAAATTAAGATCATCTGCTACTAACAGGAACAGCGTATCTGTATCACAATAAAAAATAGTACGGTAAATTTTCTTTAAAAGAGTTAATTATAGGTATAAATTGTATAGATAAATAAAATGACAAATTGTAAACAGATAAGAATAAGTGTAAGAAATAATCTTTGAGAGTCACTTCATTAGACTACAATCTAAAGGCACAATACTACCTTTCTTACAATAACCTTCAGTGATGGCTGATATGACGAGTAGCTGCATAATCACATCTTGTAAATTTTTAAAACATGTACTTTAGTTGTTGTGAAACTAAAACACTAAAATTGGAATCACGATCCTTTTAAGAAACAGTCATTAAAACAGCACTGAGAGTTGAAGTAGGAAAGAGGTTACAGCAGACGGACCTCTGGATTACAATTACTGGCTGTGTCTTTGCTTCTTAAGATGAGAACTGCAAGAATATCATTCCCAGAACCGAGTGAGAGAACATGGTTTTAAGAAATCCAAATGATTTTTGGAGCACAAAACTGGCAAACAATCCCACTGATGGAGTGACCTGAACAATATACCAGACTGGGGGTTGGACTCTTGACCTGGACCAATAATTATCCACAACAACCCAGAACAACCTAGCAACCATGCAGAACACCCTGGCAACCCCCAGAACAACCACCTCTAGCTTCATAGTGGAATGCACAAATAGTAAAAGTCATTATAATGTGACTCAGCCACAGTGAGAGCAAAGGGGCACAACGTGACAGAAAAATGAAGTGTATAAGAAGAAGTAATGACCATGCAGGCAGAGCTGAAATCGACCGATCCAGCTCGCAGCGGCTCAGTGTCAGGTCCTCGTTCATAATTACTTGCTATTTAGATTTTTAGGTGCAACTTCAGCAAGAACTTGCGCCAAAGCTTTGTTTTGAACTGACTTTAAAAACCGAGAGAGGCTTCTGTATTTATAATGTTTCTGCTTTTATCTCCAGAGTTAAAAAACTGAAAGGTATCATGTTCACGTAGTGTAGAAATTCAAATGCATGTACACAGAGACATATCAACTTATCATTTTCTGTTCAGAATGAGTTATAAAATGTGCTTTGTCAGTTTATAGCAGCCAAATTCACAGACTATGCTAAAAGTAAATATATATAGATAGATATATATAATATTATTAATTAAATTAATTAAAATGAAAACAAGTTAAATGATGCATATTACATAAATGAATATATATGTGCAATAAATAATTTTGGCACTGTCCCACATGGGTGCAATGTGTAATCAGAGTCCTGAAACAAAACCGGCTAAAAAAAAAGCACTGTATTCCTACATTACAGTAAATCCTATGAAGTCATAACAGGAGAGAAGTTGTGATCTCAGTTTCCCGGATCTTTCACAGATGGAAATCACTGGCTTTCTGAAATTGTGCCAATAGTTTTAAGGTTCCTGTACAACACCTGTAGTATTCCTTCACATCTGTCAGCACTAGCACGAGTATTATGGTCATATCACATTCAATTATAACCAGGTTAACACTCAAACTTCAGGTGATGTATTAAGTCTCGCTCACTTTTAACTGGTTATTGCAGCTGATGACTACGATAAAGAGACTTTCAAACATCCTGGATGCCCACTTGTCCTAGTAAGCAGCGTTTAGACTGGATGAGAACTATTGTATGAGGATTAATGGAAACCAGATGTTGCGCTTGTGTCCTCAGAATGAATGGCTCTATTGGGGAGTCTCAGGGGACATTCCGTGCAGCGGCTCAGCCGATTGGTTCGCACTGAAACAACAAGGCCAAGGTAAACGCTGATTTGAAGGAAGGTTGTGTGTGTGTGTGTGTATTTTGGGGGGAGAATTTAGTTTTGGACGGCGGAGCCTAAAATAAATCGTTAGGGCTAAAGGAGGAGCTTAGCTCATCCTCTAAGGAAAACAGAAACTTTCGCAAATGAGTGACATGCATGATGACTGTGGCGCCAGGCAAGTGCAGACTGCTGCCCACTTTCTGAGGCTTCATGGGAATATCGGGGGAGCCAAACTGTTTTTGCACTGATGTCACAGAGCGTTGCAGCATAATTTGCCTTTTTCAGCACATTGTTCTAAAACTCACTTTCTACATCCATGTGGTTGAATTCACTGTTACCACACTGCGGCGAAAGACCTGCTTTTACTGGCCAGAGCTGCTGTGAGAGCACACAGTATCTGATGATAGAAACGCCACACATCCTGCTCAGCTAAATCAATGCAAAAATAAAAGTATTAGATTAAAAACTTGAAGAAGCAAAAAAAAGTGCATCACAAATAGAATACAATTATTTATTTATTTTTTTCAGGTATTTGGAATTTTGACCAGTATATATATTGGCAACATAATTAAAAGGATTGTTAATCGCTTAACTTCTTGTCTACAAATTTAATTCATTTTCTAAACGTAAGTGAAAGATGCTTCAATACTGTAAAATAAGCTCCTTTACCGAAAAAAAAGATATATATATACAGTAGTCAACATTTGAAGTGAATAAAAAAGCTAGTGTACTGTATTTAAGTATGTATGTATAAATTATGTTTGTATATATGCATGTTTAAAAATGTTTTTAAATAAGTAGAAGGACAAGCTGTATGGAAATACGTTATGCATACTGTATATATCTCAGAATGACATATAGTTCAATACCATTACTATATCAGACCAGCGTCACAGCCTAATTGGGTTTGGAGCCACTTGGCTCTCTTTATAAATGAGGTGTGGGGCCGTCCAGACACAGGAAACTGACCCAGACCTAAAATGTGCCCTCAGACATGACTGATGCACTCACTCCTCCAAATCTGACCTCTTGCAAGTTTCTTTCAGTCTTAAAATACAAACAAAATATTGTGTCCACAAGGAGAGAATCTAGTCTGGCCATAATTTATAAAGCACACATAAAATATGATATTACAACAGTTTGTGTGCATAGAGTTTGAGTATATACAGTTGCCAAAAACATATGAAATATGCAATAAAAAAAGAGAGTTTATATCGTACAATTATAAGTTATAGAGTACAAGTCATAGAGTAAAATACAAGTACTTTTCAAGCAAAACATGTTATATAAAGACATAGAAGTTAGTTATAAAACAACATATATTGTTCAAAATGAAAGTATTGAGAGTCTTTGTGTTTGTCAAGCGTTAGTGGAACATGTTTATAGTTCACCCAAAAATAAAAATCTGCCAAAAATGTTCTCACCCTCAGGAACAATCTACATCTTGGATGACCTGAGGGTAAGTACATTTTCGGCAAATGTTCAGCTATTCCTTTAATGTGATGAAATACACCTGTGGTTACTGTGTGAACTTTAGGAGAAGTGACGTCACACACGCACTAAAACACCAGCTGATTAAAAGACACAGAGAAAAATGATGAAGAAACGTGAAAAGAAAAGCTCTTTGCAGATGCCATTCATACATTTTAAGTGGTCTAACGGTCAAAATACTTTTTTCGGGTCATTACATAAGAGAAAAAAAAGAAACATCCAGCATTCAGAGAGGAATTAATCTTTATTTTCAGCTAATCTTATTGCATAATTATCCTCCATTCTGACAGTTGGCTTTCTTGACTCGGCATTTGCAGCAAATCTGTAATTCAGAAGAGTTACAATTACACCCCATTGATTAGAAAGATCGGACGCTCAGAGCACCTCTTCCTAACAACACGTCCTGTGCCTGTCCGAGCCCAGTGAGCACAAAAGCTGCGGTCTAAATCGAGCCGTGGATCTCAGAGCAACAATAGCTGGAAAGAAGGAGTGTGACGGAGCTTTTCCTTTGACAGAGGGGCAGACGGCCCTGTTTTGTAAGCATTTCCATCCTGTAAAAGTCCCTCAGAACAGAGAAAGCCCTCCACCTGCCATGAAAGCCAAAGGCGCTTGGGGCCGACCACCTTTCCAGGAAGGGACACTGATATCACTGATCCGGGATCGGGGCGGAAGGGAACGGACGCACACAGCGCCCTTGCTTTAGGTACAGTCTCGGAGCCCGGGGCCCCTCCTCCTGTTCGACTGGCGCCAGTACTCAATGGGCCCTGCACTTTGATTATTTGTGTTAACAGTTAATTTAGCACCACAGACACATGTGCCAAAGCTGCCTTCACTTCCTCATGCTTCACTAACAAATGTGACTTTTATGAGTTCTTTTGCACAAAACCAGACACCCCCACTACTTCCCCACACACACACCTCCCGCTTGCTGGCGTCGCTCATAACCCTCTGCCGACCGACAACTGTCTTTAACGCACATACACAAACACACACAGACTTGGTGCTAATCGCTTCCACATCTTATGAGGAGTTATTTCTGGCTCCTCTGTTCCCAGTGTTTGCATTATCAGGGATGCATTTCATGTGAGAGCAGAGCTGGGTTAGGAGAGCAAGAAAACTTCTGATGCCTTTAAACCATGTTTGCTTCCATGAAAGAATAAAGAAACAGTACAGACGTTTGCTTGGCATACTCGAGTTTAGCATCAGTGTGGTTTTTCATTATCTGGAAAACTGGTTTGATATATAATAATTTTACATTTTCAGAAGAAACAATGATGTGTTGATTTGCAATTACTAAGATCTTATCTCATTGCTTTGTAGTCTCAACTCAAAAGTCCAAAAAGCCAAGTCTCAAACATGGTTGTTATCATCAACTAACACTAAAACTGTAAAATTGTTACTGAAATAACACTGAAAATGAAATAGAAATGATGGATGTAAATTAAAAAATAAACCATTTTGGCAGCTAACTAAAATTAGTTTAGGTTGCATTAAAGTAAATAAATAAAAACACTAAAATAACTGCTGATACTAAAAGTGAAATACTAACTGGGAAAAAACGAAATAGTAAATATAAATATACAGTATATAACCTACTAAAAATGACAGCACATAACACACAGCATAACAAAATTACTCAAAATGTAACTAAAATAAATTAAAATGAAAACTAAAAATTTATAAAAATAAAAGCTAATTCTAAATATTAATAAAGTCTATAATAGTACATAAACAATACTAAAATAACACTGGTCTTGAAAATCTTTTACTTTTAAATATTTTTTTCACTTTAAACAGGTAATGCACACACAAAGAATGCTTAAGTATTTAAAAATATAATAATAATAATAAAAGTTAAATAATAAAATATAATTTACAAGTTAATTGATTTTAAAATAAACTGCAAAATGATTCAATACTATTGTAAAAATAATTAATAGTAAATATCACATACTTATATACTTCAGTAAAAAAAATCTGTAAACAGAGCTGAGCTATCAACAGAACGGTCACTGGTTCAATTATCAGGAACTGATAAAATATTGCACTTAATTATGTTGCCTGTTATTTTTTATCCAAATGTATATGTATGGGCCTGAATGCAATTTAGGTCAGTTTGGATAAAAGTTGTCTGCTGACTGCATAAAATTGGATAAAAATAAGAATAAAATCTATATAAATCCAAAGTGTGAACATCTCTCATTCATAAAATGTCAGATTATAATCATGCATATAAAATCATTTATTCTTGATGAATGGTGAAGGGGGGTGTATGGGTAACCAAGCATAAATTCAGTTGAAATTGTTGCCAATACAATGTGTTTGACAAATATTCACCTTATATATACCTCTTAATGGAATAAATGAGCAAAGCAAGCACGATCTGCATGGACACGTCTGGATGACGCTGTAGTTGGACACTGACAGTGCTGAGAAAGACCTAACTGGCCGCACACATGAGCTCATGCCAGAGCTATGCTGCGTCTCAAGGCCACAGGAGCCTCTGAAACATCCTGACTCCACTCACGCTCCATCTCTCGTCTGAGCCACGACTAGCTCCATCCCACCAGAGGTGAGGAACGGCATCCAAAACCTCAGAGGAAACACCACTGCGGCCGCTTTTCTACTTCTCAAAACAGAGAAGGCTGACATGCTTTCATTAGTCTTTCGAGAGTAAACAGAGAGATGAACCATGAATGAAATCTAATACCGTTAATGATACATACAGCCAATATGCACCAATAGAAAACATACATTTGATGACTCTTTCCATCATTTGAAGACCCCTTTAGAAAGATTCACCTGTTGTGAATGTTTATGGGACAAAGCTTCCGATCAACTTTTAGGTCCAAAAAATTCAAAATGTGAATATTTGACTCATGTATTAAAGTGCACAGTACCACCGAACATAAATCATTCGTGCTCAAGCAGTAACAGGGTTGGGCACTATTTAATATTAACTGACAATTAATCGAACAATGTTTTTAAAATTCCAATCCACTTATAGGCTGAATACACATTTTTGCCCCAGTTTACAGTTTAGACAAATTTCGATAGTTGCTGAAAGTCAGTCAGCCTGCAGATCTTTGGCCGTTGAAGTTGATAGATTTCGCAGAAAATAATGTAGGGTATGATGGATTGATAGACTATAATTCATCCAGTCAGAGGATATCAAACATATTTGATTTTTGAGTCACTTTTAGAACACAAAGGGTAGCAAATGGAATGCAATTCGAATTTGAATTTAAACAAGTGAAATTCACAAGAAACTGAACTTTAAATAAACTTGTGTAATATTTAACTAGAAAAAGAAAGTTCAGCAAACAAACTTTACATTTTGGCTTGCCTGAAAGTGTAAATAAGTAAATAAATAAGGTTTCACAGGCCGAAAGGATGAACAACAAATAGATGAAATGTACAAAAACTTTCAATGCATTGACCAAGCTGAAAAACATTATTTTTTAAAGAAAGCCACTGCCTGTTAAATTTCTTTGAACTGTAATTCAGTAAAATCCACCAGGTCACACTTCTGAATGTGCGGTAAAAAAATATATCTTGTTTTCAAAGAGATTTGTTTGGGCTTTACAAGCAAACAACACAATGAGACCTAAGTTAAGAAGGTTCTAGCTTCTTAAAGGAAGTGAAATGCATTCAGTGAAGCGCTAATGCTCAAGCCATGCAAAGGGATATTGTCTGTATCGGGGCTTCACAGGTTGGCAGGTTCATGTCCCTTATTCTCACTGCCTCCTCTTTCCTTCCCGGTATTGTCCTACATCCTGTGGACTGCTTCTGCAGCCTGTGCCACAACAGCACCAACAGGGACCAACTGTCTTTCCAGCCAGTCTGTCACCACAACATTTGTCCACTAGCCCGACCTCTGCAGGTTTAAGTCTGTTCCACTGGAGCCCGTGAAGAACTGCCAAGTATCCCATTCTGCTCTCCGCTGCGGTTGATTGGGAACCTCTTGGAACACAACAATCAGGTGTAATATTTAAGTTTAATTTAATACAATAACTAGATAAATTTATGTTCCAAGCACTCATTTTGCAAAAATATTGTTAGATGCCAATTATAAAGGAACACAAGACGCCAGTTTTCTCATTCAGTTCGACTACTGTCATGATGCAGCAAGAGCTTGAAGGGAATCTTATTGTGCTATTTAGTTCAAAAGGTCACCTGTAAATAAATAATTCTGGGTAAAACTCTTTTTTATATAGTGTACTTGTTAGACGTCACGTGTAGCCTACTTACTAAAATAATAACAATTGATTGTGCATAAATCCATGCAACAAACCCCCATTCTAACTTTAACCGTTCAGTAAGTAGTTAATTAGTATTAGTTAAATTACTTAAATTACATGTAGTTGCTTAATTACACATAATCACTCAATATATATATATATATATATATATATATATATATATATATATATATATATATATATATATATATATATAAAACTATACACTGAAAGAAATTGATTTAGAAATTGCTAATAAATAAAAACAAAAAATACAGAAATGAAAACTAATTTCAAATTAAATGTGAAATTTCAATTAAGAAAGATTAAAATAGATTTCCTTGTAACAGGTGCCTGGTTTTCTTAAAAAAAATAGGGTTTCTTGTTTATTACAACTTTGAAGAATCATTTCTGACAGCGTGCAATAAAATGTTGTTTGGTCCCCCAGTGTTCTTCAAAATATCTACTTTTGTGTTCCCGGTTTGAAACGACATAATGGCGAGTTAACGAACACCAATTTTCATTTTTGAGTGAACTATCCCTTTAAAAGTTAGTTAAGATATTTAGTTAGTTACCTGAATAAAAACATAAAGGCTTTAATTGCACAATCACATTCTTCAAAACATATTTTGTGTGTGTGTGTGTGTCATACAGGTTTGGAATGAAATTCTGTAATGGCAAGATTAAATGATGACAGAGAAAGTACATTCAGGCCAAGCACACTACACAGTTATCCTGATGATTTTTATGACTAGCGACAGCACATTTCTGCAGTCTTGCTTTTGACAAAAGCACAGCACAATGTCATTCGATGGCTCGGTCTTGCTTTGAGCTTTATCAAAAGCATTTCGAATTGACTTGACATGCCGGTCCATTTGTCTGTCACGCCTCACAAAAGACAAACTGCTGATATCGACACCAAAAAATGTTTCATATACTAATAGCGAACATTAACAAGAGATTTACTGACTCTCTTTGCTTTAAAAGGCCCTGTGTGTAAAATAAGGTCAAACTAACTGTAAGTAGCCGGGTCTGATTCGACATACACAGCTCCAGGAAATATATGGCACCAGATTTGAGGTTTCGAAAGAGACGTTAACAGCAATTCCACTGGCGACAAGTGCTATTACTGATGGCACCAGCTCGGAGACGGATTACAGCCTGCAGGGCCAGTGAGAGTGACGCTTTGCGGCCGTACATCTGGGATTGCGTTTAAGTCTCCAAGAAGCCAAAACTCTTTTAATTTAAGAGCAATTAAGTGGATCAGAGCCCCTTTCCCACCCGTCCCACTTTCCTTGTTTCCCCTTCTCTGCCTCACTCCGTTTTCACCCTTGTTTTATTAGCTATTTCCTCCCTTCCAGCAGCAGCGTGAACGCTCACTTTTCCCTAAAAAAAAAAAAAAGAGCACACTTTCTAATGCTTGCATTGCATAAACACACATAGACAACACACAGTAAGACCACCGGGACGAGGAGGGGCTGAGGCCGGCCCCCCAGCAGAACTGAAGTCAGGGGGCCGAAGCGCTCTGAGCCGGCTGTGTTGCTCCATTTATGGGCGGTAATTAAAAACATCCCGCGGTAATTTAATAGCACTCACAAGCCAGAGACACAAAGTCTGCTGGCTTTGCCCTCTGAATAAATAACTTGGAATGGGATCCGTACACAGCTTATTTGTTCTTCTTCTTTCTCCCCAGCATGAATATATATTTTCTTTGCCTTGTTGCCTTTCCTAACAAAGAGAATATACAGGACCAAAAACTTTGGGTAACATAATAACTTTATGATAACTTCATTAATTCATCATGCAGTATTAACAGACCAGTTAATTCATATTAAATATAAAGGTCAAGAAAGTTTGAATTGTAAAAATGCATATAAAAATAAATATTTAATTTAGTATACATTTGCTATAAAACACACATAATGCATATATATTTACATTTGCACACACACACATATATTTAACAAATACATAGTAAATATACCATATATTTGCATCTATCTATCTCCATTTATTTAAGAAATACATGCTCTCTCTCTATATATATTTATACATATACACGTATGCATGTGTGTGTGTATATATGAATATATAAAATATTATATATATATATATATGATAAAAAGTAAATACATTTGGCACTACACATACCAGAAGTGTATATTGTACATTATATTATAATATAACAATGCTATTATAAAGCATTGTTCTGTCCCAAACTATCCAAACACATTATTTAATATTATGTTAATCCATCAATTTCAACAATGCTACCAACCAGACTGCACTGCTTTATGGTTCTTATATAAGCATCACGCCTGCAGCTTCACTGATTACATTGTGACATCACAGTCTTGATGTTATGGTTTACTTTGCAGCTCAGCAGAGCTTTGAGTAAACACACATCAGACTGTCTCCAGCAGATATTTACAATTGCATCTCATCAGTCAGGAGTGAGAACAGGCGACAGGAGGAGATGAGAAAAACCACACATGATTTCAATCTGCCAGAGGTTCGAACACTCACAAAAGAGCAGTCGTGCATATTAGCAAAACTGAGCAAACTTTTGATACTGTACATATCCGCTTGCTGTCAAATATGACACTTGACAACGCTTTAAAATGACTTTCATTAAGCACTATAATGCTAAAAATATATGTAGTTCATGCATATTCATAGAAAAGTTCATATAATGAAATGTAATCTCAATAATCAAATGTCAGTTGTCCGTCTAATCAATTATATTAGAAAAGTATGCATACATTACATAACGAAAAAAATAATTAATTATATGGTAGTTTAAGATTTATAATTTTACAATGGTGCTTTAAGATATACTGTATATGAAAAAAAGGAAAAAGGAACATTTCTAACAATTTGAATGTGCTTTTTCAACTTTTTTGAAATGTAATAATCTAATGCAACAGTTATAATGCAATACTGTTCATTAGTGCCATTACTAGCAAACATGCATTGTACAAAATGCAATTCAATTACAAAAAAAAAGCACCAGATATTACCATGTTTTTAGACATGCACCATGGTAATCTTTAAAGTACAGTGTAAATACCACCGAAAGTATTCCAAAAGTTATCTTTTTTATATTTAAAAGCAATTCTGTCACACTAGCTTAAAAGAATGCTTGCACCAATGAAAATGAATTATTCAGGCACATGACTTCTTGGTCACACTTGCCATACAAGCTTAATGACAGAGCAATTCAGTTAAGACATAAGGTTCTTTCTTTAATAAGGGACTTTTCCTCTCTCAGTGGCGGTTAATTCAGGATGAAAGGTCCCCTTGGACAGAGACAAACCTCTTACAAGTGTTGATGATAATGCTCCAATTATACACAGCCTGAGACACAAAGACACCATAACATGGCCAAGAGCGACTGCTCTGGCTCCTGCGCTGTCGTCGGCTTTCCGTTTGGCAAGGTCAATAAAGCATGTCTTTTTTGGAAACATAAAAATAATGCATAGCTGCTGCATGCAAAGTCGTGGCAGTGCGCTCTAGTGATCACAGAAGACACTGCATGCACAGAAGCTCCTAGTGAATTAGAAGCAGATGAATGAACCTCATGGCTTTGCATATAGCGCCTCCTTGTGACATGCTTAAAAAGTCAAAGCTTTTGATCATATGTAATTCCTGCAGAGTTTTGCACTAAGCAAGGTGTTGTGATGTGACAGTTTTTCTCAACCTTGGTCCATGCAGGAACGGATCAAAGAACACAAATGTGTTTCGTTGATCTTTACAGAGAGAGCAATAAAACTAGATTAAACTGCACTTTCCTGCAGCATATTCACAAAACACATCATTCACATCTGAAAGAGAATCTAAGCATAGAGAAAGAAGGAGAAATAATCTTTCAAGATGTCATTTTTATCCTGACGACATGCTGAAACATCTATAATAGCCTTCATTAGACATTCCTCATCAACCACAGTGGCACACAGCACTAAAGAAGATATTATGAAGAATGTTGGAAACCAAACAGTTGACTGCAGCCATCGACTTCCATAGAATTGTATTTTTTTTTCATTCTATGGAAGTCAATGGCTACCGTCAACTGTTTGGTTTTCAACATTCTTCAGAAAGTCTTCTTTTGTGCTCAACAAAAGAAAGAAACTCATACAGGTTTGGAACAACTTGAGGGAGAGTAAAATATGACAAAATTTTCTTTTTTGGGTGAACTGTCCAGTTAAGTCACATTTAACCCACTTGTTGTCTTATAAAAGCTCATTTTAACCTGGAGAGAATTTACTTTTTCTCGCAATGTTGTAGCATTAGACTAAAACACTTTAACAGCACCACCCCCCCCCCCCCCCCAAAAAAAACAAACTTATTTGCTATTTTTTCCTCACCTTGTTATACTTATTTGTGTATTAATACCAAATATTGGAATCATTCTTTTTATCAACTTGTTTTTGTTTAATCAGCACAGGTTTTTTTATTGCTTTTGAACTGAATGATCTGAATGCTTATCTGTTTCTAAGTGAATATTGCCAGAATTATCCATAAATATAGCTTTTTTTCACTCAAGAACTGAGGTGCCTATGCTCATATCAGTGAGGCATATGATCAATCAGTTCCAAAAAGATTTCCAACACAGCACAAAGTTTAAACATGTCTGGGGGGTAAATCTCATTACAATATAGCAAACATATCAAAGCAAGTGACATCTGGGCTCAAATCCTGCAGAAGCTTTTCTCAGAATTCCCCCTTTTGCTGCTAGTCTCAAGGTCATCTTTGAGTCAGAATGTGTCTAAATTCATTAAATGTACTCATTTCAAACCGTTTATCAAGTTTAATAACTTCTTTTCATGAAATGTTTTATTACATTCATCTAATTCAGTGACATTCAGGGATTTTTACTGTGGCTTGAGTGTCCAAATACTTCACGGCTGTGTGATGTGAGGCTTGTGATTTTAGTTAAGAGAAACAAAGACAACCTATGATGTGGCTGAGCTTCTCAGCACACAAGAATTTATGTGAAATGTATTTCAAATGTCATAGGTTCTACAATTTTCCAGCTAAATCTGTAGAAAATAGCATCTTGGCCCTAACAAGACCCCTTAGTGGAAACAAAATCAATATTTAATGGACAGGGAATATAAAATGGATGAGACACAATATTTCCACTGACAGACAGGTCTTCTTCTGTCATGTCCGGTGATGAACCAAAGGCCTTAAACCACAAGGACGAGACAGCAGGACTTACGTAATGCGATGCATTTCCTAATTAAATATTTAGCAATACTCAACCAGAAACATACACGGACTTTAGGACTTCAATTTATCCATAATGATTAGATCTTAAAAAATGTCTCTATGCACCATATTAGTTCACCAATATATATATATATATATATATGAGGTGAGTTCCTTACCTACTGCAAAACATACTGCAAGAGATACACCAACAACTTGTCACTTGTGTTACTCTCAAATATACACCTGTGTAATTGATCTAATATTCAATTATATATATATATCAATATTATGAACATGAGTTCCTTAAAATTACATACTAGTAGAGGCAGATAAGGTATAAAGCAACACTTCTGAGGGCACTGCCCAAATGACAAGCTAAATGAGGTGTAGATGACAATTTATTTTTTTAATATTAATTCCATAAATACTACGAGCAACCTTGCAAAAAAAAACCAGAGTAAGAAACGAGTGTGTTCCACAATGTTTGTTTTATTATTCTGAACATAGTCCCGGTGTCACAAATTCAACTTAACTTGATAATGTGTCTTAAAAAAAAAACCTGAACAGGGAGAAGAAAATAAAAATGTTTCTTAGGTGAATTACAGGGTGATTCATCTGTGGCTCTGAAAATGTCGAGACCGTAAGAAAACTGCCACTACATATATTAATTTGCACAATAACTGCCTATTCGTTTTCGCTAATGAAAACTTCAATAAAAAGGTCATAAGCATAAATGAAGAACAGCACAACAAACCCCCACCTTTCACTTGAATTACAATTGAATTTAATGATTCTCTTCGTTCGAGTACCTAAGGATTATAACAGTGGTTCTAATGTAATAATTTCTGAAGCACTAGTTGGTGGTGTAATGAAAGCTACATAACAGCATGCTGTCGCAGTTACAGGTGGAGTCATAAAGCACCGTGGTAAAGCAAGGGCAAGTATACAGCAAATCCTTACCACTGACACAAACAGTGATTCCTACTAAAAAACAACCTACCTCAAACTCACTTTGAACTGATTTTCACAGTACGTCACCTTACTAAGTGTGTAAAATCTTCAAACGCTTTAGATAAACTTATGTAATGAGCGATTTAAATGTTAGGGATCACAACAACACACACTTGTGTTGAGTTACACTGCAGTGACATGAGATCAATGTGAGCGTTTACTGGTAGGACTGATGTAGAAAATGAATCTTATCACTGTAAAAATAAGGCTGTTTCATTCTAATGATGCAAACCGCAAATCGGACACTCTGAATCCCGTCCCTGAATGGCAAGGGTTTGCCGTTTTATTCGTACAGTAACATCTCAGCGTATTTCTGCGGCGTGTGATGACTCGTATACAGAGTCCGACAGCAGGTTGGAGAGTCATATGTTAATGCACCCGACAGATCCTTGTGCACGGTTTGATTTCAGAACAGAACGCGCTGAAACACACTGCGATTGTGTCAAATACAGACATTAAAAACTAAAAACAAAACAGAAGAGAAGTTCAGAACGGCTCCCAACCCTTTTGCGATTCTAGCAGACTACAGGCACACTTTTAGGACCCTTAACGTTATTGTCAGTGAGGGGTTCAGACATACACACACAAAAAGCTGCTTTTTATGTTTCTCTCTTTTTTTAATAAGCATGCCGTTGTATATGCATCCTATGTTTGTTTGTTTTGGCGTCCTGTTACTTTAACTTAAAACGAACAGATCTCTATATAAACCTCACCTAGCATGCCTTCTTTCTGCATCTATGCTGACTATGCTGTTCATCATCATAAAGCTCATGGTCGATGTAAATGGAAGAGAAGAGGTTTGTGCACTCGTAACTTTAAAACACAATTGAACATGGTGCCACACAATATAGGCGTTTTGCTTTGTTTCTCAAGCTAAACTATTAGAAATGTCCAATCGTGCCCCCGCAGAGGAGACTGTTTGTGTGTGGAGTGAGTCATATTTGTTTTTTCTTTTCTTGATGGTTTACAAGACATTTCTAAATGGTTTAAGACAGAGGGTCATAACAATCATTTAAAATTAATTGCTGAATGTCTGTCCTTCTGGTGGTTGAGGAAGCTTCATATTCTCTTTGGACATCATAAGACGCCTTAGCTCTTGAAGAACGACTTTAATGCTATATGAGTTTTGCCATTTTGCTAGAATTGGTATGCTACGTGAATCCACCTGAAACAAAAGAAGAGACAGAAAGAAAGGGAGGGGACATGTGGAAATGAGTAACATGATTTCAGTTACAGCCGCACACGTCATTAAACACTGCAAGAGTGCATTTGCATTGCACTGATGTCACAAAATTAAAAAAAATATACAGGATTTAATAAAGATTTTTGGGGGGTTTTATACAAGCTAAACTCTGTCAATTGTAATTGGAATCATTTCAATTAATTCCTCAGTTATTAAAATGAATAAATAAAAATACAGTAGACATTAAAATACATAGTTTTAACCCATGTGCTGTTTTTATTAAATAAAACTAGGTGTTTCCCCGTTGAAAAGTGACTTTAAAAAAAACTAATAGTATATCTCTTATGCTATATTATCATCAAATCTTGGATTTCGAGGGGGGGGGGGGGGGGGGGTCACAAATCAGCATAAACATTTTTTAAAACATTGAAGTTGTTATGCCCTGTGTGAGTAAAATCACTAAATTATAGTCCAATGCAATAACATTAGCATTTTCTGGAAAACAAAAATACAAATCAATCACAACATGATATTGGTAACGATTATTTAAAAGCTCATCTGGAATGAAAACCATTCCCACTTTAAAAAAAATACCAGTTTTGCACAGCTAAACATAAAGCTTGAACACGTCAATGAGATTTCCTTTTTAACGAAACATGCCAACTAGTTAAAA
Organism: Carassius carassius; assembly: GCF_963082965.1. NCBI lineage: Eukaryota > Metazoa > Chordata > Actinopteri > Cypriniformes > Cyprinidae > Carassius > Carassius carassius. The sequence goes on from NC_081796.1 coordinate 24,118,090, forward strand.
AGCACAATAACAGTAAAAGCTTGAACTAGAAAAGTCAATTAAAGTGGGTGCAAATAATATCACTGTAGCAGCAAAAACGTATCACAAAAATGTCCTGTGGTATCAGTATGACTGCTATATACAAATGTACCAAATAGACCTCAATTTCCAGATGTGGCAGACGCTTGTGCTTTATAATCATTACTGTAGTTTAAGGTAAGATGTGTCATGATGTAATCTAGTGACCAAAAACAAGAAACTGAACTCTTTATTGTGCACAGATCTTCAGTCTGAGCATGGGGAAATATCAGTGTCACTGCTGTATATTTTTAAGAAGTCATATATATATATATGTATGTTTTCCCTTTACTTGTCTACAGGTATTCAATTTAATATTGAATTTAAAGCACAGCTTATCATATTTCCTCCTACTTGTTTCAACAAATTAGCTTGTAAAAGTGTAGTTATTCTTAAACCAATATATTTCAAACAGCACAAAGGTTTTGAATCTATATCCAACAGACTACTTCGACCAGCCATTAAGAAAAATGGACACAAATGAGAATTCAATAGAAGAAAACCCTCTGTGGTGTAATAAAGCGATTCATTTACTATTATTCCTTTTCTATTCTGTATCCAGCTGAGACTCATTAGATGTGTTTGAGGTTCATTATTGGTTCTGCTTAGGCACAGTGAAAAACGTCCCTCCTCTGCAGTACTGATGTGACTTGAGGGCCTCTGTTCTGCATCGCTTTGAAAAACTGCAATGTCACACATTTCTAACAGTTTGCTGATAAATGCTCTCTAACACAACAGACAATACCTTGTTAAAATAACAATCAAAATACTCATTCATAAAAATGATTAAACTTACCATCCCATTGGAATTATTTATTCCATTCATGCTAATTTTCGTTACAAATCTAACAGTCGGTGGTACTTCGGGATATTTAGGTCCGCACTCCACTTTCAGGCTGTATATCCTGTTTTCATAATTAGTCTGAGAAATGAGGAAAAATTCAAAGGTTACAGCCGAAATGCCAAGTGGAACATGAAAGTGAGAGGATAACGAACACATCAATTCATCAAAGAGAACAGACCCACACAACCTGAAAGAAAAAAAAAGTTTGCATGCACTTGACAATCTGATTTCATGCATGGTATTCTAAACAATAACAGCACACAATGATAAACTACAGACGGAAACACAGTGTCGCTCTAAAATCAAGGTTTTATGATGGTACATTTGAGAACATTTAAGAATAAAGAAGATTAACAGAATGAATTGAAGGGAACACAATATATCAATATATTCTCAAAATGCATATGTCTAAGGAGCACAAAATGAGAAAGTTTAAAAAAAACCTACTTCAAACTAACAGCTTAAGGCTTAAACACTTTTGTTCCCAACCACTAGAATATGGAAATAAGCATAACTTTAACTGCACCTGCAAATATATGATGTTCTTCCTCAGCAGCTCTCAGTAAGTTTCTTTTTTTTTTTTTTTAAGTACAAATATCTAAAGATTCTTAAATCAACATACATTTTCTCGAGAAGCAATATGACTTAAGAATAGAAGTCTTATTTTCTGAGTAACTGAACAAAATGAAAAACTATAAAGAGAAAACAAGTTTTCACGCTCTTTTGACGGATATTTGTAAATGTTTTAAGCATAAACTCACTCCTTTTTTTTTCAGGTTGTCAGAAAACATACATTTTTATCTCAAGTAAATGTATTGTGAATATCAAGGATATTTATACATTTCTATTGCAGTGCATGCGCATTAAATGCTATAAATTTAAGACTTTTTAAAAGACAGTAAAGACAGTTTAAGACCTTTTAAAGGCCTTAATTTAAAAAAGGGTGAATTAAGACTTTTTAAGACCCGCAGAAACCCTGTAACTTTTATCTTTAAATGATGAACACAAAAGGAATAACAGAAAGGAATTCAATAATATTATCTATACACAATTATCCTGCAATTTCAGGCTAGCCGAGTATTTTGGATGCAAAAGAAAACTGAACTACTTCTGTTTGGTAGTTAAAAGCTCCCTGAAAAAAAAAACTAAAAAAAAAATACTAAAAGATACAGTTATCTTACATCGCCTCTAGAACAGCACTTTTATTGGTCATATTTCACACTGAATTCAAAATAATACATTTTATAAATTACATTTTTTAAAAATGAAGGAAATTTTAGGTCCTTTAAGATTATTTGCACATTATTGTCATACCAATTCAGGATATTTTTATGCCTAAAATTTACTGCAGTTAAAAAATAAATAAATAAACTTAAAAAAAAAACCTGGACACAATTAATTTTGTTTAATTACAAACTGCATAAATTACATTTACAATGAAAGTGCTTAACTGTCAATACAATTTTGCCATTGCAAACGGTCATAAAAATAGGCTTTATTATCTTTATGCAAAATATAATTTCAATAATTTTTGGAGTGAAATATGATCTGGTAGGTTTGATGGAAGGTTTCAATTTACCAATTAAGCAAATGAAACAAATTCACAATTTATCCTGAAGACTTCTGAGAGCTCCATATTCCCCGTCCAATTCAGAATTGGCAGCCAATAGGAAAAAATACATAAATAACTGAAGTATGTTTCTGCTGCAGCACTGCTTTCATTGCATGCATCTTTATCTTTCGGTCATGTGTCAGCCTGGACTACATTAAACATGATTAAACAGCAAACATACTCGTGCAGGTCCGATGATCATGCCTGTCCACCGTGTGAGAGTCATATCCTCGTCATCCTCCAGACCCCAGCTCACCGTCCCATCACCGACACCCTTCTGTCCTTCCTCAAGCTCTTCCAACAAACGAAAATTACGAGGGACTTTAACTCCTGCAAGAATCAATTCATGAACAATTAAAACCAGTGTCTCCGTAAACCTTTGTTTGCAGCTGATTAGTTCATATTTGACATGTTTTCGATGAAGTATAATGATTTGTCCTAACTCATGTATAATTATTATACATGCTGTTTTTATGAGTTCATATGACTTCATAGACACCTCAAGACTACATAAGTGAAAAGCAAAATGAATAAAAGTTGATTTTAAATGAATTGGGAAACCTAAAATACACACTTTTCCTTTACTTATGAATATTTATTATTAAATTTATGCAAAAAAAAATGTTCAATTTTATTCAGGGTTCCCCCTTACCATTTGATCAATGAATTCCCATTATTAAATATTAAATATTTAAGAACAGACAGAGCACAGCTAAAAAAAAAATGCTAATGCTTAATTTAAACATTATTTCAGCTTCTCTTGTTTGTGAATGTGAAAAACCTCATTTAAGGTGCAATTTCATTTAAATACTCAACCAAAACAAAAATGATACTGTAGGCACATTTAAGTGGATGACACCTATAAGATTAAAACACAAAATCTGTGCGGTTTCAATTGTGAAACATTAGTTATATGTGCATTTCACCATGGAGTATCACCCAGTGTTTTCATAGATACCGCTGAAAAAGTGGAGGGACAAGATTTGCAAGTTCAGGTGAGGCTCTAAGGAAAGGCTGAATGATTCAGGAAATGACACCCATGTTGCTCTATCAGGGTTTATCACTTCTTCACAATCTCAAGACGATCGCGGCATGCACGAGCCTGAACAGCTCAATACATTTCTGATGATGCATCTGACCTCATATAAACATTTAAGATAGGCTACATATGCAAACACACACAGTCCTAAATTTAATTTACATTTCAATAGTTCACGCTTACATATAATTAGCTGAGGTATGGAATGCGTATTTGGCGTGCTGTCCGGGGAAGGGCTCCGAGCTCGGGAATGGCCCGAACCTTTTCCCCGTCTATTTATAAAGTGAACTTGAAGTGAGGAGATGGGGTGGAGGAGGGATGCTGATAAACCGTCAATGGATAGAGGTAAGTCAGCGATATTTATACTATGGGATTGATTACTTGATTATGGTCCACCTGTGTTGATTAGGCTAAGTATCTGACGCGCTCCTCCCGAATCTTATTAATAAAATTACATATATGTATATCTAGATATGCACATTTCCAAATTAGCCTGTGCAAATGTAAAGATCTAATCTCATGATCTATGGGTTTTAACATATTTAAAAATACAATGCTGTTGTTTAACGTTACATAGAAACTCTAAATGTCATTTTATCTGAACATACACGATCTTACACTGCTGAAATATGAAGCTACAGACAATATTAAATAATCATAATATATTTCTAAAATGTCATAAGTTTAACGGATTTAAAAACTCTCCGTGAGTGTATAGTAAATAAACACACTCATAAACTCTAAACCTCATGTAACGTTATTCTGTTATGAAATGGCTTTATACGTTACTTGAATGAGTGTTGTTATGCACCTATAAATCTATTTACAAAATCAAAACGCAATCTTCTGCAAAGATGTGTTATCTTTAAGAGGTTTAAATGACTCTGTGAGGAAGTAATAACCTGATCAGGTGCTATTATAACAGATAAACAGCAGTTAAAGGCCCGTTTATCATGACTCTGGACGGATCCAGCAGCAGCGCGCACGTCAATGCTCCGCCTCGCCTCGCCTCGCCTCAGCACCGAAACACCCGCCCAACTACAATATTCAGCATTAAATCTACACCTTACTACTATATAAGAGCATAATTATATCTGATGTGTTTCTGTAATATTTATTAGCTAATACATAAAAATAAATACGATGTTATTTTTAAAGTAAATGTCTGAGTGAGGGCCGTTAGCTCGATGCTAACACACACACTGTTTAAAACGCACACAGATCTGTTAAGTGAAATTAGTCAAGGCGTCTGATCACTGGAAACCTCTCGGATAATCTATATAGGGTCGTGAAGCACGGGCTTGGCGCTTCTGTTGTTAAAACACGGCCGCAGAGGACTGAAGAGATTGTGAGACAAACCTGAGGAGGCTGCCATCTTCTGTCCGAATCCAAAAGCGTACGAAAGCGTGACGTCGACGCGTCATGTGACTAACGTCTGTAGAGAAAGGGGCGTGGCTCCACAGCAAAATTCTAAATAAGGTATGTAATTTATTACGCTTGAGATAAAAAATTACATTTGAATTCAGTTCAATCGTTTCACTAGTTCACCTTGAGGGTGTTTTCTTTTTTTATGTAATTGAGTTAGAAATATAGTTAATTGGTAATTTTATCTTTGTCCCATTTCACTTTTCAGTCTTTTAGCCCTCTCTAATATATATATAATTTATTTTTAAGTAACAGACTTTTAGTTTAAGTATTTTTTTTACTTAGTTAATCTGTTTAAATTCCTAAAATTACACAATTATATAATTCCCTCTATTCCATAATTTTATTTCCATTGTGTAAATACTCCATTTATAAAAACAACTCAAAAATCTAGTTGCTGTATGATAATACACTGTAATTTCACAGTGTTTTTTTTCTATTTATTTGACTTGCTTGGTTTTGCACTGTTGTTATTGCAGATGTTTAAGTGATTATTTTTGAGGTTTCAACCAGCACCATGTGATTGATTCGGATCAGTGAATAGATGCTTTCCATACTTGATTATGTAAATAACAGCTATAAACCACCAAAGTCTTCTTTTGTACAACAAAACCAAAATCATTTATTGCAACCAGAAATTGTCCATACATATGACTATTAACAATAATTGCTCTAAAGAAACAAAGAATAGGATGAAGCAAGTAACAGAGGAAGCAGCAGTCGAGTGTTCACAGAAGCCGAACGGTCTTTCCTGTGACGGTCAGATAATCTTCATCAGCAAGTGCTCTGAGGGCCTCGTCAAACATGTCCTTTGTGATGGCCTGAAATGAGAGGGAGAAACAGTTCACATCCTTTCTTACCGATATATAGCTGGAGTATCTATGCTTTCTTAGTACTATTAAAATAAGAATAAGAATAAAAAGAAAACATACCGCTTCTGACTGGCCACGGAGATCATCAAACAGCTGCTGGTACTTCATAGCTGGTGTTTTGCCCTTTGATTGAATGAGTTTCTTCAGGGCCTGAGCCACTTCCTCCTTGCGCTTGCGTGCTGTAGCACTCATCCCTGTCCAGAAACAATCATCAGACTCAACAACATCCACAGGTACTAGTTAAGGCATAATAAAGGGATAATTTGAGGAAGAGCACTAAAATGAAGATAATAAATAAATAAATATTTAATTACATTGATTTATTACCATTTTATTAATAAAAATTATTTTTATATGATTTTTATATATTAAATTATTTGTATATATTAATTGTTCTTTTATAAAGCATTTATATCAGTACTGAATTAAAACCACTGTAAGTTGTTCACTAGTTAAGGATAATTAGTGGAATTAAATTGAGGAAGAGCAGCGATTCTGAAAAATTTCAGAAAGAAGTGTAACAAATAGTACTTTATATAATTACGTTACCGATTTATTATTACTGTTTTACCCATTTAAAATATTTTCAGAATTTTAAAATAATATTTGATTACGAAACAATGTTCAAAATGAAAACTAGCCAATAATAAATAAATCTATATAATAATAATTTTTATATTACAGAATTGAATAATGGTATATCATTTAATATAATTAAGTTATCTATTTATTTTATCAATTAAAAAATGTATTTTTATATGAATATTTTGAGGAATAGCCCTCAATTACTAATAAATCATTTGATTATGGAGTAATTCTCAAAATGAAAAAGTAACAAAAAACATTTTACATCATTAGACTATTATTCATTATTAAAAATAATAATTTATTATACCTCTCACTAACTTAATGTTAAATGAGCCCATGTGACTTGACCTGGCCAGTACTAACGGTTTATTACGACCTAATCTCTAAGCCCTACCTGTGGTGAGGATGGAGATATCCACGAATCCTGTCCTGGGGTCAGTTGCAGACTGTTTTAGGGCCTCTCTGTGCAGTCTCTTGGCTTCCTCCACGTCAATGGACTCGACTTTGCTTGAGAAACGCACTTTAGCGTGACCTTCAGCCAGTCTGATGAGAGACTCCAGCTGACGGGGGTACGCAGACACCATCCCTCTGCCGCTGCCGATCTTACGCATGTCTACATAGGCCTGCAAAGTCAAAATGACAATTAATTTGATAATGTTAACATTAAGAATTACCAGTCTCTTTAAGACAAGTCATGTCACTGAGTGGCCATCTTTGAAACGCCTCTCGGGCATCTCTTTAAATGGGGAAACATCAAATTCTTCTACAGATACACTGATCTACATCATTTACTTGCCTCTATAAGAGCCTGACTAGCTTCTTCACTGAGTCTGGGATGCACAGTTGTACGTGCGAAAGCGATGTAGTCTTTCAGCATGGCCATGTCCAGATGCTCCTCTTCGATCTGCTCTTCACTCTGATAATACAGAGACACGAGGTGATGCGCCAGACGCCGGTCATACGCCTCGTCCTGAGGGTCCAGCATCAGGAAGATCAAATCAAACCTAAGAACCACAGAGTTTTCAGCTTAGTGTTTCATCAAAGAAAAAAGAAATGCTCAGGTGAGGTAAAAAAAAAATAAAATAAAATTTTTTTTACAAAAATGGAATGAAATGTATTTTAGCATTTGTATTTTAAGCTTTAAAACAGTTTGAGATCATTAAAGGCTACATTTACCCCATTTACTGTAATAACTGTCTCTAGCGTTACTGTGTACATCAACTTAACAGTTTATAAAGTACATTTTATCCACTTCTGAGAAGACTCTTTACTGCTCACACACACTCATTCATAAATTCAGTCCTATTCAAAAGTCTGGGGTCAGTAAGGTTAGTGGTCGGTAACTTTTACTTTTATTTAGCAATGATGGATTCGAACTTTTATTAAAGAGTCCTGAATTTTGTTTTTCTTCTCTATATTAAGCAGCACATCTGCTTTCAATCAGTTTTTATAGGTACTTATATATATATTTTTATATAAATGTAAAATTTTGAATGTTTTAATTTTGTTTCACTTTCATTTAATTTTAAGGTTTTAGTAATTTTATGGCATGTTTGTTTTTGTTTTTTTAAAGCTGTCTAAATGGTTGTTGTTGTTGTTTTAGTTTTTGTTATTTTAAGTCCAATTGAACTAAATGAAAATTATAAATGTCGCAACTAACATTTATTTCAGTTAACGTTTAAGAAACAAAAGTGTTTATTTACGGTTTAGACTAATTATTAGAACCAAACTTCTGAATGGTAGTGTAGCTCACTCTTCACAATCAACTGCAATCCTGACAGATACAACTTTCTTGCATTCTCTCAGAAATAAATCACATTATGGATGTTAAATATGTTTTATGTAAATACTGTGTCATGTTGTGTTCTTACCTGGACAGAAGTGTGTGAGGCAGCTGGATGTTTTCTATAGTCGTCTTCTTGGGATTCCACTGAGATTCCACTGGATTGGCTGCGGCGAGGACGGAGGTCCGAGCATTAAGTTGGCAGATGATCCCAGCCTGGGACACACAAACACTGCATTCATGACCTGTCCTGACAAAACCATTCACTCATGAAAATGATGGCTCACGCATCGCCCTCACCTTAGCAATCGAGAGCGTTTGCTGCTCCATGACCTCATGCAGCACAGACCGTGTGCTGTCGCTCATCTTATCGAACTCGTCGATGCAACAGATGCCGTTGTCACTGAGCACGAGTGCTCCTGTCTGCAGAACCAGCTGACGTGTTTCTGGGTCCTTCATCACATACGCTGTGAGACCCACAGCACTGGATCCTTTCCCAGACGTGTACTGGCCACGAGGAACCAGGTTATACACGTACTGCAGCAGCTGGGATTTACTGGTGCCCGGATCACCACAAAGCAGGATGTTGACCTCTGCACGGAAGTTTCCACGGCCCGTCTGAGTGAAGTCCTTACGGGTCCCGCCAAACAACTGCAACAGGATGCCCTGGAAAAAATGCCTACTATCAACTCACATCCTGAGAAACATTTGAATAACGTGAGGTAAAAAAAACCTCTTAAGCAGCACTGACTGAAACTCACTTTCTTGATGTCCTCGTGTTCATAGATACTGGGCGCCAGCGCAGAGGACAAGCGGTCGTAGACGTCCGGTTTGGCCGCTAGCTCTTTCAGCGCTGCGACCCGTTCTTTAGTGAAGAGTTTCTGCTCGCCGTCCTCGTCCAGTCCATGAAGACGCTTCTCATCCGTCTTCCGGAAGTGGATGGCGTCGATGTGGGTCTTGTACACGGACTTCACCTGGCTCTGTCGTGGGTTCAGACGCATGGGGGCGGCTCTGTAAATGCCTGATGAGAACAACAGACATGCTGCTTAGTTTTTTCACAATAACACTTATCTTAAAATACAATACTTCAATTAGCATCAAACCTTTTGAAAAGTTGGATTTCAAATTCTATTCTCAAATCCTAGCACTTGTGCTAAAATATTTAGATTTGAAAAAGTAAAAAAATATTAAATAAAGAATTATAACACACTTAGATACACAAACACCAACAACTACTAACATTATTAATATTAATAAATTATAGGATCACGTAACACAATATACTAATATATATATATATATATATATAATATTACTATTATTTTATTATTAAGAGGTCAAAAAACCCAAATGTTAGGAAATCTGAACTTTCATTTTTGAATTTTTTTGACTTGATATAATAAACTGTTCTTATCAGTTATTCTTCAGAAAAGTATCCTAATGTAATGGGTCTGAAAGTTTAGCTGTTCAACTAGGTCTGCTCCATAACTTTGAGAAAGCTACAATACAGTGCCTTGTTCAGATCGAAGAAAGTTAAGGGTTCAAATAGCATCAGGTACTCTACAGAACCACATAACAAAGCTTCAACAACAGCAGGTCGTACCGGTGATGTTTATTCTGTCTCCAGGTTGTACTTTGTCAACTAGGTCATTGTGTGCATAGACGACTGTGGTGTGTGGCGTCTGACCCGCAGGCATGTCCTCTGGAGATTCCTGCAGTTTTATCTGTCACCACAAAAGATATTGAAAAAATAATAATAATAATGCGCCTCAATTTCTGTAAGGGTCTTAAGGACTAGTAAACAAATGCAACCAAGAATAACAACCTTTCTTAACCAAGTTAAATATCTCAAAGAGATCAAATGCACTAAAGATTCTACGTGAACTCACCATTTGTTTGTCAGAGAAGGCGGAGCGGTTATGCACCAGCGCCATGCTGTGGGTGGTGTTGCAGTTGCGGCAGACGGCAGGTTCAGCGATGCGGCCGCGGTCCACCTCCACACGTGTGTTAAACGCACACACCTGACAGCGGAAGAACGCCTCCTGCATCTCAGGGATCAGCTGAGAGGTGCGAATCACCATCCCACTGATAGTGATGAGCTGGTCAATGTCTGAAAGGAGATAAGAGACGATCATGTGACGGCTGCAGACATTTATCAATAAACTGCATGTGATCATTAAGCACTGCTTCACTTACCTTCAGGGTTGAGCGCACGCATGTTTCTGGTTTTCAGGGCACTGTAAGGACGCACTTGAATCTGATGCTCCAACACGGAGTCTGTGAAACGATCGAAGAAGAGCTCATTGACGGCCATATCAAAAGTGGGGATGACTTCCTGTGAGGATGAGAGTCAAAGAGCTCAGTAACAGGTCAAAGTGACAATACAAACGTTTTTTTATGTTGTTGAAAGAAAAAGCTCATCAAGGCTGCATTTATTTGATAAAAAAAAAAAAAACAGACTAATTGTGAAATATTATTCCAATTTAAAAGATCTGTTTTCTATGCAAGTATATTTTAAAATGTAATTTATTCTTGTGAAGCAAAGCTGAATTTTCAGCATCATTACTCCAGTCGTCAGTGTCACATGATCCTTCAGAAATAATTTGATTTGCTGCTCAATGTTAAATTTTCTGGAATAGAATAGAACATTCTAAACAACATTGCTACATTAAAAATCTCTTTAAATTTTTACTTTATTATACATTTAATGTGTTTTTGCTGAATGAAAGTATTAATTCCTGATCCCAAACCTTTCTGGGTAGATACTTTTTGATGCTTATTGTTTATTATTAATCTCAATACTCGCTCACCTGTGGATAACAGATCAGCTGACGGTAGAGATCAGCATCAAATGTCTGAATATGACTGCAGTTCACATTCAATACCGGCTCTCCAACAACGCTGATCTGAAACACAAAACAGCCATATTAGAACACAAGAACTGGATATTAACGATTCGGCATCACGAAACATGAACAATCATTGTTTATGCCTTTCTAATCAGTCCTGCACTCCTCACCTCATCCAGTTTCTGTATATAAAGAGGCTCGTTCAGATCCAGCCCAGCGTTCTCCTCCTCTCTGGAGTTGGGGTCTGTGAACTGCTGAAGGAAACGCTGCAAAAAAAAAAAAAAAACACCACCAAAGATGATTTTTTTTCCATGGAAGATTAGCTTTATGCCAGTCAGCTGTGGATGGCTGTAGTGACACACACCTGAAACTTCTCCTTGCAGGTTCCCACGTTGACATCAGTCCCCCAGATCACCAGTCTCTGTCCTGGACCCTGCTCGTTGCCGGCCACAGCATCTCCAGACGGCTGAGAATGACGAGAGATGCACAGATCCAAATAAATAAATGCATGCAATGATTTTAAAATTATTTAAAATCTTTTAAATTCCAATTTTTTTTTATTTGTAGTCATTTTGTTCTGCGTTTTGTCTTTTTTTTTTTTTTTATATTACTAAATATTTGTAATTAATTTTTTATTTCAGTAAGTATTTTTCGTTTCAACAAACTTATTTCAGATAGTTTTAATGCAACATTTCTAATATATTTAATATATTCTAATATTACTTTAAAGACGTTTTATAATTTAAATAAATTACAAGTATTTCAATTCATACTTATATATAATTATTATTATTACATTTATTATACTGTAAACACATAAACACACTTAACAACAAAAACAACATAATAATAATAGCAATAATGACAAGAATAATAATAATGAACCAAAATATTTTATTCGTATTTATTTATAGTAATTGTCTCTCGATGATCCTTCTTTCTTTGCATTCAAACATGCCCTCATGTCCAAAAAAATGAAGTATAATAATAATAATAACAAATATGAACGACAACAACAACAATAGTAATAACTAAAATAGTAAACAAAAAATACTTTTAATTTATTTAAATTATTTTTTTATTCAGGAAGGTTGGTAATGGCGCATTAATTTTCTCTCACTGATCCTTCTTTCTACACATGCATACGCATTCAGCTTGAGGTCATAATAATAATAATAATAATAATTATTACACCAGTCTCTGTCCTGGACCCTGCTCGTTGCCGGCCACAGCATCTCCAGACGGCTGAGAATGACGAGAGATGCACAGATCCAAATAAATAAATGCATGCAATGATTTTAAAATTATTTATATACTATTACTTATTTATTTTATTATGAAATAACTTTTCATATTATCAGTGATCGTTTTAATGTTAAATTTTAAGTCACTTTACATTTTTATATTACATTTCAGTGTGAGTTTGCTAATGATTTATATTTTGAAATGCTTTTAAATTCCAATTTTTTTTTATTTGTAGTCATTTTGTTCTGCGTTTTGTCTTTTTTTTTTTTTTTATATTACTAAATATTTGTAATTAATTTTTTATTTCAGTAAGTATTTTTCGTTTCAACAAACTTATTTCAGATAGTTTTAATGCAACATTTCTAATATATTTAATATATTCTAATATTACTTTAAAGACGTTTTATAATTTAAATAAATTACAAGTATTTCAATTCATACTTATATATAATTATTATTATTACATTTATTATACTGTAATAATAATAAGGTTTTCCCTCTTTTTTTGTCCTTATGTGATCACATGCCTGATGCACATGAACAAACTCCAATTAAAAAATGAATTATATAAGTAACCAAAAAATATTTATGATGTGTTAATTCTAATAAACGACTAATTAAAACACTACCAGCAAGTCATAAATCAAAAGATTAACCTCTTAAACTATTTACTTTTTTTATGAAACTGCAAATAACAACAACGTTCACTCACTGGCTCTGAATGCATGTCGACCTGTGGAGCTTTCCGGACAGATCCCAGGTCGGCCCGCTGACGTGCCGGGGTCCCACGTATGCTGCTGCGGGGCGTTCCTTCCACCCTGGAGCTGGGAGTGCCGTACATCAGCGGAGAACTCACATCGACCTCGCTCTGCACGACTGGAGAAAACAAATCTTTATGAATTCCTGACCTGCTTAAATCAGCTTAATTAAATTCAATGCAAGTGAAATGCTGAATACGAGCTGTACCAGAGCGCGGGGCCATAGGGCTGGAGAACAGCGACACGTCCATGGCTGGAGATGTGGGCATGGGCTGAAGCTCTGTGGATGTGTCATGAGCTCTCGACCGCTGCGACGGAGGAGAGAGAGGGTCCTCACTCGCAGCTGCAAACACACACAAACCCTTCACATGCAGCTACTGTCAAAGACAAAGCTGTCACACACTACATGCATGCCAGTATGTGTGTGCATTCAGAGTCAATGTATGTAACTCACAGGTCGGAGGGTCTCTCTTACGGCTCTGGGACGCTGGTGAAGACATCTCGACTCTAAACTAAAAGGTTAAATCTCAAAATTAGTCAGCTGGAACCAAAACATGCTTTTATTACATTTATAGTTATATTATTACGTTTTAACATTAAGTAACTTAGTTTTTAAGTTGTACTAACATTAAATTTAGTTCATGTAAACTCAAATAGTTGCATGTTTATGTTTCATACACAGACTACTTCAGCATGTATGAAACTGAAAATCCTTTAACATTTGGTAATGATTATGACTTAAGTTCTTATAACCTGTTATAACTATTAATGCTATACAAATACTATAACTGCTATATTATAAATGACTTGTGACATACTAACTTATGATTTAAGTTATTGTTACCTGTTATAAAAGATATGCAAATATCATAACTGTTATATAATAAAAGAAAACAAGTTTAATGCTTGCATGAGATCAAGAGCGTAACTTTGGGTCTACCATTGGGGGGGGGGGGGGGGGGGGGTTTAAACTCGAGGCATATTTATTTATTTATTTATTTAATAATTTTCTTGTGTATGAGGTAACATGCTAATTTGGAATTCCTGTATTAGAAACACATGATGAGATGCCCAGAGAATATAATATCTGTCCACGTATAAAAACTTAATATTTTAACTACGCAGCACATTTATTTTGTAAGGACATTGAGAAAGGATGAAACGAAAGCATGAAGGATGTAATTTAAGTATCTTGAAGAGTCAACTAGTAGCACGCTGCATCACCCACAACAACGACATAACTTAGTATTTTAACCAGAATAACTATTATTTTTAAATATAAGTTCACACTATGCCAACGTCCAATTAACCGATACCTTTCTTTTTAGGTTATCGTGATTACGTCTACTTTCAAACACGGTGATTTTATACAGAAATACAACACTTACCGTGCGCACTGTTTCCCTTCTAATGTGGACGGTGGCGCGAAACTGTCTGTGACGTAAATTTCGCGGGGAAATTTTGACTAACCAACAATACGTTCCTCACTATCAGTCGAGAGGGGGGCAAGTGAGCGAAATGTGTGTTTAAACCATATAAAACTCGTTATTTCTTAGATTACACAATTCGTTGCGATTACTTATGTTTAAAATTACAATACACTCTTTTTCAAACGTTTTTAATGGCAGGGCGGCAATTATAGGGCGGGTGACATAAACGAATCGTATGAACTTTTTGGTATCGTCCAAAGTTTTCGCGGGAAAGAACATCAACAGAGAATAAACAGAGGTCATTCCTCTAACATCCACTAGATGTCCACGTGGACAAGATTAATGTGCCTACATATAGAAAAACAACCGTAGCATCCTCACAAAATTATGAATGACTTTTTGGCCTCATTAAGGAAAATTATTTATTAATACAAGTCTAAGGCAGGGGAATAAAACATTTTATTGTGTTGCTTATATAACTGCAAAATTATTTTTAAAAATTAAATATAACTAACAACAAATAGCCTACATTTTGCTTGCTTTAATGCTTTAATGTCGTTTCAATTAATATTATTTTTGTACTGAATTTGTACGTTCAGTGTGCTTCTCAAATACATGGATGTGGAAAAATAAATGAATTTAAATGTGTGTATATTTCCAAGTATACAATAAACACACTTAACAACAAAAACAACAACATAATAATAATAGCAATAATGACAAGAATAATAATAATGAACCAAAATATTTTATTCGTATTTATTTATAGTAATTGTCTCTCGATGATCCTTCTTTCTTTGCATTCAAACATGCCCTCATGTCCAAAAAAATGAAGTATAATAATAATAATAACAAATATGAACGACAACAACAACAATAGTAATAACTAAAATAGTAAACAAAAAATACTTTTAATTTATTTAAATTATTTTTTTATTCAGGAAGGTTGGTAATGGCGCATTAATTTTCTCTCACTGATCCTTCTTTCTACACATGCATACGCATTCAGCTTGAGGTCATAATAATAATAATAATAATAATAATAATAAATAACAAAATATTCCTAATAAGTATAATAATATAATTTAAATTATTAATATTATAAATCCGAACGAAAATCCATAATAGTAATAATAATAAATAAAAAAGAACCAAACATTCATTCTGTCCATTTAAATTCATTTTATTTGTTTATGCATGCATGTACAGTACACCCGCGTACGCATTCAGACTTGTCCTTATGTCCTACAACATAAAGTTCTGACAGACTGTTCTTACAAGTTTGTGTAGGCGTTCACGCACACCCGAGTCTCCTCAAATAGGAGCACGGGCGGAACATGTGACTGACGCTGGACACTCACTGGCTCCTGGAAGGGGGCGGTGATGCCGTGACGCAAGCCATGCGCTCGTACTTATTCAGGCGGACGGCAGAGTTTCGATAGAGAGCTACGAGGACTTTAACACCTGTGCGCAAGACAGCCAGACTTTTGGACATACGCGCTAGGTGCGCGAGACAGCGTGTAATTGCGCGTGAAAAAAATTACGCCTTTTGTGGACTGGGACAAGGAAAGCATCTGCTGATCGAGTTTTGAGTTTCGCTGTGTCCATGTCTGACATGTACAACCTGGACTCGCAGTGCGTAACGCCACCATGCAACATGAGCTGGGCCATGGAGCCTGCCAACTTCTATGATAATAAAGTCATGCCAGGGGATGCCAAAACCGGGGGAGAGCATTGCACGTCCGAGGACAACAACAACAACAATAACAGCAGCAGCAACAGCATGATGGAGCTCAGCAACGCGCCTGCCATCTACGATGATGAGAGCGCCATCGACTTCAGCGCATACATCGAGTCCATGTCCACGGTTCCTTTGGAGATCTGCAACGACGAGCTCTTTGCAGACTTGTTCAACAACACGGTGAAGCATGAAAAGCCTGACTTTTACCTGGCAGGCGCTTTTGCGCAAAAGAGCTCGGAGAGGCTGCAGAACCAGGATGGGGGCTTTGGCAAGGGCGCGTTTTGCGCACCGATCAAGAAAGAGGCGGACTGGAGTGACAGTGATGTGTCCTCGTCCTTACCATCTCAGATCGAGACGTGCGCGCAGACGTCCGTGAGCCTCATGCACACGGGTCAGCCGACACCTCCCACCTCACCTGAGCCAGAACCCCACACCCGGAGGAGGCTGGGAAAGGAAAGGGGAAAAAAGTCAGTCGACAGGCACAGTCCCGAGTATCGGCAGCGGCGCGAAAGGAACAATATCGCCGTGCGTAAAAGCAGGGACAAGGCGAAGCAGCGGAACCTGGAGATGCAGCAGAAGATGATCGAGCTGAGCGCCGACAACGAGCGCTTGCACAAAACGATCGACCAGATGACACGAGAGCTCAGCAGCATCAGAAACTTCTTCAAACACATGCCCGAACCTTCTTTTGGGACTGCGGCGCGCGCGGCAGTTGACAGTCGGTGACGCGCCTCGGGTAAAGAAAGCGTGAGAGAGAGCGCGCTCCCCAAAAACCTTGCCAAAAACATACCTCAGTGAACTTGAATTACTATGTTCTTCTGTAGCAGACGTGCATTAAGTTACACATTGGATGATGGACTTTAGCACCGCATGGTGTCGTGCTTATTTTTGTATTCTAAATTATTACAGAAAAAACTTCATATGTTTTTATGGTACTTGTTTTATAATTCCCCAAAACGTCGTATTCAATGCAAGAGCATGTTTGAAATTGTACAGTGTGTATAAATGTATAATAAAACGACGTGAATTTTCAAAAAGATCCATGTGAACGCGCATGTGTGCAGGGGGGCGGATCTGAGGGGGCGTGGTCTGTTGAAAGGTGAAGCTGTCAGTCAGCTCAATGGGATTGTAAACAGAGATTTTTAAACTTAAAAAAATATATAGCCTATATATTTTTGTAAATGTCAGATTAATCTAATTGTTGTGAACTTGTCACTGGATTCAAATTAGAAATAAAACTATGTAAAATACATTTTTTCCATACTGATTATTAGACACTTAAAAATCGTTGTACTGGTTGATCTTGTATGAAAATGACTTAATCAGTTATTTGGTGCCATTAAACTTTTATTTATAGTAAACGTAGGTGTTCAGCTGTCATAGAGAGCAATAAATCAGTTATTGTACAAATAATTAATCTTCAACACCATAATGTAATCACTCAGCTGATCCTGGACATCACATGAGCATCTTTTATACTAAAATTTCTAGTTGATGGTTCAGTTTCAAAATACTCTGATACTACAGGCTCATGAATGATCATTGCTAGAATTATTCTAGCACTCTAAATATTTTGTTTATTTACATACATTTGGAAATAAGGCAAGACCAGTGTTGATTAATTATTCTTTTTAAACCATAAAATCAGCAGATAAGTGTGCTAGACAGTGGAGGTCAAACTCCTCCAAACAGTGTGACTTCTGTTGATAATAATTCTGTTGATAATGAATGTTAAACCTCAGTACATCTTGTCGAGTTCAAAAAATATTTAATGGTCTTTTGCTGCAACTGAAACACAAGCACATGAATGCAGTAAGAATGCATTAATATCAGAATTTGATTCATACGATGTGGCAGGCATATGGGAAAAATACTGTATGAAACATTAATATTTATCACAGACAACCCTGGAAATCATTCAGACTAAGGCCTCAGGAAATCAACCGTCTGACCTCATCTAATCAAGCATCTTAAACCATTTTCGCTTGACAGAATTATACAAAATAATGTTAAAGTCTTCTTTTACATGGTGAGAGCTGCATCAACTAAATGCATTATAAAAATGGCTTAGTATTCAGTAAATTCGTAATATTTTACACTTAAGATTAGATTTTGTTTTTCATCTAAACTTTCCCTTTCATACATCATTTACTCAGTAGTCCCAAACTGTCACAAACTTCATGACTTTATTCAGGTTCTGTGAGTGAAACTCATTTCTGATAACATATGAGAGGTATCTTTTTAAATCTGTTCCATAATATATGACCCTCCACTTTCGCTGACATTTCCAGGAAATAAAACAGAATGAAGATAAACACTAGATGAAAAAAAAAAAACATTTTCGTTTCTGCACAAGAGATAAAATCATGCTAGCTTCACTTTCTAGTGTTTATAATAATCATTTTAACGTCATGTAAGATATAGATACTGGTGTCTTAGAGTTTGTTTTCAAGAATTAGAAGAATGTCACGAAGACGTCCAAGTCATATATCAGTCCAAATATATATATATATACATGGATCAAATTTACTATTATGATTTTAAGACATTAAATATATGATAATGTGCAAAATATCATTAGGTGCAAAAAAAGGTACTTTATTATTTAAATGGAAAAGTATGTATATATCATACTAGTACTGTCTATGTTATTTAAACACTAGTCAAAAGCTGATATAATTGAAATTAAATCAAATTATTTAAATTGTACATTATTTATATATATAAATGTCTGCTGCACTGCGTTTAATTTATGCTATTTAAAAAAAAATGGGACATGATTTTTCTATATCTAGACAAGAGCTGATGCTAATTATGCAAATTATTTAAACTGTAAAGTATATCTCTATTATGAAAATGTTTACTGTATTGCATTTAATATGTTCTATTTAAAAAAAGAAAGAAGGATAACTGGACATTTTATTGTAACAATAATAAAAATCTAACTTAATCTAAATTGATGCAAATTATTATCTGTTTTATTTCTTTTTCCACATCCAGCAGCTGAAAGCACCTCACCTTGATGAGGTGGGTGCATCCATCACTGCTCCACATACTAAACAGACGAATCCTTTCCTAGAAAAAGCACACCAACACACATGCGTATGTTTGTTGAGTCATTTTCAGTGTGAGGATTCAAAGGCACCATGATTCATCACTTTAGCTTTAGCTCTTACACAGGAATGTGAAAACAGTTTAGCCATGTGGTGGGTTGTGATTAAACACGTAAAGGAGGCGTTTTACACATTAAAGGGATAGTTCACCTCCAGTTGCTGGTTCCCATTGATTTGCATAGTGTTTATATATATATATATATATATATATATATATATATATATATATATATATATATATATATATATATATATTATGGAAGTCAATGGGGACCAGCAACTGAAGGTGAACTATCCCTTTAACTCTGAACACATATGGGTCAACAACTGAACAAGCAACACATGCATTTAGCATTCCAGGACAGCCCCATTCTATTTGTCAGATGCTTTTATTCAAAGGACTTGCATTGGTTTTTAAGGCATACATTTTTTTATGAATTTGCTAGTAATTAAAGCTTTAATCTTGGCACTGCTAGCGTCATGATCTACAGTTTGACTTATAGGAATGTCAATGTATGAAGCTGACAAGCAACAGTGTATAATCTGAAAGAAACACCAAAAAAGCATCCTCTGCAGTGAATGGGTGCCATCAGAATGAGAGTCCAAACAGCTGATAAAAACATCACAAAAATCCACAAGTAATTCTTATAAACTCATAGCTTTTCACTTCACAAAACGTTAATTGATGGTCTGGAGCTGTGTGATTGTGGTGTTTTTATCAGCTGTTTGGACTCTCATTCTGACGGCACCCATTCACTGCAGAGGATTTATTGGTTACATGATTTACATTTAAGCATTTAGCAGACAATTTTATCCAAAGCGACTTACAGTGCATTCTTTTGCACTGCTAACGCAATGCTCTACCACTGAGTGATGTAAGTGATGTAATCCTACATTTCTGCAAATCTGATGAAGAAACAAACTCATCTACATCTTGAATGGCCCGAGGATGAGTAAATCTCCAAGCAATTTTCATTTTTGGTTGAACTATGCCTTTAAGTCTGTTTCTGCGGCTTTGGGAACAAAATAAACTGCCACAAACACGTCCCCTATAATGTACTTTGAGAAAACTCAATTTTCTGACTTGCTTCTTAATAAAGAAAGCATTTGGGACTTTACAGGATGACACAAGTAGGAATTTGCAGCTGTGACGCTGCTTTAAATAATGTCTTCTAGCTCTCTAGAACTAATGTTAATCCGTCAGCCCATCCTTATCACAGATGCTGCAGGTTGATGTTCACTTAGGATAGTTTCTGGTCTTTAAAGTTCACCAGTATGGACTTAGAACTGGTTTATAAGAACTACTGTTGTTCTCAAGCCAGGAGAAGGCTGTGCTTTCATCCATTGCTACAACTCAAATCATTTCATTGACACACTTGACTCTTATCACTTTGCTTGTTGATCACAGAATAAACTATGTATTGTTTTAGTAACTAACACAGTTACGCTCTTGAAAAATTAAGCTTCCAAAAGGGATTTTCTTTTGTTTGGTTCACCTTTCAGGGAACAGTTTGTAAAAGAACCATTTTTTGGAACCTTCTGTGTGATCAAGGGTCCCATGAATGTTAAAGCTTCTTCATGTAACCATAGATTTACTTTTAAGGATGTCATCTTTAATCATTTGTTTACTAGTTTCAGTTTACTGGATATGAATAAGCCCATTACTGCTATTTTTACTCCTTACTGTTAGCTCATCACCGCTCATCATTTTTACCCGTCTGATTTGACCTACTACTGTGAAATGAGTTGTGAAATTACACAATCTATGACTTTGTTTGTTCAGACTTCATCTGAGAACTTGCATGGATATTTTCTATCAAATAACATTGTAAAAGAAGTAACGGAGCACACACACACATCTGTGTTATAACAGAAAGCGTGATAAGACCCCAGCGTGAACCTCTGCACGCTGGAAGATCCTCCGGCAAGCAACAAGAAGTTGCTGACCTCTGCAGAAGACAATTTGTGCTTTTTACAATTTTGAGTCAGATGATATGTCTTATCTTCAGTGTGAAACTGCCACAGAGATTCAAAGTCTAACATGGAGTGTCAAAAATCACATTTCTATCAGTGGTTTTCAAACCGGTCCTGCAAGCAACATTTTCTGTGTCTCTCTTATCTATCACACCTGATTCAGCTCTTCAGCTCATTAGTAGAGACTGCAAGACCTGAAACGGGTGTGTCAGATACAGGGAGACATACAAAATGTGAAGTGCTAGGGGTGCTTGCAGGACCGGTTTGAAAACCACTGGGGAACAATCTAAACATAATGTCTGCATGAAACCTCAGTGCGGATGACAAAATATGACATGATAGAATCTAAATTTATCGCTTCATGCCCTGGGTCATCCACAGGGATTTCAGCTTGAATCATTTTCATTCAGTAGTTTCGAATGTTTCCATAAAATAGACCATCTGTAAGATTAGAAAGCATTCATGGCTGAATCTCTTGAAAACATGTGCAGGTCATTTTTCACCACAAAAAAAAAAAAAAAGGGAAAAAAAAGTGCAGAATTTTTTTTAAATTCCTGATAAGGAAAATCATGCATCTTTTTAGGACCATTAAGATTTGTGACATTGTTTTCATGACAATATAATGAAACATATTTACTTATTACTAGTCATTATTCAAATAATTACTAATATAATTGATTATATTTCATCTAATTATTTATGAAAGGTATCATGGAAATCATGTGAAAATGCACAGATGAGAGCAAATGAAATGTAAACAAATATTAACATTTATACAATATTCATTCAAAGTTCCCTAAAAATATTGAAATGTTCTTTATCCACTGAGAGGTCTGTTGGTAGATAAAGTATGCCATCACAATACCACAACAGAATTTTGTACAAGTTATTTTATTCAAATTCAATTAAAAAATATATATATATTTTAATAATTTTAAATAATGCTTTTAAACGAATTTCCCATCTGCCGTTGGTCAGTCAAAGACCAAAGAGTAGACAGAATGTTTATTTACTCAATACATTTGGGGAAAATATTTTTGAATGTTATTTTTTTTTTTTTTTTTTTGAGAAATTCTGACCACTAACTCTACACACATTTCTGCTTTTTTTTTTCAGTTTTCTGTATAGCCGTTGTTTTAGCCTGTTTTCTACAAACCGCCACTGTAAAGCCATTCTATTAATATTAATGCAAATAAACCTGGCTTTTTGTAAAAGCAATGAAATAACTCTCAAAAAATATTAATGTTAAGAAGATGGTCGATTTTTGTGGATCATTTAAAGAATGCAACACTTCAGACAGATGGCTTCACTTTGCATGACTTAAAATAATATAATAAGAGGAAGAACAGAACACTTTGTAACAAAATGTGAGTTTTATATCTCAACACCAGGCAAAAAGACAACTTCAACATGTGGGAGAAAGATCTTGAAGGAGGAAGGAGTAAATAACAAACCACAAGAAGGTCCCTAACAAAGCATCAAGAACAAACAACTGGTTTCGTTTAAATGTCCAAACATGCTGTACCCCCCTCGAGATCTGGTTCTGTCAGGCTGGATCATACCAACTCCTCAAAACAAGGGAGGTTCTGGGGGGAACGTACCAACCTTTGACAGCGCAGAGAGAGTCTGGGAGGGTTTCTGGATCCAGGTGCTCCAGTATTATGGGTCGCAGAATGAAGAATTACGAGTCTTCTGGTTCCAGTTGGATCACTGTCTGTTCCCAGCAGAATAACTGAGCTGGTTTACAAAAAAGGAGCAGTAGCTTAATGTAAGGGAACGTTTTACAGTCAAGGCTCTGAGAAACAACGACATGAAGATTAATGAAGGAAGCCTCTAAATCTCAAAATAGTTCAGACATGAAGAAGCAACCACAGAGACTTTCAGCTTGAATGGCTTCCATTCAGTAGTGCCAAATGTTTCCTTAAAAAAATATCTTTTTGATGCATTATAAAGCATTTGTGGCTGCATCACAAGAAAACAAGTCAAGGTCATTTTTCACTCCAAAAACGAATAGGAAAAAAAAAGAAAGAAGAAAAGTGATACCTATTTTTAGGAACATTCTGTGAAATTATTTACAATTAAGCATAAATGCACTTATTTATTTATATTGTAATTTATTTAAATAGTTAAATTATGTACATAGATATTACCATGACATATAAATACATTATAATGAAAAATAATATTTATTACAACTTACTAAACTATACTATATAATATGTGACCCTGGAGCACAAAACCAGTCTTAAGTCGCTGGGGTATATTTGTAGCAAAGATAACGTTCCATGAAGATATTTTGTAAATTTCCTATTGTACATATATCAAAACTCAATTTTTGATTAGTAATATGCATTGCTAAGAATTCATTTGGACAGTTTAAAGGTGATTTTCTCAGTATTTACATTTTTTTTTTTCACTCTCAGATTCCAGATTTCAGATAGTTGTATCTCGGCCAAATATTGTCTGATCTTAATAAACCATGCATCAATGGAAAGATTATTCATTCACGATGTATAAATCTCAATTTCGAAAAATTGACACTTAAGACTTTTTTTTCTGGTTTTGTGGTCCTAGGTCACATTTCAGTATTCTTCACTTTACAGTAATGAGATTATCATGAAAACAATGTCACAATGCAAAGAAATTTTAACAGTCCCAAAATGAAAAATGAATATTATTCATTATATCTCTCTTTTGATTTCAGGGTAAAACATGACCTGGAGATGTTCTTTACATAGTTATTAAGATTAATCTGCATAATGTCCTATAATCAGTGTCATTTTAGTATTATTGAGATATTATCATAGTTGCTATTATAATTTTGAATCAGTTCTTATTTTCACATTTTCTATTTTAATTTTAGTTAACATTTGAATTAAAACGAGTAGATTCTTTTGTGATTTTTGTTATATAGTTTGTATTTATTTTATTCCAGTTAAAGTACATCCAGTTAAACTAAAGACATTTTAGACATTTAATTTAATCTAGCTGCCAAGGCAACATTTCTCATTATAATTTAATTTGTAAGTTTTTTATATTTTAACACAATTTTATTTATTTATTTATATTTTTATGGTTTTAATTTTTGGTTCAGTGTCATTTAACTATATAAACCCTGCGGCATTGTTTATAATAATTATAATACTTCAGAATTACTTCCATTATGGTAGACTGAACTAGTAATTAGCAAGTCATGAGACAATACCAGTGCTTTCAGACAGCTGATGCGTTCATGTATGTCTAACAGGTGAAATACCATTCTCCTTCACAGCGTCTCTGATCATCAGAACAGTTCTCCTGTTCCCCTTCTGTCACAAACAGCAGCATCTCCCTCTTGCCTGCATTTGAGCTCTGCAATACAAAGATGTATGTAGAAATCAGTGAATAAATTATTATGAACTGCCTTGAGATTTTAAGATTAGCACTGGAATAAACCTTTCAATGTACAATGCACATTTTCTCTTTTCAAACATGCAGACATCAATATTGTGCAAAATTGTGTATAGTATATCTCATGTGCAGGAATTCAAGAATAAAGGAAATTGTTATTAAAAATAATCTATATATTAGGCAACACTATGTTACGACCCAATTTTGGGACAGAAAATGTTAAAGAATAAAAATATGCTCAGATAAAGGGAAAATGGCAAAGGAATTATTATTTTGCAATAGTAATATGTATGTAAAAATAGGGGTGTTTATCAAACAAAGGGTAATTAAAACTTAATTTGTTTTCCCTCATTTAAAAAGACATAAATCTGTCATTATTACGAGAAATGCTCTAGGGCCAGTTTTGTGTCACTGTTCCTTCATACACCTACACAGATGTGCAATGTCAGTCAGTATAAAAACAAAAACTTTAATCTACTATCAACGCCAGAGTGTGTGCATGACCCTTAACCTACAAATAAATCCCAGGTTATCAAAGTCCACAGTCTGAGGGTTTGCTAGATCAGTCAAACTGATTGTCAATGGATGATGTCACTTACGGGAAGCTTGCGACAAACAGTGCATAAAGCTTTCCAAACACTTTTCCAAAAGTGTACA
This sequence comes from Carassius carassius, assembly GCF_963082965.1. Lineage (NCBI taxonomy): Eukaryota > Metazoa > Chordata > Actinopteri > Cypriniformes > Cyprinidae > Carassius > Carassius carassius. Next base: position 24,143,467 of record NC_081796.1, read on the forward strand.
GTTTGGAAGCATCTCTGAGGGATGAAGACTTGGCAGATGTGCTGGGAAAACAGCTACGGTGGGTTTTTAAGAAGACAATCTAAAGGCAAAGCTATGGACTATTTCTCACCCTCTTTAAACCAGGTGGGCCAAGATGGTCCACATAGATAGCTATGATGAAAACTGATGATCTGATTTATGCATTTGTTGTTAAAAATAGGTTACGAAAACATTACCAGTAATTGTTTATGAACCACAGTGGCCCAAAAGCTGCAACAAGGCCTCAAAGAATCGTCCTAAACAAGAAAGCAAGCAAGAATCAATCGTAAATCATTTTACATTCAAATAAAAATGTTCATGGTTTGCACACCTTTGTTGGTATTGTTAACTAAAATTATTTAACAGCATTTTTTATCAATTGAAAAAAACTGAAATAAAGCAAAATATAAAAATTCAATGAAAATTGTACGCTTAAAAAAAAAGAAAGAAAAACTTAAAATTTGGAAATATTACCTTGGAAAACAACTGAAATAAATGGGCTGAGGTACTAAAACTGAAATAAAAATAAATATTACACATATTAATAATAATAAAAAAATATATAAATAAAACAAATAAAATAACTTTACCAAATTACTAAAACCTAAACTAAAATTCAAATGAAAACTGAAAATATAAAAACTAAAGCTCATTCAAAATAAAAACTATAAAAGTACCTAAATAATAATTAAATAACACTGTTCCACACCTTTTTCTAAATTGAGATTTATATGTCATGTGAAAGCTGAATAAATAAGATGATGATGATGACCATTGATATATGGTTTATTAGGATCGGAGAATATTTGAAAATCTGGAATCGGAGGGTGCAAAAAAAAATCTAAACACTGACAAAATTGCCTTTGAATTTGTCCAAATGAATTCTTAGCAACACATATAACAAATCAAAATTTAATAAATTTTAACGGTAAGAAATTTACAAAATATCTTCATGGAACGTGAACTTTACTGTATATAATGATTTTTGGCATAAAAGAAAAATCAATATTTTTTACTCAACAATGTGCTTTTGGCTATTGCTAAAAATGTACCCCAGCAACTTCAGACATATATATATATAGTTTTAAAATCTTAAAATCTCAAAATTCCTCAATATTTCAGGTTTTCCTTTATTATGTTATTTATTTTTGAAGCATGTCTGGTCAATCTGTTTTGCCGTTGTTTTAAGTGCTTTACATTAAGGATCTCTCTTAGCGTCTGAAGAACAGGTGGTCGGTACAGTAGAGGTTCAGTCTGTCCAGATAAGGGAACCATGTGACCCTCCTGGACGCTCAGTCTATAGCAGAAACTGGGCGGTGGGACTCGATCCTGGAAAGCACAGGCTGTCCTCACTATTTAAAAATCAACTACATCGTTTAAGAGTTCAGAGAGGTTATTTGATGGAATATAAATGAATATCGTTTACCTCTGTCACTCAGAGTAAAGTTCCCTTCCCGGTCAACCAGATTATTTATAGAAACAAAACAGCAAAAACACTCATTCAGAAGGTCATTAACATATGACTGCATACATCTGCATATATTTACAGAACTTGACCCGCTCCCGTGTCCTTCAAGATAAAAAAGGACAACAAAATGCTATGAATAGTAGAAAATGGTTCCTTTAAACCTGCTTTTTTAAACGCAAGGCAGAAAGTTTTAGGCCTAATAAAAGATGAAGATAACTACTTATTTTCCCAAGCAACAAAATTTCTACAAAACATTCAGAATTTTTGAAGATACAGCTGACATTCATGACATTCTTTATTCAGTGTAAGTGAATGAGGGATTTGTTGGTGCTAGGTGAAAATCTGTAGAGAAAGGGGGTACATTCATGTCTGATCACACAGCAAAGTTTAATACTCGGCGTCAGGGGTTTGTTTAAATCACTAACTCTTAGTGATGATTGTCTTATCCAGGAGGAATCTTCTAGAAGCAGGAGGTATGTGAGATAAATGTGAAGTAAACAGTCTGTGATTTACGATGTGATTTGAAGACCTACGCTGGTAGACTGCGGCAGATCGTCATTAGATTTTGGATCAACCGGAGGAGGCCACAGACGAAGAGAAGAAGAGAGAGGAAAAGAAATAAGGTTGAAGTCCAGAAACACGGGAGCCGAAGGTGGAGTGTTTATAATGTCAGTCTCATTATCTTCGATTGCTGCTGTTGGAGCTGAACAGTGTCTGTTGATGAGTACGAGATCAGTTTCACTAGCAGGCTGAGGCTTGTTCACACACACACACACACACACACACACAGAGGTAAATAATCTGTCATCAAAGCATTCAAGAATTAAATTATCCCTATTGAAATGGCTGATAATCTAATATTTGGCAGGCCACGTGTTATTTTAATTCCGAGTTTATGCTGCTAACAAAACAACTCAGACATTCAGACAAAAGGACAGAGATCAGCTCCGTCTGTGTTTGATTTAATAGATTGACAGAGAAACACTCCCACATTATTAGAATTAAAACAGATATGGCATAAATAGGTACCAGGGTTATTGTCATCAACTAAAACTTAAACTATTAACAACTTTTTGTTAACTAAAAATAAAATAAATAAAAGATGTGAGATGAAAAACTAAACGAAATTTTGAAACTGAAAAAAAAAAAAGAATAATAAAATAAAATGAATTAACATTAATTAATAATAATTATTAATAATTAATAATAATTAAAAATAATGAAAATTACAAAAACACATAACAAAATTACTAAATATTAAGCTACAATTAATTTTTAAAAAATGAAAAAGAAAGGTGAAATATAAAAAGAAAAGCTAATTCAAAAATGAATAAAAACTAAATAGTATAATATTTGAAAAAATAAAAATAAAAAAGGCAAAAACACAAACATAGTACAAAATTTAAGCTACAATTAAAAAAGAAATTTGAAAATGTAAAAAAAAACACTAATTTATAATATTATTAAAATAGATTCATTTAAATAGTAATATTTTAAAAAAGTTATAAAAATGGCAAAAGCACAAAAAATTACTAACGTTAAACTAAAATTAAAAAGAAAGCTCTCTCTCTCTCTATATATATATATATATTAAATGAATATACACATAAGAATGCTAATTCAAAATACTGAAAAAAGCTATAATAATACTACAATAAAAACTATAACAGTATATATTGGTTTAGGGTTCTCGAGTTGCTATATGGTTGTTTGGAGATCATCAGAAGGTCTTGATTTTTCATTATAGATCAAATTCAGTTTCTGGACTGTTAAAAGCTCTAATACATAGATGGGTTTCTAGAACACGAGAGAATAAAATGTTCTTAGTGGGGCTTAAAAAGCATTCTTGAGCCCTGTGTGTGCCTCAGTGCAGCATGATCTGATCACTCTCAACCACTCTTCCTGTGACCCGCTCAACCGCCCCATCCAGTCCAGCGGGACGAGCCCTCGCTGAAAACACTGGCAGAATGAGACTGAAATCAAGCCTTGCAGCACAGACAGTCATATTGTTTATATCCTGAAGAAAGTTGTCTATTTCTGAGCATTAACTCCAAAAAACTCATCTTTTCTAGTGTTTTTTGTTTTTTTACATTTATGTATTAGCAAACACTTTTATCCAAAGCACATTTTATCTAAAGAGCCAACAATGCCAGGTTTATTAGACAACTATTAAAAAGAGCATTTTTCTTGAAATACTATTCAGAATTAGAAAATAAAACCCAATATGAAACAGAGAAGATGAGCTAGATCACTGTAATAATTGTGTGATGCGGAGCCTTTTCCTTATATATAACTGATCCGAATGTACAAAATAATTTATTAAAAGGTGTAGTTAAGGTGTATATTTAAATATTAGATGCAACAAATGGACTGCAACTAAAACTAAACGTTAACTAAAACAAAAATAAATAAAACAAAAGTTTTACTAAAATGATTATACTAAACAAAATCAAAGGTAATAAAGATTAATGAAACTATAATGGCATAATAAAATAACACAGGTTCCCAATGAGTTACAACCATGAAGACAAAAGGAGATATTAAGTTGCTTTTCCATACAATGAAAGTGGAAATTGGGGACTGCGACTGTTAAGCTCAAAAAATAAAAAAGCGTGATGATAAAATTACAATGAAAGCAGGCCAAATGACTTGTACACACAATTTCAAGTGCTCTGAAACCATTCTGGGCTTATGTGAAGAAAAGACTAGAATTTAAGATGTTTTTTTACTGAAAACCTTCGCTGATAATGTTTGGGAATATTATCAGCAACTACATACATTTTGAATTTTTCTTCACATAAAGCGATCATATGGCTTTAGAGGACATATTTTATGCTCTTAATGTCTTTTTGTAGCTTGACAGTCCCAGTCCCCATTTACTTTCATCCTGTGGAAAAGAGTAGCATGCTAGACATCTCTTTCGGAGTTCCACTGAAATAAAAAATACTTGAAATACTTAAGGGCAAGTAAAAGATTCTGATTCTGAAGATGACGGAATTTCCTTAAGTGCCCTGACCCTAATCTCACACACCCTATACACCATATAGATGGCCGTTGATTCCAAATAAGCAGTGCATGTTGAAAGGCATCTTGGGTATTCGTGTACACGGCTCATGTTCATATCTGTGGAAACGTGTCACCAGAATTTCCCATCACGTGCCATCTTTAACTAAACAACACATATGTTAAAGCAGTGAGCAGACATATGTGGCGAGAGGCCAATAATACTCAACACAGACGTAAATCTCACAGGCCAGTGTGCTGCTAATCTGAGCAGGAGAGGGTGGAAACAGGAGCTCATATTAACTTTGAGTTCACAGAGTGCAGTACGGTTCAATAATTATTCACTAATAGTGCAGAAAACAGGGTTCGGTTTGAGACAGTTTGTGAACACAGTGCAGAAGAAGCTCACCAAACATCCCATAACCGTCCTGAACGCGAGCGCACAACCTGAGAAAGAGAAAGAGAGGGAAAACAATCATTTTCAACCATTTAACAACCTGTAGTGAATTAGTCTCTACTTATTTTGCTTTGCACTACTTATATTTTGTTTTGAGTTTCAATAGTAATTGTTAACTCCATTTGCAATGCACTACTGTTATTTTACTTTTGCAATGCAAAAGCTTACCATTTTTGCCATGGCAATAATAAAGCACTCTAAATTGAAATTAAAGTGGTAAGAAAGAGAGAGACTGAGAAAGACTGAACTGTTGATGATGTTTCTAAAAATCCAACAAGCATTTGAATTTATTTTGACAAACTCTTCATGACAAACTGAATTCAGAAATAACCTAACCAAAATTAAGACCCGCACATGTGAGTCTCTGATGAAGAGGGAAGCTTCATCCCAACAACAAACACTCACATAGATACAGATAACGTCTACGGATTTAATGTTGACTTTGGCACCAGACAGGGACTTAAACTTGATCTGTGGCCTGACTCGCAGCGGTCACATGGCGGTGTTTCTATACTCAAAATGGTATTTTGTTTGCAGGTATTAATAGTCTCTACAGATCATACAGTCAGTTTACAGAAACTGGTGACTTTTTTGGAGCCAGTAAACCACAGGACTAAACAAACAGGCTGGTATTTAGATATATTTTCACATGCGAGACAGTGATTTGATTGCACAGTAGAGATAACTATAGTGGAATACAAAAATAAACACAGTTGATTCGTACATTCTTCACACTGATCTGAAGACGTGCTGTTTAGTTAAAAAAGTGCTTGCAAGGCAGAACTGCATTACTATTCCTGAAATAATCTACTTTCATTCTTTTTCTTCTCCACATTTTCTGCATATATTTCAGCTCAAACCACTTTCTGTGCAGACTATTAATAGACTGTTTAGAACAGAGAGTCACAAACTTTTTGTAACCTGTAAAAATGTATACTTACTAGTAATTGCTATTGCAGTTGGTTGCCTTTTTTTTTTTTTTTGCATACTGAATTGTGATTTATGCCTATTTTCTTATCGATTTCTGTGTATTTATCTCAAAAGGCATCAAAAGTTTAGTTATGTGTTTGTATGCATAGTTGACAGAAAACAAGATTATCTCAAACTTCTTATAAGATATGAACCAGTTTCAATTTTCCCATCAGTTTCTTTCTATATGTCTATCTTTTCTTTTGCTAAATGTGGCAAGAACACAGAGCTGACAGAAAACAAGATTCTCTGAAGTTTCTTTTGGTTCACATTCAGTTGTGTTCAAACTGAATTAAGAACCCATTTCAAACTTCCAACAATCTCAAATTTGCTATTTAGTCTTTCAACATCTATACTGTCCAAAAAAGCACTTTAACTCAGCTCGAGCCAGATTAGGATAAAACAGTGATGTTTCATGTTAAAAACCTTTATTTAGATTTATACAATACAGATTGCGTCAAAGTGGCTTTAGTGTTAAACAGGATATTAATGTTTCAATGATGCTGACAAAATTCAATTCTGATGCAAAGCAGCTCTAAAAAGAAGACAATAGTAACCAGTCAAGTTTTCATTAAAAGTCAGTTCATTGTTGATTCAGTTGAGTTTAATATCTGTGTGAATTTCCTCAATTATGGAATGAATTCAATTCATCTATAAAGGAAACAGTGATGTCATCATTTAGCTCACTTCAGTTCTCTTCAAATAGTGTCTGTGCAATTAAGTTGATAAAGTCGGCAAATATCAAGTGAAAAATAATGAATAAAAAGTCTAAGCACTAATAAAACGTCCAAGAGAAAATCAGCTTTCAAAATAGATACGAAAAGAAGCAAGTAAACGATGATGGCGCGATATGAGTTGACTTTTTTTTATTTTATTTTTTTATTATACATAAGGTAAACACATAACACAACAACAGAACACAAAAACAACAATAAAACAGCAGTAATAATAACAACAATGAAAAGAAAACAGCAACAACAAATAATAATAGTAATATGTAGAAGTATTAAATAGTATTTAAATAGTAATAGCATGTATAATAATAATATTTAGTGGTGACGGTAACAGTAATATCAGTAATAACAATGACAGTAATAATACAAAAATGATACTACGGATGGTGATAAGTTGTGTTGACGGCAATAGTAATATCAATAATAAAAATAAAATATAACATTGATAATAGTGATAATAAAAATAACAATATTGGTACTCATACTAACACACAAAAAAGTGATGATGTTGATATTGATAAAATCAATAATAACAATAATAATAACAACATTTATATCAATAATAATAGCAACAGTAATAACAGTAATACTAAATATGGCGATGATGATAATATTTTGTATTGAAAGTACAATTGCAAAAGTTATATCAATAATAACAACAACAATAGTAATAATAATAATAATAATAATAATAACAATAGTAATAATAAAAAACATAAAAAAGTATAATAATGGTAATGCTAAAGATGGCGATTATGATAACACTTTGCGTTGACGGCGACAGTGATATCAATAATAATTATTGTAGTAATAATAACAATAATAACAATACACACACATGTGACACACATCCACCACATCTCTCCTAGTGTCTGTGTGCATGTTTTTTTTTCTTCCCCCTCTTCCTTTTTTTTCTTTTTCCCCTCTTTTTTCTTTTCTCTTTCTTTTTTCCCCTTTTCTTTCCCTTTCTTCTCATTCACTGTACAGTTACTGTTTGTATGTATGCCTACACTAAGGTGGTGCATTAAAAGAAGGTGAAGTGCATTAAAATCAGCATTTGGTGCATTAAAACCATGTGTGGTATGTGTTAGATGTTGACTTGATTTGGTTATATTTTATATATTTATATCATTATTATCATCATCATTTATTTATTTTAATAATTTAATATATACAATATACCATTACCATCCTTTATATCAAGCAAATTATCATCACATCGCCATCATTCCATCACTGTTAAATGTTTCTATGATATTGAAAATATTAATAACCATAATGTCAATAATAATTATAATAATGAAAATACTCACAATATTACTAAAACCTTGTATAAATGTATAATAATAAATGAATACATAATTAATCGGGATGAGTGTGTCAGATTTGTAATAGTTGGATGAGGTCTGATCTGGAGTGTTGAGGTTCCGATATACAGTTGTAATGAGGTGTAAAATATTCAAGGGAGATGTAGTCTATGAGCAAATTTTTCCAGTGTGTTATGTGAATAGTGCTTCCGGATTTCCAGTTCAAGAAGATAGTTTTCTTGGCAATGGCTAAGGCTACAAGGAGCATCCTTTTGTTTGTTATTTCCTGATGTATGAGTTGACTTTTAATAAACCATGACTGGCGTTTCTGGAATCATCCTGACTTGTTGTTACCCTGTTGTGGCGCTGCTGAAGAACACTGGGGTTAAGTGAGTGCGGTTGTGAACACTGAGGCTTGTTTAGACCCGTGTGTATATCAAACTGGAGAATAGGAGGGGTTATTGGCCAGTAGCTTTCTGTGGTATGGCCAGGCTGACATAAACAACCCCCTTCTTTATTCCTCTCCGATCTGTTTCAGGCACTTCCTCTAACGGAGCAGGACTGGGGGCCAATGCCCCCACCGGGTCTCTGTCACTAGTCAGCCGCAGTCACGAGCCACTTTAAGGAATCTGTTATTGTGAGCATTCGCAGGAATTCGCAGCAACTTGGAGGCGCTTCCAGGAACTGTAATCCATTGAGCTTGTCCAAACACTCACATACACACACATTTCACACAAGCCTACTGGATGTAGGTACCCCACTCCCACTGCGTTTCTTTCACACATGCACAAAAACTTCTCTGGAAGCTGTTTGGCTGAGGCACAGTGGGCGGGATTCCTTCCAGAACAGCGCTGGCCAATGGGAGCGGATCTTTCGATAAACAGGGCTGTAATCCGACACGTAAAGCACATTGTGTTCTACTTCTTCTAGAAAACATCCAACCCCTCCTGTCTGAGCACAGAGTACTTCTTCAGTCTGTTTATACTGCTCTGAGTTTTTACTGGAACAACATATCTTCTTGGACACAAAGTTAAATGCTAATTATTGTCTGGAAACTGGCCACAAAAACTCAACGAGGAGAAAGAACCATAAAGTAAACATAGGGCAGGACCCAACTGCAAACTAGTTGTAATGAAGTAATGTTGTCAAAGCACACATGAAAAAAAATATTGTTAACAACTATAATGCATGTTTGAGGGTATAAACATGGATTTCAAGCATATGCTTACAGTATATTCTGATTTTAAGCATGTGTGTGGTGAACTTATAAACAGAGCCAAGACCAGTGCTTTTACTGTGTTTTATTAACTAAAACTGAACATATTCAAATCATTTTGTTAATGAAAATAAAGCTGAAACAAAATAAAACTAAAATATTAGATGAAAAACACCCCAAAAAAAACTTTAGAAATGTTACTCAATCTGAAATAAAAATAAATTAAAAGCTATATGTATAACTAAATAAAATAATACTAAAATAACACTGCTTTTTACTGCTGTCACCAGGCAAACAAATAAATATGAATATATTAAAGATCAAAGTTTAGCTTAACAAATTAGTTTGGGAAAGGCTGAATATTAAGGTGACAGAAAAGTAGAAAAGTACAAGTAAAGATATAAACCATCTTCTTAGTAGAGCAAATGAACAAATGTACAGTATTTTCTTCAAAAAGTCTCAAATTAAACACAAATGATCTATTCAGGGTGTTGCTATGGGGTCATCCAAGTCAAAAGAGCATCACCACTTGATATGGCTCAGAATGTAAGATCATTAGAAATAGTGATGATTGCCCAAGCAACAACTAAATAATTTAGATAAAAAAATAGAGAGGGTGCAGAAGTTGAACTCATCACAGTCAGCTGACCCAATCTGAGCCAACATAAAATGAGGAAGGAGAATCAAATCATGAGGGAGCGATAATGTGTTTGTATAATCAACTGATGCTGCATTTGAACATAAGATGTGTGTATGTTCAAGAGAATAAGCGCATGTATGCACCATGTGCCACCAGCTGAGCTAGAGTATAGATATCACCATTATCCCACTGTACATTCACAGGTTAAAAGTAACTTATTGTACTGTTTACACACATTACTCATCTGTTTATGTAACAGCTATTCATTCTTGAGTAACATTTTAGGTTTAACAGTTAAACGCAACCCAAAACAAAGATTAAACAATTTGCAATTCAAAGTGCAATTCAGATTACAAAAAAAGATTTGATTTTCTTCGACACTACAACAAATTAACATTAGACTACAAAAAAATAAAAAATACAAATAAAAGTAAACCTCTAATATTACACATTTACTTTTAACACTAATAATGATAAAAAAAAAAAAATTTAATAATAAAATGTTATTTTATTTTATTATTTTTGTATTATCTTATTGTCATTTATTAATAATACCAATCATAATAAAATTATATATTTTTTATATTTTTCCCCTCGTAGTTTTTTTATTGTTTATTTATTATAGCTTGAAAACATAAATCAGTAATTAAAATTGGTTCTAAATATGAGAAATTTGATAGATACCTGCAAATAAAACAACTCGGTCTTGGATTGACGATACAATGAGACTGCTTTTTGATAAAGAAAATTAACCAGAAACAAAGTGAGTGAGTGACACAGAAATCATATGAGGCTGCGAATGGCAGCTAGTTATGTGCTGGGGTCTGCTAAAAATGTTGTGCATTGTGTGTATGTGCATGTGTTGGTTCCAACTTTGTCACACTAGTTTTGGCCCAGTCAACACACTCCATTCCACAGTGTCTGCTCTTCCTGTGCTTCAATGTTTACGGCATGCTGTAGCGTCTGACGGGGATCCGCTTACTGACACTCAAACGACTCTTTTTCCATCACACTTCATCAACACAGCACCACGTGCATTTTTTGACAACAAAACAGCATGTCTCAGAGCGGTGAAGAGATCAGGAAGCGTATAAGGGAGGAGAACTTGGACACTTAACCTGTGGATATGATTTCGGTCTTCCTGAACTCATGCAGCATGTCTGTAATTAAAACCTGCACACACTGACAATGCAGTGAAAACAGAAACAGAAGTGGTTTCTGGTTGAACTGTTTAATAACAAACCTCTGACCACAAAGGCACCAGAAGAAACCCAGATTGAATATCTGACAAATAGAAAGGCATAAGATTCATTCTGAGGGCACAGAAAGTGTCGTGTCTTGAGAGCCCAAAAGCATTCAAGTTATAAGATCAAAAATATCCCTGTATGGGTTTTTGATATTTATAAGATATCATACAGATTTATCGGCGTGATTGTGAATGTGAAATTGATTTTACTTAACAGTACAACAAAAAAAAAGTTATAATATTGAGTGAGTTACATTTTAGACACAATATTGTTTTTTTTTTTCTGTTACACACTTGCAGTGTTTAGTTCCTGAACAAATCTGTTTTTGAATTAATCATTTGAGTCAGTGATTCAATGATCCATTCATGAAGACTAATTCTAATTGAATCTTCGTTTCTTAACTGTTTGAATGAACAATTCATTAAATCACTCATTTAATCAGGCACCTATCGCCACCTACTGGCAGTTTTAAAAACACATTCAGCAAAATGTTTTTTATCAATATCGCACACTTCTATTGTCACTTTAAAATCAAGTAGGAATACAATGAATTTTATTTATGAAAGCACAGCTGAATCTGCTTGATATTCTCATTAGTCCTCAGATGCCTACATGACTGCTTGTTGCAGAAAAAGATGAATGAACTCTCACTAACCCTTACACTTTTTCTGTATGTCACTGATAAACAGCATTTACATTTAAATCAATGAATTCAATTAAAAAAGGATTCAAATTATCAATCAACTAATTTTCATCTGGTGATGATAGAACAGGCAAAAAAATCTCCTGCCCGAGTCTGATTTGGAGTCTAAATCTGTGCAGTAGTGATTCATTTATAGCTACAGTATCACAGTCCTGCCCAAACTCCCGCAGACCCAATCACAAGAACCCATATTGCCTGAAATAACTAAAGAAAAAGCAAAAAAAAAACACACTTAAAGTAAACACTTAGAGTAATATCAAATGCCAAATATTACATAATCCATCTGGTTGGTCTTAACTCCCATTTGTTTACATGGAGAGGGCGGTAAGCCACCAGGGTGCGAACAAAATATTTTGGCTTCACTTTTCAGGACGAGTGCAGCACACTTGGTAACAAGTAACAACTAATAGCAGCTGCATAGTAACATGCTAAACACTTTACATAGCAAATTAACATGTTAAAACCAGACCTTAACAACTGTAAAGCAACATACAAAAAAATCTCAAAAACCCTTTTCAGCTGCGCAGCAACATGCTAAAGTCATTCAAAACTCTGTACAAAACTCTACAAAAAGATTTCATTTACACTTGGCTTGGGGTCATATTTCGAGCATTTTCTTTTCTTACAAGGCACATTCTTACTCTCACTTTTTGTCCTTTATTTGCTTTTTTTCTGAGAAGCATGTGGCTATGGATCACTGACACCGCTGGGCTCAATCAGAGATGTTTGTAGAGTTTTACCATATGGCAGAGAGAACTGCGTGAGGCAGAACAAGATAGAGAGAAAGAGAGGACTCTGTGTACTGGGAGGGGTTGTTTGGTTAGTCATTGACAGAACATGGAGCAAAGTTGCTCTCTCTCACCATTTATTACTCCATGAGGAGAATGACCTCTTGGAGCTTTAACAGTGGAGTTCAGAACAGACAATGGCCTAATTACACCGCGCTGGAGCACAGAGCAAACACACAACACATCTCATAAAACATGTACAAAGATGCACAGTCTCAGATTGACGAAGCACATTCTAGATCATTCTGATGCTCATTCTGTGTGATTTGGACCTGTCATGCATGTTATTGTATTTAATTATGACCTCAAGCACATTCCCAATCAATTCACATTGACATAGAAGCAAATTAGAGTAAAAGTTGAGATCTAACTGGTATCTGGTTTGTCAAACTAGTTTGTCTGGTTATTTACAGAGAGCTCAAGTGTCTGTGTTGGTAACAGTTACAAAGTGGAAATGTGAGGAAAAACATGCAAGTTTTTAAGTATTAAAATTAAACTACGTAAAGCTGCTTTGAAATGCTTTGATATATATTGTGGAGGGAATAATAGCGCTATAGGCTTACAAAAACAACGAACCCAAAAATATAATATATATATATATATATATATATATAGTGTGTGCATGTACTCACTACTGTTTGGGGTCAGAAAGTATCTTTTAAAGAAATTAAATTGATCAGAAGTGAGAGTAAAGACTTAAAAGTGAAAGCGAAAAATGAAAATAATAAATTGCAATAATATTTTGCAATATTACTGTTTTTACAAATGCATTCAAATAAATGCAGCAATGGTGAGCAGAAGAGACCTACCAACCCCAAGCCTTTGAACGGTAATGTATACATTTATTTAAACGCATTTATTAAACAGCACACATTTCTTCAAGAATTTTAGAAGATCTTTGACCAAAACAGTGTTTTTTTGTGTGCGTGTGTTTGTTTTAGAAAAGATTTTGAAAAGAAAACACTATACAGGACTTTTCCGGTGTTTTCTTCCTCCAAAGTAACAAAGTTATTCAAACCAGAGAAATGAAACAGAGGTCCAGTACTTGCCGATGTGTTGCAGTGGTCTTAAATTCTTCTGATAGAGGCCCGTCCAGTGCTCTAGCTCCCCAGGGCCCGACGACCCACAATCCTCCACTGCGTCCAGCAGAGACTTAGGAACTCCTCATCTGTTCAACTCACCGACCTGAGGATGGAAAAATAGAAACATTGGCATTTTATTTTTTCCAAACCACACCAGTAGACACCAGTTTTATGACTTTTACACAATATGACCACAGAATGGCACCACAAATGCATTAAGTCAGTCTCCTCAAATCGGCAACTCTCACTGGAAATGAATGGTTTAAGGTTTCTCTCACTGTAAATGCCTTAAGTGCCTTGTACTCAACACTGATGGCCTTTGAAGGACCAAACCAAACTAAGCCTTAACCACTAAATCACAACACTCTTAGCAGCTAACGAGTGGAATTTAAGGATGCATTAAATTGATGCAAATTTAGGACATTTAGGATATCAAATAAACGCTGCTCTTTTGAACTTTCTATTAAAAAAAGAATCTTGAAAAAAAATGAAGGTTCCAACGAAAATATTACTGTTGTAAACATTGATAATAACAAATGTTTCGTGAGCATCGGATCAGCATATTAGAATGATTTCTGAAGATCATGTGACACTGAAGACCGGAGGAATGATGCTGACAATTCAGCTTTGATCACAGGAATAAATTGCATTTTAAATTATATTCAAATAGAAAAAAATAGAGCCAACAGACCCACAAGAAGTTCATGATGACAAAATAAAATCTTAATTTCAGGTGGAATTTCCCTTTGTGTTTTGTTGGCTAGCTCAGATTTTTTAAAAAGCCCTTAAAAAGATCTCAGCGCAGCAGATGATGGTTACTCTGTATTTTGAAAACTGTGGCTAACACTTTATGTGTTTACAACCAACATGAACTCTTTATGGACAAAACTGCACTGCTTATTTTGAGCAGTACAATAACATGGGGAAAGTGCAAAGCCTCATTCATCAAATGTCTTTTAAAAAAAAGAATTTGTTACGCTAGGGTCTTGTCGAACAGGAACATTTTGCCTCGCTTTCACACTAAAGCAAATATTTATGCATAAAAACATCCCTCATAAATCATCTGCACTCATGAGTGTCACACAGGAAATGGCAGCTGCATCCATTCCAGCTGCACTTTCACACATTTTTATGTGTGGCCAAATTCGAAATCTAACCTAGACCATCACACTTCGGGGAATTTCCGTTTTCTTTCCCGTGATCGCATGGGAGAGGACAGCTGATGTGACAGCTTGACACTTTTAAAAACATTCATAAAACTCAACTGCATTGATTTTTGTCTGTTAAAAGATTGACAGCAGAAACACAACCACTTCCACTCTCCTCACACACATAAAAGAGTCTCAAGATATCCTCAGGTACACATGAACGCTCAAGCCCTTCCCTCTCTGGGTTGAAAACTACTGTTAGTGACTGACTGATCAACAAAGATGCTCTTTTCCATTTCACAGGCAGTCTGAAAACTTGTTTATATCAAAACGCTGAACTTGAGTTCAACATTATTACTTTGTACTTAGCATCAAAGAGATCGACTGTGAAACAAGCTGCACTCCTGTGATCATTTTTTGCCTTGGTGTGTCTTAGAAACAAGAACAAACACTCAAACAAGTGTTAAATGTTGTTTGCCAAAAGAAAGATGTGAATTTATGATTCAATATAGAGTGGTATCTAAACATGGCTCCTCCTTAAGCACCATTCATCTTTTTTTCTTTGCAGGCAGATAAAAATCAGCTGCAAAGTGGACCAGACTTCATGCTGAAGGCTAAATGAGATCAATTTAAGCCTACCTGGCAAAATCTAGAGATGCACGATTTGAGGGCGAAAAAATTAACTGCAATATTTCTGATAAACCTGTGATTTTTTTTTAAATCCAGGTTTGCTGTGCATTGTTATAGGGCTGCAAAAGTTGGCCAATAATAAGTGATTATTGAAAAAAACATTACATGAAAAAAGAAACTAAAATACTAAATAAGATACAAAAATAACCAAATAAGCCAAAATTAATTGTATTTTATATTACAACCATAAATGAAAATAGCACTATAATAATATATATTAAAAAAAAATCAAATACAAATACAAATAAAAAATCAAATAATAAATAAAAATATTAAATTACTAAATTAAGAAACGTATCACTGCTATTGTAATATTTCACTGTAAAATAAAAATAGAATATTTAAAAAAATTATTAATAAAAAATTATAATAATAATAATAATTGTATTTTACATTACAACCATGAAATGAAAATAACAAATTAAAAATAATTATTATTATTACTAAATAAAATACAAAAAAATATTATTATTATTTTAATTATATTATTTTATTACAACCATAAAATTACAATGCTAACATTTATGGCTTATGACTTAATTTCTTTATTTTCAAGAACATTCAACCACTGAACTTTTATGATGACAGAAAACTGCAGTAAGCCCTTCCTTTTTGTTGATTAGAGCTTCTTATTTAATATAGGAAGATAGTTGGCACATCGCATTCCCAAATAAATGTTAAAGAGATTAAAACTCAGAGCAGATGCTGAGATTGAGTTTATGTGGAGCAGCATTTACTGTGAACCAAACCACTCTGAAACACTTAAAACTGACGGATGAGAACACAGCACCACACCTCACTGTAAAATACCTAAAGCTTACATCTATTAAATTAATTCGCACTAAGCCATCTAGCAATTTTCAGTTTCATTCTAAATATGCATGATCAGTTTCATTATTATAACTGGAAATATCTACACTCTTAGGCAGTACTGACTGGAGCATGTGCAGGAAAGTGTTTACAACTAGTTTTTGATATGAAGCACATGGGGACAAATGCCTGCAAAGGACATATGTATTACTGTGAAAACATCTGCACGTTAGTTTAAAAGCACTGTCATGGATGCATGAGAACGTATCATTCCCAGGGCCTCAGAAGTAGGTTACAAACAGCCTGATCAGTCTTTGCGCCGAGTGTATGGGGTAATTTATCACAGGTCTGTTCTAAACAAACATGTCTTCAATAAACGGAGGCCTCCACTCCACTACAAGCCGGGGCCTGCAGAGCTCATGTCATGAGACGTAGCATGTACGTCAGCATTCAAACCATCCTGCCCTGTGAGAGAATTGAACAGGTGCCAGCAGAGATGAGCAAACGCACTGAACATAGTGAACTTGAGCCAACATTGCACCGCTCCAGGGCAGCCAGCAAAGGCAAGTTTACACAGGAGAGGTGGAGGTCCTCTCCAACCCAGTGCAAACAAACGCCTTTCAACATGCTGTCAAACTAAGAAGAATAGGACAGAAAATTCCAGTCTTTGACAATCCAACAGTGACAGGTCAAAAATAAATAAATAAAATATATATAGCAAATAAAATCTGATTTTCTCTTTAGCCATTCTGTCTAGAAACGTGAAAGTATTTTCACTGTGTGCAATATCGAATAATATTGTAAGTAATATTATAATTAATAAAATTATTTATAATTTTATATATATCATATAATATATATATATATATATATATATATATATATATATATATATACCATTTTAATTTAATTCTATAATTATCTACATTTTAGAATATTGAAGTCATTATAATTATACATTTAATAATTAAACATTTTAATATCATTAATTAATAAATTACATTCATTTAATAAAAATGAGAACCGAATCATACTACTACTACTAATAAAAAAATAAGAAAAGAAATCAAATACAAATTAAAATACAAAGCAAAGTCTTAGTGATCAAAAGCTCAGGAAAATAAAGCCTTAATAGAGATTTATTCAGCTCAGTGCACACAGAATCACATTGCTATCGTGATAAACGTGTGAATGGTTTTCCGGTAAATCTGAGCAGGAAGTCTGAGAACAAACACAAGAGAGTGTGCTGACGTCAGAGCTGACACGAACAGGTGAGGGTGCGGCACAGGTGTAATCACTACCTAATGATGACAGGCATTTCCTTCATAGCTGAACCATGAAGAGGCTGGGAATAGTGTGTGGTTGTGTGTTTATGTTCAAGAGAGTTGGTGAACAGAAACACTCCAATACATCCAAAGCGGTTTACATGACTCTCAATTTTTGACTCAGACTTTAATGAATGGCAAGTGGTTCTCAAATGCCACCATTTATAATATACAGATATTAATAATATACTAACCATCAATAATATACTGCCACCAAATAATAAATCAAAACTATATACTGTATGCAAAATAAAAATTTTAAAATAATAACACGTTATCAACTTGGAGAAGGAAATAAAAAAGCTTTTTTTGTTGTTAACAGCCATGCATCCGATCAAAATGCAAAAGTTAAGTGCAAATACCTCTATCACTTGGTACATAGAAACTAACCCAAAATCGATGGATATCAAGAAAGACAGGTTGAAAAGGATATTTAGAAACGCAAACTGTCAATTTCTTTGGATGATCAGCTTCGGACACTGAGCATTTGTGATGTTCATCGCTTGTGACGGCGGGAGAGTAAATCCAGGACTCGGGGACTGTGCTGAACAACTTATTGGAGTTTTCACTGGCATCTTCAATCTGTCATTGTCTCCGGCATCAGTCCCCAAGTATCTAAAATCAGCCATCACTGTGCCAGTACTGAAGGAAATGAACATCACAAGGACTTCACACATCCTGGTCATCACATCTTTGAACTGCTGCCATCTGGAAGGCGTCATAAAGCCATTTATGCTCGCACAACCAAGAACAGTTTTTTCCTAACCTGAAGTCACAATACATAGGCTACCGTTTATATTGTTTATGTTTCTTTTATCTATTTATGTATTACTTATTGTTCTCTACTTGTTAACTGGTGTCTTAAAGATCTGCTAACACTATTTCATTGTTCTGTATGGGTGCACACAATGACAAATTCATTCATTCACATCATAAACATCTGCACTACGATCAAATTGGTGGTTCATGGAAATTCTGAAACTTTCAAGGTTCATCAGTTATTCAGTTCTTTAATTTGAATAAAATTTGAAAGTTTTAATCTGAATTGAACTTCATAAGTGTCATTTTTAACTAGACAACAGTGGTTTGTCATTAGTTTTGAATGATGGTTTCAAAAATCTTGTCAAATAGTTTAAAGAAGTTTAAAAGGTTAAAAAGTTTTATAAGCTGTTTGAAATATAACCTAGAAATGTTTTTGTTAGAGTTGTTCCGATTCCGATACTAGTATCGGAAATATCACCGATACCACAACAAATTCTGGCATCGGCGAGTACATGAACCCATATACCGATCCGATACCATTTTCTTAAACGACCTAGTTATGACCGTTAGCTTTGCCTAAATGCTGCACGGTTCTTCTTCACTGCTCAGAATGCATTGAAAACACAGGAAGTTGTGCTGTGTTGCCACAAGCAACCCCTGTTTAGAGCAGCGAAGAAGAAATGAAAACGCGTTAGCAGCACTGATCTATATATGACTGGATCGCTCACCGCGTTCTAAACTGCCAACAGACAGTGAAGCCGCTTCTATATTATAGATCAGTGGTTAGCAGTATGTCCGCTGTTTAGCAGTATTTCAGACTGGACCAACCAGGCAGTAAAACGGCGACTAGGGATGCCACAAGTACTGGCACTTCACTACCAAGTCGGTGCTGAAAATGTAAAAATGTGATGATACCAGCGTCTCTGTAGAACAGGTAGTAAGTTTGAGTATATTCGTTACCCGCAGCTGCGTTCAGTCGCTTCCGTATTATTCTAAGCGCAGGGCTCCAGACAGTAGCCGAATATATATACTAGTGTCTGTGAATATTAAACTGCAAAATACTATTTAAATATTACTCCTGCAAATTCTACATCTCTGTGGGTGACGGGCGCAGATGCGCGGGAACTCGCTGTTTTGTAGTCTCTGCCGTGTGTCACTATATGAGGACACGAACCCATATACCGTCACTTCATGAGAATTTAACGTTTCATTTGAGAAAATTGTTCGGTGTAACGTGAGTAAATTGACAATATATTAAGCTACTGTTGTAGCCTACAGTAGATTTAGCTATGTCCGTGTAGTAATAATAATACGTCTCTATTAATAATAATAATTATGCCTCGACGGTTCCTTGTTTTTTACTTGTTTTGTTGTAAAGAGATTATCTGATTAATATATCATTTTTTATATTCATAGACTTATTTGTTGCAGTTTTTTATACAGTTATATTGTAAAACTAAAAATACCTTTTTTAGTTTGCGGTGTTAGATTTTTGGCTGCATTTGAAGTTCTTTTTCCCTTAAGAAAATAAATAATATTACTGTTAAATTCATGTCAGATAATAAAAATACTGTAATAAATACAGTAGTTCACCATGTATTTGTTCATGTTTTATTGAGGGATAAGTCTGAAGCACACCACAAAATAATTCTAGCAATTTACACAGGGCTAGTAGTATATACAGCTGTATGTACAGATACACACCCAGGTATCGGATCAGTACTCGGTATCGGCCGATACCCCGAGCCCAAGTATCGGAATCGGTATCGGGAAGAGAAAAAGGGTATCGGAACATCTCTAGTTTTTTTCGCTATATTTTAATATCAGACTCTTTAATTCCAATTTAACTTCCTGTGGGGAGTGGCTGAACCAATTAAAATTCCACCTGATGAACTTGAAAGGATATCAGTTTTTAAAATTGGAATTTTTCCCAACCCTGTGTCACACTGCATTACTATTTCAAAGAATTGCAAAAACCAAACAAATGCCTGCAAATCATCTGCTGCAAACTAAGGGGGCCGATTTGGAGTTAATCCCATGGACTTTCCAGGGTAAAATGAACTCTTGGACTTTCCAGGGTCAACTATGCCTGCCCTTAAAGCAAACACTCCGCAGGGGGAGAGAAAGAAAGAGAGAAAATGAGACGAGGAAAAACTGGTGTCAGCAACACATTGCGCTGCATATGTTTTCTATTCGGCCCTCTGGCCTCTGTCACAGTTATTGTGATCCGCTGCCTAAAAAAAAGTACCTCAGTGAAGCAAAAAGTGAGGGAAGAAAAAGAATCCAACAATGTTTTTTCCCGGCTTGCTGGAAATGAGCTCAGAGCTGCCAGGAAGAGGTATGCAGGCCATTCCCTAGAGCTGAGGAATGACGTGGGAGCTACGCTACATGAGGGGCGATACGGGGGAGAGCAAGAGGGGAGGGGCTTTGACTTCCGGCGAGTCCCACTCTCTACAGTTTGGACAGATCTGTGGTCCTCCCACACAGCTGGAGACTGGCTCTTCTGTCCCTCTCACTTACAGCCCCACAGGCCTCTCGCTCTTATCAGCTCTGTGCAAAAACACACAGCTGCGCATGGCAAGACTGTTCCTGCTCGAACACTGATTCATCACAAATGACCACAGAAGACACAGGGAGATGTGCGTCAATGCTGTGCAATACGAGTGATCTAGACTTGAGTTGATGAAACTGAAGAAAAAAAAAATCGCCAGCAGGCAAAACAAGTTTTTTGCACACCGAAAATGCCGAGACTATAAATATTTCACAAACTAAATAAAATATAAAAAAGAGAAATACATAAAATTTTAAGGACCTGGCTGTTTGCATGAGAAAAAAAAAATATTACTAGAATATAAACATGAAACAATATGAGAAACTATAATCAGGAAATTTTTAGACAAAAAGAAAAAAAAGCAAATGCTTTTGTTGAGTATCATATTTGATGCAACAGGTTTTTTAAATGGCCAAAAAGTAAGATGAAATTTGTGAGATCTTTATAACTGTATACCAGTCTACTTACATAAAATGCATATAAATATTAGTTGTCAATCTATATCTCTAAATAATAATATGTCTAAAGTAAGAGGATATTTAAATGTTTTGTTTTATGATCACAGCTCTGTGTTTTTTATTGTGGTGGTGGGGGCATATAAATTCAATACAATGATTGACAACACTCACTCAACACTTACACAAAATCTTCTAAAAGCTTCTACTAGGAACTAATGTTTTGAAGATTAATTTTAAATATGATTGACTGAACAACATTTAATATAGTTATGCACTATACAGCATGAATAATTAGCCTGAAAGTAAGCTTTAAAGTTAAAAAATGACCAGCTCTGAAATACGGTTTCATTCTCAAAGTCATTAAGTTTTGCAAAACAGCAGAGATACGATACAGGCCCAGTAAATTAATAACAGCAGCAGGATATTTTGGGTTATGCAGTGAAAACTCCAACACTGGCATGGCTTCAAGTTTTTCATTTCAGTCAGTTCTGAGGAAATGAAACAAAATCCAGCTCTCTGACGGGATATACTCCCATGCTGACTGTTCAAGGAATAGTTGGCCTCCTCAATTGGACACATGAACACAATTGACTCAGCTGAAATCATAGCGAGCACAGCCAAGACTACAGAGAAGAACAATGTGTAATGGAAATTTAAGGCAGTGAGAGAAACAGGCTAAACTTACCCCATGCAATAGCATGCAAAACAAAAATACAAGGAACACTTTTTCTGTTTTTCAGGAGGAAAAGGTACCAAAAAGCTATGCATATGAAAAGGAAAGGAGCTAGGTGCTAAATGCACACACTGACATCTGATTCATCAACCATGAGAACACCTAATATGTTGCATATAAAAATAGATAAAAATAAATCTTGCAACAAGCAAGAAGTGAGTGGGAGGAATTTCTCTAGGAATTATGCAAGTTGTAAATCTGTCCATAAACTACATTCAATCATCCTAAATCACTGTTCCACGTGCAAACATAAATGAAAAAAAGAAATGCTTGAGAACTGAATTCAGAGTTATTCAGCTAACATTACATGCACAAGATGTAATGAATCAGTAGATGTGGAAAGACAGACATTCAAAACTAGAATAAAATTAAACCAATATACATTTGAGATAAAAAAAAAAATTAGATAAATAACAATTTTAATCAACTATTTTTTAAATTATGGGTTACGGTTAGAAAACTTTCCATCAGCGTTGTTTTAGAATCATTGATATACTATTACAGTTTCTGTAAACATTCAACATTAGTTTAATATTTTTTATTTTAAGTTTTGTCACTTTTATTATTATCATTTTATATATATATATATATATATATATATATATATATATATATATATATGTCTATACAGTTATATGATATTATATAAAATATGTCGATTTTACTTTATTTAGTGTTAGTTTAGTTTTTCAAAAATAAGACATATTTTGCCTTGGCAACTACAGTAGTTGAAATAAAAAGGTTTAAATATTTTATTTCAGTTAATGTTAATGTTAATGTTTTTCAAGCAATGAACATAAAGTTGTACTTAATAATAGTAATAATAACAACACTACTTTGCACTGGTAGTGCATCACATACATTTTTTTACGTTTTCTCTTGAATTTCCACCGTCAACTGAAACATTAACTTCTTTAAACCTCCACACAAACATACCTACACACACTGAAGACCCTGGTGGGCCACTGTTTGAAAAGAAATCCGTTAAACCATGGAAAATGAAAACATAAGGTGTGTGATTGTGTCTGCAGTGTGTTTGTGTCTGTGGTTTCCTGTTGCTTTGGCTGTGTGACAATTATGTCCTATCGTCAGCTTAATCACCTGAAACACGCGTGCTTTCACAGCCTCTTACTCCTCCAACTGTACACAGCTCATACACATCTCATCGCTGGAATATTCTACACATTTCATCAAGCATGACAAGCAATTATTATGGAAATATGAAAACTGTGGGTTGGGGGTTAAATTCTTTCCTGACACATTCTTTGGGTCAGATCTGACACTGGCAGTATTGAAATGAATGACGTTTTTAATTGTGAAAACATTTATGATAATGTTTTCATTAGCGGTCAGGAACAGAGAACTTGGCACTAATGATCTGTACAGAGCTGACATTCAAGACATAAATGAGTCGTCACATAAACAGGCAGGATACACAAGGATGTGTTTTACCATCTGATGTGGTTGAATTGCACTGATGTCTCCAGAAGCTGATGGCTGATCTTTGCCTGCTGTGGAGTCGGTTCAGCCTTTCAGCAAGACGTCCCCTATAGAGAGTGATCACAGGGATTCAGGCCAACAGTATCAACTGAATTTGAATCAATCCCACAGAATCGTTCTAAAGCTAATTGCTTAACACAAATCACACAAAATCAATCCCAGAGAGTTTTAAGCACTCAGAATCAGTCATATGAAATCAGTCCCACAGAATCATTCATATAGAACCAATAATGAAATACCAAACACAATATCAGTCCTTCAGAATCACACATGATCACAATCAAAATGATTGAATCAATCACAAAGAAATCAATCATTCAGAATCAAACACACAATCTGTGTGATTTAAACCACCCTGAATCAGTTACACAGAATCAAACCTATAGATTTAGTTGCATGAATCAACCCCACAGAATAATTTATACATGCATTCAATCCCATAAAATCAATGATAAAGAATAAACGTGAATCATTTCTATCAAATTAAATAATGAATCTGACTGAATCAACTAGAATCAATCCTAGAGAAAGAGTCATAGAGAATCAACTCGAATCAGTCTCATTGTATCAATTCCATTAAGAGAATTCATTTGAATGTGTTCAAAGACAGAGTCAGATCCATGGAGTCAATCATAGAGAATCAGTTCGAATCAGTCAAGTGGAATCAATCCCACAGAATTTATATAAAAACAATCAAATGGAATTAATCATAAAGAATGAATCACATATAAACAATTACATGGAAATATAAAATTAACCATGTAGAATCATGTCTACAGAACCAGTTACACGGAATTCCGCGGATTAGATTATAAAATATGCCACAGAATAAATGATAGAGAATCAATCCCTTTAGACTCAGGCATAGAGAATCGATCTGATTCAATCCCATGAAATCAATCACATAATGATATAGAATGAGATTCATTCCAATAATTCTAGATGGGAAACATTTCAATACAATTAACCACAGAGAATGAATCTGACTGAATCAGCTAAAATCACTCATAGAGAATCAATGAGAAACAATGAATCAATTCCATTTAGAGAGTCAATCTGATTCAACCATAGAATCAAACACAGAGAATAAATTTCAGAAATAAATCGTACTCACTATAGTCATATTCACTATAATCTATCTTCACAGAACAGGGAAAACTGATCAATAATTAGCAAAATGTTTTGTCTTTCATAAACTTTATAGGCTTACATTTGTTACAGGCTTGTTAGCTAAACCACATGCTTCTTATTACCAGAGCAGCTCCATTCTACATGCACTTATTAATGGTTATTTGCTTTATTATGTTTATGATGTACATATTTTGGTTCTTTTTTTACAGGTGGGTGGACATTTTTACGTGTGCTATAATCTTTATGTGTGTAGACACAAAAATACATAATAAAAAAAAACATAAAAAGCCACACCAGACACACAAGGAACTTATCCTGCGCTTGCCTGCAGAAGGGACTGAGGGTCAGCAGAAGGAGCGCTGGACTAAAAAGAGCCAAAAAGAGACACAGCTCCCCCGTGAGGGAAAAAACTCGACATTTCGAGCCGATCCTTGATAGCCAATCAAAACCCAAGCTGACAACATTTTTACGGTAAGGGTGTGGATGTATTATTAAACCTAGACTTCGAACCCTTTTGTATTCTGTGTGTTTACACTGATATGAATCTTTGGGTGAACTTGACGTCAAACTGTGAAAAAAAAAACTGCAATAAGAATATATAACAGTATGAAGGATTACTGTCAGTCAAGATGATAAATCCCAATCATAAACCAGTCGCTGAACTCATAAATTGAGTTCATCTTGCACAGGGTTGCACTGAAATGAAGATTAAGATCCAAGTACCATACATCATACCTTTCAAACCTCCTCCTCTTTTTACTCGAGTCCTCTGGGGTCTTTTCTGAGGTGTCTGAAGAATCGCCTGAGCTGATCGAACCCACTCGCTGACCGACTTCCTGCTGGTCTCAGCTGCGTGATGTGCTTTTATCATTATTAAAAATAATATGAATTTAAATAAAGCTGAAATAAGAAACATATATATTTAATGAAAAACTTAAACTTAAAAAAACTTAAAATGAGAAATTTCGCCTTGGCAAGTTGAAGTACTTAAATTACTAAAACTGAAATAAAAATAAATTAAAAGCTAAACACAAAAAAATATTTTTTTTTACAAAAGTACAGAAAAGATCAAAATAAAATGTAAACTAAAATTAAATTATATATAAAAATAAAAGCTACTTCATAACACTATAAAATAGTATATAAATATTACTTAAGGAACATCATATGCAATGAAAGGGCATGAAGAAATGTTGCCTTGGCAATCAACTTAAAATAAGTTTAAGATTAAGTACAAAAATTACTAAAACTAAATCTTAAAAAAAGCTAAACATAATTATTTGAAAAAATTAAATTAAAAACTGCATAAAACACAAAATATAAATAAAATAAACTGGAAATATAGAAATAAAATGTAGTTCAAAATATCAATAAATACTATAATCTTTTGGCACTTACAAATGAGGAACGTCACATGCATGCAAAGAAGGTTTTTTTATTTTATTTTGGGCGCTTTTGCAACTTTTTACTGACAGAAGAGCAGATACAAGAAAATAAAATATTTTTATGCATGACAAATAGAGATATGATACATGTCAGATTCAAAGCTGCACCATCAAGACTCAACGTCAAAAACTAACTGAAGCCTTAAGTTCAAGATCTGCCTCATAAATATCTTTCTTAATGTTTAATGTTTGATTATAAAATGAACATTAAAAGTGCAAAGTCAAAAACCTTGACATAATATTGTGATTGTGAATGCCTTCAGCACAAAGACTTTCAAGAGTGTTGGACCTTCACTGTCAATCTCAATGGAGGCCAGTTCATTTAACAATTAATCTTATAGGTACTCACTCCTCAAGCTAAACGCACACAAAACTCTTGGAAAACTCTCGGTCCACAATTACACAAATTATGTGACCTGAATGACGCCTCCTGACAGGCTGCCGCCATGCTGTCAAAGTGAAATTACAGACTAAACAGGTGTTACAAAAAAATGGCAACCTGTGTTTTCACCTTATTCACATGTCATGCTGGGATATGAAAATCGATAGAATTTCTATCTGAGCCTAAAAAATGAACAGCACGTTAAAAAAAGTCTTTACAGATGGCTGAGCGCCACCAAAGCAAAGCCAAAAACCTCAAGATATGAACCAGTACCTTGAACAACATGATCATCATTCAAACTCACGTTTCACATGGATGCTAGAGAAGAAAATAAGTGAGAGGGGCAAAGATGGGAGGCAAAAAAGCAAGAACTCAATGAGCTCCCATTAATTCAATCCTCCTGCACATATCGTAATTCCACTATCTGAGCATCTACCTATCCAGCACTGCATTAATCTGGATATTAAAATTACTTAGATGCACCAACAGAGCAGTTTTATCCAATTATTATCCAAATTATTTATCCATTTAATGTATTTTATTATGTCACATTTGGATATATGTATATATGTATACATTACAACGTAGAAATATTACTGTATATATGGAAATAGAAGTATAGGAATACTATAACAATATATGGATGGATAGATGGATGGATGGATGGATGGATATTTTTTTCCATTATGGCATTTTTGGGTATTTATGTCAATAAATATATCAATGCCCCATGCATTTATTATTAAATTTACATAGTCCTTATTTCTAAACCCATTTCCAGGCCTAAAAATCACAAAAAAATATATAAGTTGCAGGAATGTTTATATACATATACACATATATATATGTGTGTGTGTGTGTGTGTTTGTGTGTCTCTTTGTCTTTCTTATGCTCTGGTTTGGACTGATCATTGGAATATCTGTGCACTGCAAATCCAGTCCTTTGTAAAATTTACAGCATCGATTCTAAAAGCATTATGGGAAAATCTACAAAGTCAACCTGAGATGTGACAAGGGACGTCCAGCCTTGATAAAGCACACACCCTCAAACAAACAATGGAAAAAGAACGACAGAAAATAAATTCCACAGATAGACCTGTAGATACAACCCGCGCCTGATGATATGGTATATGTGACTCATTTACCATTTGACAGGCCGTAAAAGAAGGATGTAAAGGGAACAGGAGGTGGTTATGTTTGTGTGTATGGGTGTTTGTGGTTGCATTGTCACAAACTGGTTTTCTAGTGGAAAAAAATCGGCTGCCTTTTTATCATGTGGAGACATGAACGGCATTCCAGGCCGCCGAACAGCCTACACACTCTTTTATTTGAATCAACTTGACCCTGAAGGGCAGTCTGCCAGGGAACAGTGCACTACGCGCGCTCTCTGTCTTTCTCTCTCTGCGCAGTACACTATGTTCCTGGCCCAAGCTCAAAAATGTGTTCACCCTGCACTGGCAAAATGAATGGAGGAGTACACAAACATTTTGCTCTATCAAATCTATATCACTCCCACTTTTTTTAGGAACATCATATAGGGGCAGTTCCCAAACCAGCGGGAACAGGACGGAACCGCTGCATTAACAAAAAGAGACGCCAGGCCATAGAAAACGTGTCATCGCCAAGGATGGAAAAATACAAGGAAATTAATTATAGGTAGAACTGCAGGTGTAATTAACTGAGCAATACAGTAACACGTGATTAATGTCTAGATGCATGTCTATTATTCTCCCCTCTTGCTGTAAATGGACACAAACATTTTTCCAGCGAAGGCCAGCAAAGTACACAATCCGTTTTTTTAAACAAATGGTTTCAATCTTGAATCCAGGAAGCAGGAGGCATGGGAATAAGTGCTAAACATAGATGTGATTTGGAAGATTTCAAGGCTGATGAATGTTTCAGACAGAGATGTTGCTGTGTTCTTCATGACATTCTTCAACAATTACATTTCAAAGATGCTCTAGATTGGGGATTGAATTTTTTTTATCCAAAAACTGATCTATTCTGGCTCTGATCAAACTTAATGCACATAATTCTTCTCATATATTCTGTTGTTCATGTCAAGGATGTTCAATAAAACTATGGTGTTTTGGCACAAATTCATCTGCCACTTGATTAAGCTAGACAAATTATATAGATGTCAACAAAGATAGTTTTAATGACCTACTGCATTCTCAAAAAGCATGAACAAAACTGCACAAGGTGAAAGAAAATATGACTCTAAAGAGTCTTTCAAGTTTTTTTTTTTTTTTATGACTCAAACATTTCCGATGACAAAGAAATCTTTGAGTTCTGGAGTGTTCTCAAATTATTATTTGGATCGTCACCACTTGACCAGACTAAACTACAAGGAAAAAGCTTTGGATGTTTCAGCAATGTGTAATGTGATGCCTTCCAACTATTCCAAGTATTAATGAGTGAAATCAAAGCTGTGTTTATGCAGTGCCGCAAAATACCTCTTCAACATGACGAATTTACCTAAGTAACTTACAGTAACTGTGAATTGTACCATTATGACAGTAAGATGCATCATGCTGAATTATGATAATCATGGTCAAAGATCACTAGCATAAGACTCATCACTTATGATGTCATGGCTCGGATGTTGCGAATAGCATTCCTGGGATAAAACTGGGATTTAATCATCCCCAAGTCATTCTAAAATCTGACTTTCATTCCGTGGAACCCAAAAGATATTCTGAAGAATTCTGCTTTTGTCCATACAATGAAAGTCACAGGGATTCAATGATGTTTTGGACGCCATTGACTTTCACTGTATGGACAAAAGCAGTTGCACCATTCTTGTTCTTCTTCTTCTTCTTCTTCTTCTTCTTCAAAAAAAGAAATATTTCAATTAAAATAGCCAGATAAGGGTGAGTAAATGATGACAAGTTTTTTTCATTTTTTTAATCCTTTTAAGTGTCTGGCTCATGACCACAATGATGAAAAATGTTCTCAGAGATCTCAGTACCTCTCCAGTACCTGGATCAACCGAGGACTGATCCTGAAATCACTGTGTTCGCAACCCAAATCATAACCACTTTACTACAATTACAGGTGCTAAGCTAGACACAGTTATTAAACTACCTAATCAGTGCTTTAACTAATTTACATTCTCACACCAGAGTGCACAACAAAGCATAGGTATATATTTCTAATCCAAGTCTAGTAACATCGTTTTGCTTTATTTCATCTAGCATGTCTAAGATATCTCTAAGAAAATCCTTGAACACGACATTAACTTTCAGATGCAATATGCATTATATATAATATACAACTATAAGATGCATAGTGGCAATTGCTAATGCTAACTGATAATTGGCAAAACAACATATCTGACTTAGACCAGCATTATTTATCTTTTGTACCTTTATGCGATTAAAAACTAAAGTCATTACTTAATTTAATGTGGAATGTACTATGACATGACCTTTGAGCCACATTTGATCTTATATTCAGATGAATTGAGTGACATATGTACTGTACAACATGTCTAATACCAAAATATTCAGGCCAAAGTTCAGTCCTAAATGGAGCAGGGACATTGAGAACCCTGATGAACGCTTAAGATTTCAATCTCAATCTCTTATCTGAGGAATCATTGCGCCCCCTACTGAGTTAACATGTGTCCAGTACAACTTGTCCCCTGATCCAAAGTTTTCTCCTTTAATTTGTCTTTCATCAATATTTCTGTCTTTCTTTATTTCTTAATAAACGGTAAAACAAAAACAATTATTTTATGCTAAAAAGGAATTACTTTAATGCATGTAAACGTATTGTGCCAAATAAAGATAAAATATACTTACAGCAACAGGATTTAGAAAGTCGATGTGTTCTTTTGAAGCTGAATTCTCTTCCTCTATCTCACTGTCTGAATCAATAGCGGGAAGGTCATCCGTCTCCGAGGGCAAAAGCAGATTAACTAACAAGCCAGTGCATATTAAATCATACAGTTATGAAGGTCTAGCATTGCATCCAGAGCAGAAGGTTCTGATTGGACGATAATATTTTTACATCACTCCACATTCCTGATAGCACTTGTCAAGTAATAATTACACTACGTTTGTTGAGTAACATGTAGTTTAACACTCTTTAAATGATAAACACAAGGAATATTGTTATAAGGAGATTAAATAAATACATTCTTTAATGCTGCTTAATTCTGTTCTACTCAAAGTTATGCTGACATATTATGCACCTGCATAATTTATTTTTGGGGATTTCATCTGATGTTTTACAATTCAGGGTGTGTATTTCAAAAAGAATAGACCCAGTCCCTTCCCCCCACAAATGTTTTTATTTACATTTTTAGAATTGTAATGTTACATTTAATGTTGAATTTATAATTTGAATAATTGTGATGTTACATTTATAATTTATGCATTTAAAATATTTTTGTACACATTTTCCATTTATTAATAATAATAATAATAATAAATTAAGACAGACTGGGCCAAACCGCTGTAATAATAATAAATTAAATAAATACTATTTAGTAAGGATGAATTAAATTGATCAAAAGTGATAGTAAAAACATTTATAAGGATTTCTATTTCAAACAAAATGCTGTTCTTTTGAACTTTCTATTCATCAAATAATCCTTTAAAAAAACGGTATGACAGTTTCCACAAAAATATGAAGCAGCACAACTGTTTTCAACATTGATAATAAAAAGAAATGTTTCTTGAGCAGCAGATCAGAATGATTCTGAAGAATCATGTGACACTGAAGACTGGAGTAATGATGCTGAAAATACAGCTGCCCATCACAGGATTAAATGACATTTGAAAAACATATTCAAATGGAAACATTAAAAAAAATATCTCATATTTAATAAAACAATTTTTTACTGTATTTATTGATCAAATAAATGCAGTCTTGGTGTACCTTACTGCTTTAAATAACATTAAAAATCCCAAATATCTGTTTTTTTACATTTTATGCTCACTACCTACTTACATTTACAATGCATATTATTTAATATTTTCAATTGCATTATTCTAAAATAAGTAAAATACGAATAGGCGTGTCCATTTTTCATTCATTGTCTCTTTCATTGTTCTCTTTTATTAGCCAAATTTATATATATATATATATATATATATATATATATATACACACACACACACACACACATACTTGTGATGATGTGGAAAAAACACTTGGACTGGACTGACACTGAATAAAAGTATACAAGTGGTTTTCCCAAACATATTAAAAGTTTGAGTCTGTTTACAAGGTGTTTATTGATCGCTTACCTTGCCCATGATGTTAAGCAAGCGTTTTCTTTGATGTTAAGCAAACTTTATCTCTTTCCTCAAATAGCGATTAATTCCTTATTTAATTATTACAGAACTGCAGGCAGTTTCTTCTACGCTTCGTCTCTCGCGCTCTTTCAGCTCGTGATGCCGCGCGCTACTGACACCTGGCGGCCAGAGACGCTTAATGTTATGGCACAAGATCGAAGACATCGTTTCACAATTGATTTTTTTTATCGACTAAATAAATAAAATGGTCTGTTTTTGTCAAAGAGAATCATACTCTGTTGTTCTCTGAAGAAGTTTATTTATATGAAAAACGAATAAATAAAATACTAACAAAAACTGAAAAATAACAAACCTGTTCCTTTTCCATAAAATCTGCTAATTTGTGTGACTTGCCAAACATTTTTAAAAGCAATTCAAAGTAAAATCTTGTCCAAACCCTAAACTTCTCCATAAAGCACGCTGAAGGAGTTTCACTTGTATTTTTTTTTTTTAATTAATGACAAGCATCAAACATTTGGCATTACAAAAAAGTCTTCGGTGTCTCGTGGGTCATTTAAAAGATATTAAAAGATGAGATATTAAACAAAACACGTCTACTATATTGGACACAAATATTCATTCTATCCTAAATCTTACTCATAATAAAAACAAATGATTTATTCCTTTTGAAAGCGAAAGGGTTTTATTAGGGCAAGTCTATAATATCTCCAAAGATTCTAAACAGCAAGTTAAACATACAAAAAACATTTAACATTTTTTTTTTTAATTTTCTTTTTTTATTAAATATGTAAAAAGCAGGTCAAGTTATTCACAAATAAAATGCAAACATGCAACACATTTGGGGAATGCATTAGGGGAGATATGGTGAGGGAAATAAAAAGAAACACATTGTCTATTTATAATTATTAACAGTACATTTGTTTACATTCCTTTTCATTGTACACAATAATAAATGACATAAGACCATTGACCTGTGGAGAATATTGAGAGATCACGAGAATGCGGTTTTCTGTTAAGAAGACCTGTGCTTTAGAACAACAGTTAACAAAAATCTTCAATATGCATTGTCTTTACTGTACTTATAAAGTAAAACATGTTTAGACGCAAAATACGGATTGCACAGTTCAAATAAAATACTTCCTACCAAACATCGTGATTGGCTTTCATTTCTGTGAAGCGCAGACACATTTAGCAAAAAAAAAATCATAAAAAATGAGCATATTTATTCTAACATGGAGAAAAATTGAGCATTGTTTCCAAATGAATCACATTGCTTTATATTAGCAGTGTGCATTAGGTTATAATGCAAAATTTACTATGGTAACCAATGGTTAGTCTTCTTGAGGAATCTACCAGGAGATGAACTGTACTGGTAGCTCTCTGAGCTACTCTTATTGTTATATTGTAAAATGTAATGGTTTGATACGACGCATCTAACAGCTTGAAGAGATAAAGGTCAATTCTCCTTGAGATGTAAAATAGCAGTTAAAGTAAAAATCGAATGGAATTGATGTGCGGTGGTTATCACAGGCTTCACACGGACAAGATTCACCATTTAAGCTGATGTCAGATGACATGTTCATAATAGTCATGATGCAATTAAACAGGGCTTCGAAATGACAAAAGAGACATATTTGGCCAATTTGTCAATAAACCAAATGAGAAATAAACCGTCGTGAGTTTGAGGAAATGAACCCAAGAGCAGTTTTCTGACTGAGTGCATGTATGTTCAGGTGTCTGTTTGATTGACAGCTGTTCAGTATTCGTCCTGTGTGTCATCAGGGACGTCTTCCTCCTGAGCCGGAGCCTCATGCTCCTCTCCGCCTGCCTCCTGCACACACACAGTCATTTGTTATTTCTGAAGAAACATGAAAAACTGCACTATGTATGAGACAGAAGCACTTGATCTGTAGGGTTATAGCACAAGAAACGATCAAAAACAGGATAGTTATGTCACAACTATTTAAGAACGTTCATACGTACATCTGTTCAGTACTGAAGGACAGTTTGAACTAGAGTAGTAGTACAAAATGTGTTAAAAACAACAGGTCATTTATAGAAGAATAGTCTGTGCAATATAGAGGGAGAAAAATAATTAAGTATTATGAACATATTTTGGCTTTGACCAACATAATAAGTGGACTTTCGAGGGGAAAATCTAAATGTTAGTGTAGAATATGAATATGAAAAATAAACAATAAAAATGTCTTTTTTTATTCAAACAAAAATAGAAAATAATAAAGAAAAAGAAAAACAACATTAATAATACTAATATTATATGGTGTGATGTTTTGTTAAAGAATGATCTAAAACTATTCATTTAAATAGGTTTGATGTATTAAAAGAACATTAAAAAAAGTAATAATAATACTAATAATAATAATAATAATAATTTGTGAATGGTGTTAAGATTTTATTAAAAGAAAAGAAAAAAAAAAGAGCAAAACGTAATAATTGTGACCCTGGACCACAAACCCAGGCTTAAGTGTAAATTTTTAAATTTTTTAGATTTATACTTCTTCTGAAATCTGAATAAATAATCTTTCCATTGATGTATGGTTTATTAGGATCGGACAATATTTAGCTGAGATGCAACTATTTGAAAATCTGGAATCTGAGGGAGCAAAAAAAATCTAAAAATTGAGAAAAATCACCTTTAAAGTTATTCAGATGAATTCTTAGCAATGCATATTACTAATCAAAAGAAGTTTTGATATATTTATGGTAGGAAATGTACAAAATATCTTCATGGAACATGATCTTCACTTAACATCCCAATGATTTTGGGCATAAAAGAAAAATCAATCATTTTGACCCATACAATTTTTATACATTACATATATATAAAAAAAAAAAATAATAAATGTGATGTCTTATAAAA
Source organism: Carassius carassius (assembly GCF_963082965.1). Lineage (NCBI taxonomy): Eukaryota > Metazoa > Chordata > Actinopteri > Cypriniformes > Cyprinidae > Carassius > Carassius carassius. The sequence continues at coordinate 24,178,181 of NC_081796.1, forward strand.
AAAATTATAATCGTTGTGATGTTTTAATTAAAAGCAGAAAGTAGATAGATAGATAGATAGATAGATAGATAGATAGATAGATAGATGGATGAAGTGAAGACTGAACTGAAGCACTAACCTGGTCGTCTGCAGAGTACAGCACCTCCATGAGTCTCTCCACGAAGGGCCCATTGTCCTGGCCCTGCTCCTGACACAGGAGCTCCACCTCTCTCAGCTTCCCGAAGTAGAAATCCCTCTCCTTCTCCACTCCTTCTAGTGCTAGCTTTAATGTATTGAGCTGCAGCAGAGGAGAGACGCAAGAGTTACCAATGCCATAAAACACAGTCAATGGACTGCTGAAAACACTTATAAGTAAAAGACGGTTATTGCTTTAGAAGACAAAATTCTTCCTTGAATGTTTACATTTCCTGACACATTATTTGATTGGTCAAAAAAAAAATGTCCAAGTTTAAATGATGTGTATTATCCAAAACAATTACAAGGCCTTTCTTTGGTTTTTGTGCACAATTAACAATGCATGGCTCTTATTAAATAAAATGGCTATAATTCTCAATCATTATGTCTAACAAGGCAGCTCACAAGGAGCCCAAAAGTGCTGTCTAGGTCAACAGCCAAAACGGGGGGAGAAAAAAAGAAAAGTTTGAAATGCGGTCTAAGCAGCACTTGATATCATGCTAGGAAACCAGGTCTTGATAGCTAACATGCGGTCTGGATTCACAGCCGATGATGCTCAAAAATGCTGTCTGTCTCGGCAAACAGATAATCACAGTCAGAAGACAGCTCACACTAGGTTTCCAAAAATTATTTCTACACGTTAAAAATCTGTTCACAGTCCATGCTTTCATAAGAAAATCCAGAATGCTGTGCTATGATGTCATAAGAATGCCTGAGATGATGCCTATGATGACATTTAGGAAGATTCCTGTGATTAGAAATCTAACTGCAATATTTCTGGCAAAAACTGCGATTTAAATTCCAGGTTTGTTATGCTTGTTTGTAGGACTGCACAATTTGGCCAATGTGAAAATATTTTAATATATTTACATAATAATAATAATAATAATATTTTTTTACTAAATTAAACAATATTAATAAATTTGATTACAACCATAAAATTACAATACCAATATCTTTCTGCTCCAATTTAAGACCTTTTAAGGCCTTCATTTGTGCAAAGGACTTTTTTTAAGACCCACAGAAACCCTTGTCTTTAAAAATGATCTGCAAAAATAGCATCATACCTCAAGGAGGTCTCACTCAGCTTTTCTAACCATTATGTTTTTGACTGCTCAAGCACTTTATTTCAGGATTTTAACCGTGTTAATAGCGTTAGGGATGTCCACCTGTTCATTTAGTTGTGTTACTTGGGCTTCCAGCTCCTTCTCTCCTTTAGCAGGTGTCGCTGACATCACTGGGATCTTTTTGGCAGAGGAGGGTCTGGAGGTGGAGGTGGAGGTGGTGGTGGTGGTGGAGGTGGAGGATTTAGGGGTTGAACTGGTTGATCTAGTAGCTCCTGCACACAAGTTAACAGATGCATGATGCAATTTAGTAGATGCTAAATGCCAGTTGATTAATGATGATTATTAATAAATGATGTCACGAGCAGCCCGAACAGACCTGCAGTGGGAGAGCTGACGGCATGCTGGGATTTCTTTGGCAGGTTGAAGATCTGCTCGCCAGGATCTGGAGGGGGAATGGCGTCCTGGCCCTGTCTGGCCTGCACCGGGTCGTACTCCTTCCCGTCGTAGTTGGCATCAAAGAACTTCTTAAACCACTGAATGAAGTCCAGGTTGTCTTGAAACCGTCCCTTGACGAGCTTCTCTACAGGGATGATCTAAGAGGAAAGGAAACAGGATGAGTATAAATGTGAAAAGAAAAAAAAAATATTACACAGATAACTTTTCATAACAAATGTATGTTAAATTAGGGGTTCACAAAACAGTGGGGTCCCACAAACACCTGATTTGTGCTAATAATTAAAATGTAAAAATTTAAAATTAAAATACATTTTTAAAAAATATATATAAAAAATGATAAATATATATATAATTTTATTAACTGCAAACTCTAGAATGTGTTATTAAATTATTGAAATATTCATTTAAAGTCTCAAGTAAAGCAAAAAAGGTTTGTGAATCCCAGCATTAATTAACATATGATTATTAAAAGTGTGATTTTTTTTTATTGCATGCATAAAAAGTCTCCATCTGTCAGATATCACATATAGAAGCGTCCTAAGAAATCTTTCTCAATCTGACTGTCTTGACTAAAAAAAAAATTATGCAAATATAAAAAAAAAAGAATAAACAATTGTGGCTTTTGTGTCAATCATTTTGCGCATGTGGGTTTGTTAATGTCAGGTTTGCTGACGGAGTTCTGTTTTGAGGGTGTGTGGTTGAAAATTGACTGAAATCGCTTATAGTTTTTAAGAAACATAATGGGTTATATATCCATTCAAGCTTTATAAAACAGCACTGTTATACCTTGTTTTTCAAGTGCACACTTTTAAGCAGAAAAAAGTCTGGAATTATTTATAAAACGACAGCACTGAGTGAATAACGAGGCTCAAAATTAGTGGCAACATTTTCAATAAAAATTTTTCTTAACAATAAATATTTAATATTAGCAAGTATTATTTTAACAAATTAACATTATTTATTATGCATTTTTTCACATAAATTGTGATTTTTTTTTTCATCTAATTTGAAGATTTTGTTCTAAAGGCAGCAATAGCAGCTGCGCTATTTGCTAAATAAAACAAAGAATATTGAAAACAGTATTTCATATTTTCTATATCTTCTACTACTCATAAAGCTCGTAAATAATAGAATTAAATCAGTCTGGGGTTATGAGATCTTTTATATATTTTCTCATCACACAAATCCACAAATGTTTTTCAGGCACTTCTCTATGGTGATTTTATTTCCAATTAGATTTTCAGCGGTTATAGTGAAAGCATGACTGCAAGGCTCTCCTGTTCCTCTCACCTTATCAACATTCATCCTCTTGAAGGAGGCCTGCAGGAGTTTGAAGTTGTGGATGTATTCGTGCTCCAGCTTGGCCTGGAATTTCACCTTCTTAAGACTGATGCAGCCGGGAAACAGCATGTCCATGAACTGACAGTACGCTGCTCCTGGAAAGAGATGCACAAACGATACGCTGGGTCAAAAAGGTTTTGTGATGACTTATTTAGGACTGCTACAATTCATGGCTGTGTTACCTAAAGCAGCATTTTTTAACAAACATATAAAGTTAGCATGCGTTCTACAGCAGCTCAGACGAGCACTAACTGTAAATCCTCTGGGATTACTGGTCTTTGTGTCTAATGAGTGTCAGCGGTGGGTTAAGTTGGGAGGATCACATACCTGATGACAGCTGCTCCACTTTAGTGTAGTTTAGACTGAGCAGATCGTTCACCCAGGCTGTGATGTCATGCCTGCTCATGGTCTCCTGGGTGATTGAGGTAGAATAAACATTGACCGCCATCCCCCAGCTGTGGACGAGACTCAGACATCAGCAGCACAATCAAGGACAGCCCAAAGTCTGGATGACATTATCAGCTCTGGTATTCACTGAATCATCTTGTCAGTCTGAGCCATTTACAATGCATGCAGAGTATAACAGCAGAATGTATAATGCCTAAAGTCATCCTCTTACATTGTTATTAAAATTATGAAATTGTGCAACTGCAATGCAGAGTTTTACTATTAAGAAATCTGAGATGGATTAAAGTGGGACAGCATCTATTATTGAGAATTCATAAAGGAATAGTTCACACAAAAATCTACTCACCCTCTGGCCATTTAAGACGTAGATGTGTTTGTTTCTTTATCATATTTGGAGAAATTTAGCATTACATCACTTGCTCAGCACTGGGTCCTCTGCGGCGAATGGGTGCCATCAGAATGAGAGTCCAAACAGCTGATAAAAACATCACAATAATCTACGAGTAATCCACACCACTCCAGTCCATTAGTTAATGTCTTGTGAAGAGAAAAGCTGTGTGTTTGTGAGAAACATATCCATCATTAAGATGTTTTTAACTTCTAACCGTCGCTCAAGTCCTCTATCCATATTTCTGGTGAAAAAGTCATCTGGTCTGAATCAGGAGAGAAATATGCACTGATCTAGGGCTGAAACGATTCCTCGAGTAACTCGATTACAAAAAATGATCGGGGCAAATTCCTCTGCCTCGAAGTCTCTTTTAATTTATTTTAAATCTCACGTCAGGTTCTTTTCCGAAATCTCATACTGCATGGAGTCAGCAGTGTTTTGATTTGAGGAACGGGCAAACGTCAAGAGAACGTCGTGGCGTGTGTCCATTGCAAGATAGAGCTGGAATACCACAACTAGGGCCCTATGATTTCCGCGATGCAGAAAACACGGAGGGAATCGCGGAATCCAGTCATAAAAACGGAATTTACAGTTTAACGCGGAATGGAACGGAATTTGCCAAATTTTGAACGAATTAATAAAAAATTTGTCATTGCACTTACATCAAATCACGATATGGACTAACATCTATTAAATATTAAGCCGGAACAGTCTATTTAAATATGAATCCTGCATGTTCTGCGTGTCTGTGTTAATGAATGTCGCAGAAGCGCTTGTGACACTCGCGGTGATTTCAGCATCTGCTGTCTCACTAAATAAGGACGTGAACACATGAACAACATCTCCAGAACTGCTCTGACAGTCACTTCATGAGCATTTGACCTTGTCACATCACAATACACAGAACTGTAAAGGTACGTCAACCCGTCAAAATAAAAGTCCGGTTTACAGTCCAAGACAAGTATTTGCCAGATATGCCAGAACATTATTTTTTTAAGGTTTAATCACACAACATTTCTTCCATGTTTTATTTTTAATAGTAAATCCCCTTTGTTTACCAAAGAGTTAAGTTTGCTTAATTTTCAATAATTAAAAGATAAATTAAATTAATGTTTTATGTGTTTAATGTGCATCTCAGAAAATGCTTTATTTAAAACTCCAACTGAATGGCACCTAAATACACTTAATTCATCTGTCAACTTTATTGTCATTGTTCACAGTACAAGTACAGACAGAGAAACAATGGGTAATAATTAAATTTTATTTTTGATGTATGCATTGCATTCTATGCATTTAAAAAATAAAAAATAAAAAATTTCAAAAAAATGAAACTTAGTTGTTCATGTTAAGAGACCCAGGTGTCTTATTTTATCTTGCATAATTAATATTGCACTTTAATTAAGCAAAAACACATTTTATCCGATTACTTGATTAATCGATGGAATTTTTGGTAGAATACTCGATTACTAAAATATTCGATAGCTACAGACTGATCAAGCACTGTTTACAAGCGAAAACAATGATGTGAGAGGACAACAGGGGATTTCCACTTCCTTTTTCCAAAGGTGGAACTGTTTGAACTTTTTTTTTTTTTTTTTCAGAGAAGCAATGGTTTAAAGTTCAAAATGTCTTTTAGATAGATTTGTGTCTTACAAACATTCAGCTCTTTTCGCTTCACAAGACTTTTTCAGATGGACTGGATTGGTGTGGATTATTGTGATGTTTTTAGCCGCTGTTTCTCTCATTCTGACAGCACTAGGGACGCACCGAAATTAAAAAAGCACAGTAGTGCTATTGCAAACAGGAACAAATTTTCTACTTAGGATACTACTATAGTATTAATCATGTGCAGTACACGAGTGGAGCGTTCGCCATGAGCAACAAAACTGAACACACATTCATAGAGAGATATATACACACAGGGACGACGGCCAGAGAAACCAAGCGCATGGAACACTACTACGTTTTTCGGCGACTGAAATTTTGGTGCATCCCTAGACGGCACCCATTCACTGGTGAGCAAGTGATGTAGTGCTACTTTTCTCCAAATCTGCTCTCATGAAGAAACTCATTTAAATTTTGGATGGTCTGAGGGTAAGTAAAATTTCAGCAAATTGTAATTTTTGGGACTATTCCTTTAGGAGCTGTGAACGTTTGCTGCTAACTGGCGTTGCACTTTTTGCCCATAAACACTGTGTAACATGATCCTAATGTCAACTCAGTAATCACCAAGTAAATAGCAAGATACACACAGCGCTCCACAATGTTAAAAAGAAGCTTTTGAGCTTTGTTTGTTATCCTACAGTTCACTGAACGTTCATCCTATTTTTTTTTTAACTCAAACTAAACAAAGAAAAACATCTAAAGGAAAAATGTTTGTCATATAAATAAATAAATACGTAAAGTACTTTGTAAATGTATGTACAAACATATTCATTTTCCATAACTGAACAGCGTTTGATGTCAAACAAGACTGTCTATACATTTGCTTCAGACAAAAAAGACTTCGTTTAGGAATTTAGGTTTGTCCTTGAAAAGCTGTTGATGTGAGGATAAATTTGAAACATCTCAGTTTGGCACAAAACACAGTTTGATTGGGTGGATACTAGCTGACATGATACACGGTGATAATTATTTTCATGCTATGACTGATATTAAAATTAAATTTAATTAAAAACTAAATTAAATTCATGCATTTAGCAGACGCTTGTATCCAAAGCGACTTATAGTGCGTTCAGGCTACCAATTTTTACCTATCATGTGTTCCCGGGGAACCCCCCCACCTTGCGCTTGAAATTGGAAAAAACGAGCATTAATTGTGCACTTTTCTTAAATCAGTTTTTAAAAACATGGTCCTGAAATGTAATCCCTATAACATACCGACTGCTTAATAATAATAATAATAATAATAATAACTATTTTTAAAAAATCAAAGCTGCAATGCTGTCCACAATCGGTTATTAATAGGGCATAATTAAGCATATGGACATATCAAAGATAATCTCAATTTACACATAATAAACTAACTTAATTCAATTAACTGACTGATGCCAGTTTCAGATCAGTGCCATCAGATCAATCCCATTCACCTTGATTTCCCAGTGCACCATCATATGAATAATAAAGTGAATCCCTCAAGAAAACCCACATCTCTTACTAAATAAGATTTCTTTAAAACCACTCCAGGACAAATGGACCTCCCTATACATTTCTCATGACTTTAATAAACTCAAACACACACTGCATTTCCAGACATTATTGATGTTGAGCTTAAAGAGCAGATTCATCTAAATTTAGCAGGAAAGATAAACAGTTTAGTGAGATGTTGGAATGAAGGGGGAGGGAAAAAAATCAGTGTCAACAAAAGCAATCAACCCAAAACATGTTTATAGACCTGTAAAACACATGCAATCATATTTCTACCCATGCACGAGATTATTGCCCAGTATTAAGAACGACATGCACGCCTTAACAGCAGACCTGAACAGATTTTCGGGATAGGATGAAATGAATTACATTACGCAATGGCTGACTGCTTGGTGAACATACAGGCCATGTACTGTCAAAACCTTGGAAAGCATCCTGTCAGCGCACATCCCAACATACATACATCTCAAATCATATGCATAACGCCTGAGAAAAAGCTCAAAAGCATGAACGCATTCACTAAACAGCGTTTAGCATGCTTTTTTATGACTGCATCATCGGGGAAACGCCATAGCTGGCTCAGGAAAAGCCCCACCGTTAGACAGAACGCAGCCATAATGTGGGTTCCCAGAGCGAGTGCATTGCAAAGCATGGATTAAAACGTACAATCTTGATATTTTCGGCTAAATGCATTGACTGTAGGTCGGTTAACGCGGTGGTTTTCTTTGTAAAGCGGCCGGCGGGTGGTAATGGCAGTGGTGTACCTGTAGGCGCGCTCTCCGCGCACTGTGTTCTTTCTGTAGGGAATGATGTTGGTGCCGTTGCTGTCCGGAATGATGTCGTTGTTGTTCTCTCCATTGGGGGACAGAGCTTGCATCGGACCGGGCATTTGGCTCTGTGAAATACTCGTTCGGACGAGGAAAGGGACGTTGGGGTTATTCCCTGCCGCCTGCTTGTTTGTTCTCAGTATAAATCCCGTTTGTAAGAGTGTGAGTATAAGTGTGTGTGTATAAATATATGAATGTGTGTCTTCGGCTCAACAGCGACCTCACAGGCGAGTCACGGAACTACAGTCACGTGACTTTGGGAGGGGTGCTTCAGATTTGAGCCAGATGGACTTTACCTCTTCCTAAATGCGTCATTGTGTATATATATATATATATATATATATATATATATATATATATATATATATATATATATATATATATATATATATATATATATATATATATATATATATATGTGTGTGTGTGTATATATATATATATATATATATATGTGTGTGTGTGTATATATATATATATATATATATGTGTGTGTGTGTATATATATATATATATATATATATATATATATATATATATGTATATATATATGAATAAACTTGATCTCCACAGCTGCATATAAATGAATCTGCTCTTTCAGCACAACTAAATGTCTGTAAATGCGTGCGACAATGCATAGCATTTTTTCCTATTATTATTGTCTTTAGGAAGACAAAACAGATAAATAACAACATTAATAACTATTAAAATGTTCCTGGAGCACCAAATCAGCATATTAGTTTGATTTCTGAAGACTGGAGTAATTCAGCTTTGCCACAGGAATAAACTACATTTTAAATTTTTTTATAGTTATATTTCATAATTGTACTTTTTATACTGTATTTATCAAATAAATACAGCCTTTGCGAGCATAAGAGACTATATATTAAATAATATTAATTATAATAATATGATATAAAATAAAATAAAAAGTCCAAAAAGAAACATACACTGCTTTTTGCAATTCTAGATATCTGGCTCTATATGTGATGAGGTCTGTGGCTCATTATTCTTCACTGTATTGCAAAGAGTGTTGTGATTTAGTTTATGATATATACACATAACGCAAAATTTATATAAGGCTCTTATTGTATGACATCTTTACAATGTAGTCTCTCCAACCAATCAAATCTATGGTTTTTACAGTCAAAACAGAGAGATAAATTATCGAAATGGCCTGGCGGGTCATGAGCAATAGTCTCAAATTGAAGAATGAAGATGTCATACTATTACAAGCGATGACATTACAAATGGAAAAAAACATTAGTGAGATTATTTCAAGTTTTCTTATGCTCCAGCATAATAATTAAACAGCCAAATAGATAGCAAAAGTTGGTGACTGAGGTGTTCCATATGCATTAAACATGTTCCTATACTACCATTAATCTGGTCATAAATAAACTGCCAGCGGAAAATGTTACAAAAGATTAGTCTTATATTAATGGTTAAGTTTACAATGGCTGGCAGTGACTTCAGAGTGCCTGACAAATATAATAATAATGCCATTAAATTACAGCAAATGCAATGTACACAAATAAGCTTACATGAAATAAACACTTATTTTGCGTCAAATATAAAATTTATAGTGTGTGTTAATTTAAAGCATGTGTATATATAAGTGAAAGTGACGTGAAGCCATGTATGGTGTTATACAAATCATATACAGCTCGGATGTAAGAGAGTTTCAGGCATTAAACCTGAAAATACAGCAGGATGCTTTAAGATTTAGGACTTTGAAAAGTTTTATGTAAAATGAACAAGAAAAATTCTCTATTTTACATTCTATACTATACCATCCTTCGCTAATCATATTAAAGTAAACTAGTGACATTAATCATGTGACTTAGTACAGACACTTTATTTTGCTTTCACTCTAGCAATTAGAAGAAAAAAAGTCAAAATTGTGTAACAAACTCAGAATCGCAAGACGTAGACTTTCAACTGTGAGAAAGAAAATCTAAATTGTTAGATGAATTGTGAGATTTAATTCGAAATCTCAGAGTTAAAAAGTACTAATTTTGAGATTTAAACTCAGAATTCTGAGAAAATGTGTTAATCGCAAAATATAAACTTGGAATTGGGATTTAAAAATTGAGAATTATGTTTTTATATCTCACAATTCTAGTGAGATAAAAAGTCACAATTACGATTTTCATTTTTTGTTCTATGGAGTTAAAAAGCTTCCATAAGGTGCTCTTTTAGAACATCTCAAATGGTGTTGATCGGAAAATGATATTTCTTAATGCAGCTCAAGTCCTGCGATCATTAAAGCAAAATAAGCACAAATCAAATCCTAACGCATGTCTAAAATTCATATGCACTTTGAAATTAAGTCTTTCAGATGCTGATAATATAATTTGCATTTTTTTTTAGCCTTGAATAAAAATTTATGCAAAATAAAAGCATTGTCAACTGGTGATCTCACACCTTTGGACCAGACTGTGATAAGTCAAGTTTCTGCACCAGCACTAACATGTTAAAACATGAGGTCACTAAACTGTTTGTGTTGCAGATTACTGCATTTTAATTGCACCAGGCTGTTCAATTGTCTTTTGTTGGCATGTTTCCCCAAGACGGCTTTGCAGTCAACCTTTCGTGCAAACACGTGGACTAAATATCTAACATCAATGTAAAAGTTGCACCTTGCAGCCTCACAAAGCAATTGCATTTCTCTTAGAACAAGGAAGTGTGCTTGGAAAATTATCAACTTCGTGTTAATTACAAAAGAAAAAACAACATCAACACACATTTGTGTCAGTAATATTATATATTTATTAACCACGCCATCATAAAACATAAAAAGTGATGGTTAGGGCCACGGTGCACTTCAATGTAATGAACAGCTGCCGCTACGCTAACAAGCTACTCTGCCTGCATGATCTTAATGACAACATTAAACATAAAACAGGGGTTTCCCATAGGCTCGATCATGCCAGAGCAAAGCCATACCCCTCTATTAAGAAATTGCATTAATAGTTTAAAGACAGCGCCTGAAATAAACTCGACTCACCCGTGAACTCAACAGTTAATCCGACCAAACCAGCTGCGCTTCTCGGTTCGCACCCCACCCTCCAGCGCCTCAGAGAACCGTCAGCACCGCCCCCTACCCACCCGCTGCCGCTGATTGGCGGATGCGCTTCCATCCTTCTCGCCAATTGGTTAACAGATAGAAAGGCCGTTGTTTTATTCATTGCCTCCTCCCTCCGTTCAGATGAACGGCTGAGGGAAGCAACGGATGTTGTCTTTCTCGACCAATGAGAATGCAGTGCGCTTAATAAATAAACTAAATAACTCCAACTTAAATATAAATATATAAAAGCTTTTTAGACATATTAAAAAATGCTAAAATAAAAAAAAAACACAGAATTACTTAAACGCTAACTAAAATGTAAAATATAAAAATGAATTAAAAATAATACTAAAAAAAATCTGATTATTATAATTAAAGCTGTGAGAACGTCCCAAATTATTAAATAATTTTAGGAAAAAATAGTATTGTTTTATTTTATATGTCATTAATTAAATTTGGTTTATTTACGTTTAAGTAAATTTTAATGTGATTTTTATTGTTGTATGGAAAAATATATATCAAATTACTCAACAAGGACATCTAGTGGCCGTTGTTTATATTGCATCAACAGATGACAATTTACAAAGTTAGAATATCATTGTGTGCGAAATTATTTGAATTTTATATTATATAAGTTTTAACCAACATGGAACAAACTCTAAAGATATGGAAAATACAGAGACGGCTAGCACAGATTTGATAAAATAACATTAAATATAACGTAGACACTTGATGATACTTGTACAACATAATATTTTTATTTTTATTTTGGACCATGCAAAATCACTGAAAAGTGCAATGGTTGGCAGCAGGGTGCGAATGCTGCTTTTTTTCTGGTAACAGTAAACAGTGAGAAAAATGTGAGTGCTGCAGTGTGACAGTAGAATATCAAAGAAAGGGAAAAAAAAAAAAAACACATCAATGTCGTAATCTGGAGATGGTCAAAGCCAAACCAGTCTTTCTTAACCTGTCTACTAGAGACGGTCTTTAGAAGGAATTCATATTCACTAACAAAATCAATCCAATCATGAAAATTCTGTTCTAGATCAACATATCTTACACCAAAAGGCATCTTGTCAGTCCTTGATCGACATAACAGCACATTCAAGGGTGTCAGATGCTGTCACATATTTTTGCCTTAAAAAAATGCCTATTTCATTATTTCATAACATTTAAAATGTTTCAAATGTAATAACAGAGCATGGTGAATGAACTGTGTGCCATTTGGAGTCAAATAGTATGCTCCACTGAATGCAGAGGTTTGGGTGAAACTCATGAAACCTGTATAAAAAAAAAAAAAAACATGCAATAGACTCTAAAATCCAAAGGAAAAAAAAACTATATATTTTGCATAAAGAGAATAAATAATTAAGTAATTATTGAAAAATAATTATTTATAAATCATTATTGCAATAATTTGTAATATATATATATATATATATATATATATATATACACAAACGTATACATGTTAGGTAAAAAATGTTAGCCTGAATGCACTGTAAGTCACTTTGGATAAAAGCATCTGCTAAATTTATAAATGTAATTTACATTTTATATATATATATATATATATATTCATGTATATATATATTCATGTATATATAAATTCATGTATATATCCAGGTCATCTGTTATTATTACAACCTTTAATTTAAGCTGATTTAAATAAATACATATTACAATGTTGTGCTTAATTGTCGTGAAAATAATGTTACTAGGACAGAAATATAAATGGTCCTAAAAATAGGCTTTATTCACTTCATGCAAAACATACTGCATGTTTAGTTTTGGGAACTTGTTCAAAATAAAGTTAAATAAAATTAAATGTGACCTGGTGACATACGAGATTCACCTGTATTCATTAAAATGTCTTTAAAAAATAATAAACTGCAATCAAGTACTCACACCTATCCAGCTATTAAAATAAATCTGATAAGCTAAGGCAGTGTATTTGTGTATCAAACACTATGAGAGAATCTCAAATAATTCCACTCAAAGAGAAACTGAAGCTACAGCTATTTTATGTTTCAAAGGAGCATCAGGTCAGGCTATTCTGCTCTTAATGCACAATAAAAGATGCCATTTGTAAAGATAGCAGCTTCATTAAAGACCCCCCCTCCCACTTCACCCAACAGATATTTAAATACAGAACACGTTTGAACAGATACACACAGAAATAAACCAAACCGAATACATAAACACCAAGGAAATCAAGGAAATCAAGGAAATCTCCAAGGAAATCTCATAATCACTGGATTTATGGCACTGGCGGTGTTGTAGACAGTTCCATTATTTGTAATTTCCAAAGTCCGTTCACAGTATTGTCTTAAAACATCCTGTAGAGTCTAAAAATATATTTCTATATATTTATAGATTGGGTTGTGTCCCACAGTACTGTTGATGTTTTCAGAAGTGTGGTATGTTCCAGCTCAGGTCTGGCTGCACAGTGCTTCAGAGTCGCTGTGATAAGACAAAGAGAAAACCTTCATTTAAAGCATCAAACACTGTTGTATTCCATCAGTCACCAGTTCATCAGTTCAACAGACAAATACTTACCATTGCTCACTAAAACACAGCTATTCTTGTAAAGTCACCTGGAAAAAACAGAATCAAGGAGTTTAAAACTGACCATGTTAAAATGACCTGATATCCATAGACGACATGGAAGGAGCATGTCTTTTGCAGTAATAGTTGTGGCATGTTGCATGCAGCACCCGTGACATTATTTGTACAGATGCACGGTTAAAATGAACATCATCATGGCACTCAAAAACAGGTGCCTGGAAGCAGCCTGGGGATATGTTCATTACAATGAAATATCCATTTGGTTTAATGGGTATTTCATTTCTATTTCTTCTCATTTCTATAGCAATTAAAAAGGAATCAAAATTTGATATATGATGAAGCACACTCGTGACACATTTTCCAGAAGATTCATCCAAAGTTTGCTGCTTAAAAATAGCTTTGGGTCAGATGACAATGCATATTTGAATACAGAAACGTAAGAGATATTATTTATCTTTTGGGGGAGTTTTGTCTTAAATATAAACCACTTATTACATGCATGTTTAATTGAATTGAATTGAATTGAATTGAATTGAATTGAATTGAATTGAATTGAATTTAATTTAATTTAATTTAATTTAATTTAATTTAATTTAATTTAATGAACAATTAATTCTGACAAATGTTTTTATTTTTTATTTTATTTTGATGCATTAAAAATGTTCACCAAGGCTATGTTTATTTTATAAAAACAATAATAGTGGGAAATATTATTAACATTTTTAATATTGCAATATATTTGGAAATATAATTTATGCTTGTGATGCGATGCTGAATTTTCAGCATCAGCGTCACATGATCTTCAGAAATCATTCTCATATGCTGATATGCTGCTCAAGAAACATTTCTGATTATTACCAGTGTTAAAAACAGTTGTGCTGCTTCATATTTTGGGGAAAGCTAAACTTTTTTTCAGTAATCTCATTGAATTAAGATGCTGTCTAATTTTGTTAATTTTTAGGAGCATAATAATGCCAAGATTATAAATAGAAATATATGTCAAATGATGACTAATGATGGTTGGTTCCGTAATTCGCCATGTTTGATAATTTGCATATTCCAACATATCAAATGCAAAACTCTCTGACATTCAAACTGCTCTGGTACGTATATTAATTTGGACAGAAGCTGATCTTACTGCTGCATTATTGTTTTTGCTTTGAAATGCTCTATAAAAAGGTCTAGGCCTCTCACCAGGACGTTCTTGTCCTGTTCCTGCGTGTGTCTGAGACGTTCCTCCATCTTCAGCTCTCTGTTCAGCTGCTTTTCTAGATCATGTCCATAGAAATCCCCAGACTCCAGCGCACCTGCCGCCCTATGAGACCAGAACCACTGTAAACATCTGGACAGCACGTGATTTGCCAATCAGCAGATGATTTAGTCCAGTTTGTGTTACCCTGATCTTGAAGCGCTCCTGGCGTGGAGAACATCTGATGTTGGGAACGTGAGGTCAGAGATGCTGTCTGTTTCACTCCCCGCCTCTAAACATCATTGAAGGCAAAGTGTGAACATCAATGTATGACTTATTCTATAATTATAATTAAACAAGTGCATAAAATTCAATGTTACCTGAGTTAAGTTCTTTCACCAGTGAAGACATTGTGTTGGTTATGGAGTCTGCAGCTACCAGGAGATCATTTCTTAAGTTCCTTCTGGAGCCTTTAAAAAAGAAACCAAATTATTTTATATTATTTAATAATAACACTTAATGTGTTTTCAACATTGATAATAATTAATGTTTCTTGAGCACTAAATCAGCATATTATGACTTCTGAAGGATCATGTGACACTAAAGACTGGGGTAATGATGCTGAAAATTCAGAAATAAATTATATTTTAAAATGTATTACAATAGAAAACGGTTAAATTGTAATAATATTTTACAATATTAATGTTTGTGCTGCATTTGCTGTTTTGGTAACCAATAACATTAAAATGATTTTTTTTTCATGATTTTTGACCATGTGTATTATATTAAATTACATAAATATGAATATTTAATAACTGCTACTTTATTATTTATAATAATATAAAAGGTATCAAAAAAATAAAATGAGCCACCAGGTGCAGTCAGAAAAATTTTAGAAATCTTCACAGGTCAAATATTAAACATATTTTATGCTGTATAATTCACATAAGTCACATGTGTCCTATTAAATCCTCTGTTTTATTCAACCTAAGATATTCCTGTAATGTCAAAATGCAGTATCAGGTTGTTTTATTTTGTCAGCCCAGGTCAATGAATGAAAGGGTCATGAAAACACAAGAGGATGGTGTGTGCTACCCTGAGCGAAGGCCTGCTGCACCTCTCCTCCCAGACCCATGAGCGAGTCCTGAGGAGTCTGGCTGGGCGTGGTATTGCCGGATGTTGATTGGACGGGCATGGGGATGGGAGTGGTATTGCCGGACACTGATTGGATGGATGTGTTGATGGTGTGGCTGGGGGAAGAGCGAGGGGAGGGGCCAGGGGCCTGGTTCTAGGACACAAAAGGAGATTATCAGGATAATCTATAAATGTAATGTTATACATTCTTAAACCTGTGTTTTTATTAAAAGTATTAAAAAAAGCCTTCCCAAAAAATGACAAAAGCACATAACATTATTAAAACTGAAAATGTATATTTAAAAAATCTTATTAAAAATATAATATAATAGTGTTTAATTAACACTGAAATAACACTGGCTTAATCAAAAACATTCTACAATATTAAGTGCTCAAGGTGTGTGAATGAGTACAAAACATTAATAAAATACATCAAGTCAAATCTTTGTAAATTAAATAATCATTAGCAAATTATTATGAATAACAGTTTGTAACACTATATATAATGTCCTTTGTCAGGTAAGGTTCTTTAAGTAATCTGTCTTAAAATCTGATTGTTGTTACTGGTGGTCTCACGTTTCTCTCTCTTTCTTTCAGTCATTCATGTCTTTAGCACAAACAATGAGTTACAAATCAAAATGCATTATTATTTATTATAGTATGTGTTAGAAGTTTGTTCAAAAACTTGCAAAGAAGGATTAGAGTATGTAATCGACATGCCCAAATGTAGACTGTCTGAATAACAGCATGCATTTACTTTGATTTGTGCAATGCTAAATGAACAAATGCAAGTCCTGGATGGATGCCAAAGACACAACCAACACAAAACATTTTTTGAGTTTCATATTAACACACAGCATCCAGTAAATCTTGAGTAAGTGGAGGTATATTAACAGTTTTGTCACTAGACTTACAGCTCTTTTTAGCTCTTCTTCCTGTAGATGGAGCAGTTCAGCTCATTAACATTAACTCTGGATATCTACATTCCGAATTTAACTTCTTAAAATCGTGTCATCATCATTTGTTGTGTGATCTTTTCTACCTTTAACAGAAGCATGAGCTGCTCTAGTTGGACCATGAGTTCTCGACGGCTCTCCTGAAGAGCTGACATCCTCTGCTCCAGCTCCTCCTTCCTCTGCCTGAGACACATTGTTTACAATACATTTGTATCAGACGTCTACTTTAAAAAAATGTCAATCATTAAAAGCAGGTGCATAAAAATATATAATATATAAAACCGACATTAAATTAAAATATATAAAAATGAATATAAAATAATAATTTTATATATATATATATATATATATATATATATATATATATATATATATATATATATATATATATATATACAAAAATGAAAATGTACCATATTCTTCAATGTGGCACTCGCAGTAGGTTTTATTTACAGGTCAAATCTAATTTCTATAAATGTAATTATGGTTTTACAAAACCATAAATCATGTTCATTATGAAAATCGTAATGAAAAAACTAAAACTTGTGGGTAAAGATATAAAAATAGTTCACATGTGTGTGTGTGTGTGTGTGTGCTCTTGTTTTTGTGACATATCAGGACACAACTCTGTATAATGACATGGGTATGACACAGGTATTACAAGGAGAGGGTGACTTATGAGGACATAACCCATGTCCCCATTTTTCAAAACACTTATAAATCATACAGAATGAGGTTTTTTTGAGAAAGTAAAAATGCACAAAGTTTCCTGTGAGGGTTAGGGTTAGGGTTGGTGTAGGGCCATAGAATATACAGTTTGTACAGTATAAAAACCATTACACATATGGGATAAACCCACTTTCCACAAAAACAAACATGTGTGTGTGTGTGTTTATTATGAATATAGTGATAAAACCACAATTAGAAACCAAAACTGCCACACAAAGCACTTCCCAAATAGATTATTTAGTATGAATCTAGAACCAAAACTTGAGTTACTTGAGTTAAACCACAGTAAATTTTCAGAATTGAAACACTAGAGCTTATTTAAATATCCATGCTTGGCTCAGTTCGCCATTCAAATCTGAACTGGTGATGTCGACATAGAGGAAGGAGCCTCAGTGTTACAAAGTGCTTTCACTCACTCAAGAGAAGAGCCATGATCAGGTTACACTCACTTTCAATGCCGTCTATCTCATAACCATCAGCATCTGTTGTTCACCACATCCGATCAGGTTTCAGGTCTGATTCCCGGCTGTACGCTGCATGTGTCTGTGTGTGTGTGTGAGTGTGTGTGTGTGCAGGTGTTTACCTGAGCAGTCTCAGTTCAGCCAGTAACATTGGGTTTTGTTGGCTTTTGTCTGGCGGAGGCTGGGAGGCTTCTTCATGTTGTTGTCGAAGGCGTTGGATCTCTTGCAAAATCTCCCTAACACACAGTTTATTCATTTTATGAATTCTAATTCAAAGTCACCATGCAATACTTAAATAAACAGACTCAAACTCACTTGTTCTTGTTCTCTAGCTCAGCGATAAGTTGTCGCTGCTGTTTATTAGAGTCCAGACAGAGAGAGATGTCCGCCGGGACTCTGGTCTTCTGTTAATAGTTATCAGGTTGTATATAAAGTTAAAGAGTTGTTTACATGAATTTATTTGTATGTATTAATGCATTATATTTAATATGCACAATTAAAGTCTAAGTGTGTCATTTGTTTTTCCTAAATGCAGCACCACAAGCACAATTGCATGACTGCATAATGTTCGTTTCCAAACAGGTTTCCCAAACAATCCAGTTGCCCACTACATCAATATATCCATGGAAAGGAAAAAAAAAATCTTTTCTAATCAAATTTTTTGCAGTTTATAAAACTAATGGCATTTATATTCAGTGAATAATGGAAAGTTTCTCTGATTGGCTGTCTTACCACTGCAGCTCCATCAGCAGCCAATCGAGAGGCGTAACGGGCAATGAGGAAGTGCTCATCATCCTGGTTTTTACAGCTCTCCTGACAACTGTCAATCATGGAAAAGGGGGTGGAGTTCAGTTATCTTTACAGTTACTGGTTGAGAATGACAAAAGCACTTACTGTAACATTATATATGTATATAGCAATAAGTAGCCTATCCAAATTTTGTTGTTTTCTTGCTGTAACATTTGTGTGTGTGTGTGTGTGTGTGTGTGTGTGTGTGTGTGTGTGTGTGTGTGTATACCAACTGTATTATTTTTTAAATATGCAGAAAAGTTCAAGCAAGTTCTAACACTACAAAAAATTATAATAATTGAAGATATCCACCAGAACTATCCTAATTGCAGAAACCAGCACACGTAAACACATTTCAGGATCTAAGCAAAGCATGAAGACCACAGAGCCCCAGTTTCCCAAAAAAGCACTGCAAGGTTAGGAGCAAAGGCAAGAAATAATCTCAATATTAGACATCTTTGCTGGAAAACACAAGAGGAAACATTTAAAACATGTAGTCATAGGTAAGCACTTCATTCATAGATACTGGTGACTCTAAGATGGGATGGGTTCATTTAGTTGGCAGTATTTGTTTAACAAGCAAGGGATGCTATTAATAGTTCTCATTTTGAACTATTGTGCACATACATCTGGCACTACAGTGAACGGCACTTTTCTTTCTCTGGTTATGGATGTTTTTTGGGGGTTTTTTCAATCCATTTTCTCCATAGCCAAATAAACATTTATGAATCCAACCAATATGAAGAGAATCATAGCATTACACCATGTGATTGCTGCAAAAATACATGAAAATCTGAAAAATGTACATTCAAATACAGTGATGAGGGACATCTCATCCCACAAATATTATATTTATGTATTTATGTGAAGTAACATTGGATTCACAACATGCATTTTATCACATCAAGCATTTAACCCATAACCCTGGAGTTGCTAACACCACTATCTGACATTTTGAAAGACATAATTATAATAGAAATGACAGTAAAATATAAATATCTAGATTATAAGTCAAGAAGCATAAAACATATATATATATATATTTTTGTTGAATTTATAAAACTTATTTTGTACAACAGCAAATTATCTGATTGGTGAATTATGGAAAGTGCAGTTCTTTACTGAGAGTTCAGCAATTCACATTCTATAAAAGCATATTTTATCACTATACAACTTCAGAGCTCATGGTAGTTCTGTACTGAAAGGTTAATACATTAGTGCTAAAAGTCATTCTCTCTACGGGGAAAATGAAGGGCATTTTTACTTCTGGACTGTTACGTTCTATGGCAGTGAAATGTAATATGTTTAACACAGAGCAAATACACTGCTTAACACAACAAAAGCCTGGCCAGTTAGCAAGCTGCAAATACAAGACAGCGCTATGTCCAGAATAGTCACCATCCCACATCTGGTGTCCTTTTTAAAATGCAGAAATGATATTACATACTGTACATTTAAACTGTGGAAAAAACCTGCACTGTTTCCTCAAATGATAGTTTGACATTAACATTGTTAAATTGAGTTCTAGGTATTACCAGACTGACATGGTGACCTTGGAGCTCTAAAAACAGATTAGGAAGAAAACTGCCACAGCAACCTCAGCAGACTGACAGCACACACTGACCATGAACGGTCCTTTCGGAGGAGATTCACATAAAGTCCGATAAGTATGTGCTCATCAGCGAGCCTATCCGCAATATCGAGGCTGTACTGAACCCTGAAACCATGTTTCACAAACACAGATGAGATGAAAAAGTAATGGAGTGTAAAAAACATCTTCACACGATCTTATCTTCTCATCTTCTTATGATTCCACTATTCAATTATGCATTATTTTAATGCATTCATAATAATAATACAGAATGCATTTGTAATACAGAATGCAAATAGATTTTGATGACATATTTAAAAGAACAGTCCACTCAAAAATGAAAATTTGCTAAAAATTCCCTCACCCTCATGCAATCCACGATGTAGATGAGTTTGTTTCTTCATCAGATTTGGAGAAATTTAGCATCACATCATTTGGTCTCCAAACGATCCTCAGCAGTGAATGGGTGCCGTCAGAATGAGAGTCCATCAGCTGGATTAGTTTCTTACAAACTTGCAGCTTTTCACTTCGCAAGAAATTAACTGATGTTTTCATCAGCTGTTTGGACTCTCATTCTGACGGCACCCATCCACTGCAGATGATCCATTGGTGAGGAAGTGATGTAAAGCTAAATTTCTCCAAATCTTTTCTCATGAAGAAACAAACTCATCTACATCTTGGAGGCCTGAGGGTAAGTAAATTTTCTGCTAATTTTCATTTTTGGTTGAACTATCCCTTTAACTTGATGCAAAGTTAAGTTGTGTGGGATGGAGGTACCATCCATTTAATATTGACTATACATTGAAAATTAGTCTTTTATAAATTTGCAATGGACAAAGGACATCTCAAAAAAAAAAATTCTGAACAAACAACGATCAGGTACAAACCAGCATGACTGGTTAAATGGGCTGTTCTTCAATCCCTCACAGCTTTGTTTTTATTTGCATCTACTCAAAACAGTCCCATGTATCTCATTACAAGATGATCTTTGTTCCTTGTTATTCCTTAACATGGTTGTTGCACTTACAACAGATAATAGTGAAATCATTTCATCCAGGTTGACTTACCCTTTCCCTTTTAAAAGATCCGGGGCCGTCCGGGAAAACTGCTTCTTTTGCTTTGTCTCATCGTGAGCACCTCTTTTTACCCCCAAAATGAGACATAATAAAAGTTACAATTAATGAGCAACACGTATACTTACACAAACATGCTTAATCCACACACCAGTGTCATTTTAGTATTATGTATATACTATTATAGCTAGAATTAGCTTTCACTTTCGTCATTTCGGTTTTCTTTATTTAAAGTTTTATTATTTAAATTTTGATATTTATATTTCAATTTTAGTTTTAGTACTTCAATTTAAATTAGTTACTTATTTCAGTTAGTTACCAAAAACACATTTAAAATTTCATTCAATTACAATAGCAGCCTGTCTGACTGAACATAGAAATAAAAGCATAACAGACATAACAAAAAAAGAAACAAAGCCTTCATGATGTGAGGTGAAGCTTGAATGCTTTAAGTTCAGATTTATGCTTGTACACATACTTCTATTGAACATGTCGTACAGTAACAGACTCACGTTTTGCTGGAGTAAGGGTTTCCTGAGTAAGGCATCGTGTGAGGGAGCATGTATTCATTTCCACTGGTCACAGGTCTGGGAGGCCTGGAGGAAATGCAAACAATAATTGAAGCGCAGTGATGAAAGTGTGTCTGTATGTCTGTCTGCACAGTGTCAAACATATCAATGCATCTAAGATTAGCTTTCCCCCATCAAAATATTGTGAATCCATATGATATAAGAGAATATATGACTCTTCATTTCACTTCACTTACCATGTGTCCCTGTTTCGCAGCATAAGCAAAAATCAAACAAACAAAAAAACACACACAAGGCAGGACAATGTTAGCATGCACAATTTTTGTGTAATACAGTCAAGCGTTTTACACTCAAGTAGATTATTCGAGCAAAATGTGTCGGATATGGTCATGTCTGAGTTTACATACCCAACATGAGTGAAGTTGAGCGGTTTCTCAGGTGCATCGGAGAACATCGGGTAAGGAGGCTCTCGACTCGTGGCACAACTCAGAGATTTACCAAGAGCGTCCGACAACTTCTTAGCTGGAGATTTCTGGAGCAAAATAAAGGACTGTACTGAACCAGAAGAATAAATATTCAAAAAAATATATATGAATATGTTTAATGGAACCAAATTATGAAAAACAGGAATTTCTTAAATAAATATGAATGTTTATGTAGAAATACTCAAAGAATATCATAAAAGAGATTACTTACATATAGAGGTCTTAAAGGTGCAGTAACTAATAATAAATGTTTAATTATAACAGTCAGAGACAGGATGGCAAATGTAAATGTAATTTGTAAAACAAATTATTTACCTTTTTTTTTTAATATTGTGTAAAATAAATGTTTATTTATTTTCAGCAATTTTTGCATATTTAATTTGCCTGTAAGATTGAAATCTGTAAGATTTGTTCGAAGAAATTAATATTTTTATTAAGCAAGGATGCATTATATCGCTCTGACGTGACACTAAATGTTACAAATAAATGCTGTTCTTTTGAACTTTCCATCACTTTTCTATTTTGATAAAAATGTAACATGAAATATCATGAAATGTATGTTTCTTAAGCAGCAAATCTTCATATTAGAATGATTTTTGAAGGATCATGTGACACTGAAGACTGGAGTAATGATGCTGAAAATACAGCTTTGATCACAGGAATAAATTACATTTTTAGATTAAACTTATTTTAAATAGAAATAATATAATAATGTTAATAATACTTACTGTATTTTTGATCAAACAAATACAGCCTTGCTGAGCGTTGCTTTCAACAAACATTTAAAAAAATCTTCCCGACCCCAGACACAAGTAAACTTGACTAAAATCTAAAAGTACTTTAGAGAAGAAAAGTAAATGCTACCAAAGTGCTCAGAGTTAGATTAGACTGGTGTCAAGACGTTTAGTATAAAGGCATACAGTGATTTGACATGATTTTTGGCATTCGTTGTCAAAGTCTAAAGGTTGTTTGGATGACAGGTTCCCACATGGCCGTTCACCTACCCATGACATGTACTCCTTCATCTGGTGCTGATTGCTATGGCTGCCCGAGGCATGACCCCTCCAGAAACACTCTTGGCAGAGTTGGTAATTATCACATTGTTGGCACCGGTAGCGAAATCCCATCATGCTCTGGCTGTGGCAGTAGGAGCACTCCACAGGATGGAAGACTAGAGAAGAGATAAGCAAATTCAAGTCAACAATACTAATTGAACACAGTCACAATATTTGTCATTTATATTGTTTCTGAATGGCTGAAGGAAGTAATAACATATCACTGAGCCATATGTATGGTTTGCTACAAAAATGAAATAAACATGCTTAAAATGCACCGTTCTCAACGTTTGCCAGCCGATGCATCAGCGGTAACCAAACCAGACACTGAGGAGGAGGATCCGACATGAACGTGTCGAGAAACACATTGAGCGAGACCTTTTTCTGAGGACGGACAGCAGTTAGTATACAAATGAGTCAATAAATACCATGTGTGTACAAAAGAAAAACAGTTTTTTTGTTTTTCTCAAGAAATTGTGAATTGCAAATGTTGTTGCGGTTCCTATGCACTTGAATCTGGGTCGTTGCTGGTTATTGCCAGTGTGTTGCTTATTAATTTCACCTGTTTCATTGTCTGCCCTACAAAGAATGTCCACTGTAGTCTGTAATATATTTTAATGTTTTTTATGTTCACCAAGACTGCATTTGTTTAATCAGAAATACTGTAAAAACAGTAATAGTGTGAAATATTATTACAATTTGAAAGAACTGTTTTCTATGTGAATATACAGGTATGTGATGCCCAGCTGAATTTTCAGCATCATTACTCAGGTCTTCAGTGTCACATGATCTTCAGAAATCATTCTAATATACTGATTTGCTGCTCAGGATTTTTTTTTTATTATTATCAGTGCTGAACTTGCTTTATATTTTTGTGCAAAACTTGATACTTATTCTTTCATGAATAAAAAGTTCAAGAGAACAGCATT
The DNA here is from genome assembly GCF_963082965.1 of Carassius carassius. Lineage (NCBI taxonomy): Eukaryota > Metazoa > Chordata > Actinopteri > Cypriniformes > Cyprinidae > Carassius > Carassius carassius. The sequence goes on from NC_081796.1 coordinate 24,202,548, forward strand.
TATTTGAAACAGAATGTCTTTTAAAATTATTATTGTCTTAACTGTCACTTTTGATCAATTTAATGTGTCCTTGTTGAATAAAAGTATTAATTCATAAAAATAATTTTTTTTTATATATATATATATATATAATAAAATCATACTGATCCCAAACCTTTGAACAGTTGTGTCTGATAGCTTTAAGCATGAAATGACATTAAATCGTTTAAAAAAATTATCACAAACCTCTTGTGGAAAGCAGGTTCTTGTGGACTGCTCAGTGTACCCAAAAGATGGTCCCTCAAAAACCGTCATGGGCAGTTTCAGCACCTCCCTGAGGAACTGGTCAAACTGGGAGTAGATCATCACTCCGTTTGGGTCAGATATCTGTGAAAACACATCTTGTGGAACAAAAAGAAGAGTTATCAGTTTCATTTTATAAAGGCAGGAAGAATGATTTATGAAGGACCATGTGATACTGAAGACTGGATTAATGATGCTGAAAATTCAGCTTTGCATAAATTACATTTGACAAAATATTAATGTTTTTTTAATTGTAATAATATTTTACAATACTACTGTTTTGTACTGTATTTTTGATCAAATAAATGCAGCAATGGTGAGCATAAGAGAAAAAACATAAAAAAATCTTCCCAACCCCAAATTTTTGAACAGTAGTGTAGTCTAAAGTTTTATTTCTAGGACCAATTCACCAGAAAAGAGAGAAAAAGTTTTAGCCACGCTGAACAGGTCATAAGAGGCGGCTATGCCTCATGGTTAGAAGTGACTTTCAAGTAATGACAGCTGCTCTGAACTTTAAAATGATGATAGAATGAGTCCATTCATTTAAACATCCATTAATCAGCATCAAACCATTGAACACATCAGTTCACAGGCAAATCCAAAGTGAAACTTACATCTTAGTTTATCTAAAATCTTCCCTCCACAGAGGGCAGCCAGAGCCATCTTCACCACAAAAACCGACATCTTTCCCATACCTTCCCTAAAAAAGACAATCGTCAACTCAAACATTAAAACGGTGAGCAATTTAAGTGAAGATTATGAACAGTCCTCATGTACAGGAAGTTCACTTTTTTCTTTCTACTCTCAAAAAAAATGGCATATATTAAGACAGATTTAAGGCAGCTCTGCAGGGTTTCTTACGGGTCATAGGCCGCCAACAGGAAGTTGAGGATGTACGAGATGGACTGGTCTACATTGATCTGGTGGGTTGTGGGCAGCCGCTTGTTCAGCTGGTAATAGATGGTGGACAGTATTGCTTGCAAATGTGACACTGAGAACTCTGTGTTAAGGTCCATGGAGTTGAGTCTGTTATCCCGGAAAACCTCAATAATATTCCAGATATCCACCAAATGCACTGCAAGAAGTGAAGAACAAATGGCAACATCATTTCCAAAGACTAAAGTTACTGTAAATATAAAAAACAAAGTTGTATTCATAACAATGGGCATTCAAAAGGTTTATGTGAAAAAACACCTACTAATGTTAACATAATGTACATTTCTTAGCAGTAAACACCTTCATACTTACAATTGCACCTCTTCTGAATGAATCTCAGTTTGCATGCTGTCCTATACGTGGACAATCTGATAGAATCAAGATCTAGTGCACCTGTGAGATGAAAACATGGCATCTCATGAAAGTTCATGTCAAAATATACAGCTTAAATATAGCCTAAGACATTTTAGCTGGTGTTTAGATCTAATGCATCCTTGATGAATCAAAATGTAATAATTTCTTTAAACTTATCAACATGATTACCATCATATCGCAGCTTTAGTATGGAGTAAAACAGAGAAATACATACGCATTTCAGCAAACAGTTGTCTTCTGTCTGCCATGGTGCTGCTGTTGCGGCCTGACTCTTCAATCATTCTGCGAAACATCACAAAAAACAAAAGGTCAGTGTGACAGGCATCCCACAGCTGTGAAGGCAAACTGGGCTGCAAATAGACCTTTTGAGGAATTAGTCTTCAGATCTGCATAAAGTTAATTAACTATTACCGTGGGTAAAACAACATATATAATGTATTACATCATTCTCAAAGGTTTTGAGCCATTAATTCACTAAAACTTATAAAAACAAACGGAGTTCTCAAAATAAAACTACAAATACACACCAAAATGCACTAACTATCCATGCTGCATCTGCCTTATTTGGTTTGCATGTACCAAAAGACAGATAAATTTGCAACAAAATAATAGGACTGGCTTGATACTACTTTTTCAGAACCGATCCCGATCCGATACCAAAACATTCTGAGTATCTGCCGATACCGATATCAATCTGATACAAGTGCATTTTCTTTTTAATTAGAGTAGAATTTCTATATCTCCATGTGTGTTGACCTGATTGTCACTATTTTGTGTGTTACACACAATCTACTAAATATAGACAACTTCATTATAAAGAAAAATAACAAATGAAAAAAATATATATAACCATAATTTAGGGCTGGCTTGATACAAACTTTTTAGAACCAAGCCCGATCCAATACCAAAAATTCTGAGTTTCTGCCGATACCGATATCAATCTGATACAATTGCTTTTTTTTTTTTATTAGTGTAGAATTTCTATACCTCCATGTGTGTTGACCTGATTGCCACTCTTTGTGGGTTACACACAATCTACTAAATATAGACAACTTCATTATAAAGAAAAATAACAAACGAAAAAATATTTATAAGCATAATCTAGGGCTGGCTTGATACCAATTTTTTTAGAACCAATCCCGATCCGATACCAAACATTCTGAGTTTCTGCCGATACCGATATCAATCTGATACAATTGCAGTTTTTTTTTTATCACTGTAGAATTTCTATATACCTCCATGTGTGTTGACCTGATTGCCACTCTTTGTGTGTTAAACACAATCTACTAAATATAGACAACTTCATTACACAGGGAAAAAAAGTAAAACAACATCTATAATGACAACATCATTCTCCAAAGTTTTGAGCTGTTAATACATCAAAACTCTACTACAAATTGTATAAAACTGATTTTTTTTAAAATTCAGTTCTCAAAATAAAACTACAAATACACAAACCATAATCTAGGGCTGGCTCGATACCACTTTTTCAGAACCGATCCCGATCAATTACCAAATATTCTGAGTATCTGCCGATACCGATATTAATCTGATACCATTGCCGTTTTTTTTTTTTTACATCAGTGTAGAATTTCAAAACAGATACTGAATATCGGATTGGCTCACCACTACAGAATAGTGAGTCTGATTGGACACACACCCATTGACGTCCACCGCAAAAGATATCGGAAGAATTTTCTCCTCCCTTTTAAAAGTTGATAAAAATATTTACTTTGTTCTCCTAAATATACACAATTAGATTTTTAGTTGCATTTCATTATTTGAAACTTGTTTGCAAACCTGTGACCCACCTCTGTCTTAATATAAAAATACAAGTTCATTGGTGGAATTAATGTGCTTATCTCCCATTCTTCTTTTACAGAGCCCTTTTGTTACGATGCACATTAAAGACAGTAACGGAGGTTTTGAACTTCACTTGTGACCTTGATTAAAAATAACATTTAGAAGATCACCGTCTCATGTTACTGAGGAAACAGCTGTATCATCTAGTACAACAAATATACAGAGCTACAATAATTTATACAACAATTACATTTCAAAAGAGTAGATTATGAAATTGTACAAAATTTTTGGTCATGGTACAATAGTAATTCCTGGACATACTTTGGAATACTTCATGTAAATACGTACGTGATAAATAGGGCAATCTTTCAGTATGATGGTAAATATAAAAACATCATACACTGAAAGAAGAATTGGTATAGAAACAATTTTACTTAGAAATGTATACAGTAGTAAGATTCACAAATAATTACAAAGAACATGACATTTTTAAGTAGAAAGACTGAAATTGTATTTTCTTGTAAAATGTATTCCAATAATCTTTGGGGTGGGATTTTTAATGCTTGTAAAAGAAGTATCTTATGCTCAGCGAGACTGTGCTTATTTGATAAAAAATTACAGTAAAACAGTAATATTGTGAATAATACATTTAATTTAAAATATTTGTTGTGTATATATATAATATGCTGATTTGGTGCTCAAAGAATCATACTGCTTAATATTTTTGTGGAAACTGACATTTTTTGTTAAATATTCTTTACTGAATATATATTATGATTGTCTATACAGTCACTTTTTATCAATTTATTCCATCCTTGCTGAACAAAAGTTTGAATTTCTTTAGAAAAAAAAAATCCTACTGACCCTGAACTTTTGAATGGTAGTGTACATACTGTATTTACAGCCACAATTAGTAAATTGGTTTTTATCATCATAATCTTAAATGACATGAACTTAGAATGATTGCATTTTATGAAAAATGAAAAAAATGCTTTTAATTTGCTCTGAGGAAACTCAGAGTTTTTATCCCTCTCCAAAACAGCACTGTAAACCATACAATGAACATGAAGTTGATCTACTAGAGAAGTTAAACTACCTCCTTCACAAAGCTTTGAATGCTCAATTAACTTTAAGGAATGTTCAATCACAATCCTAGAGATCGAAGAGTTGAGTACAACACGGGGTCAAAGCGCTACACGTCCAGCCATCGATATCAAATTCACCTGCAGATGTGAAAAATATCCAGAATGCACTGCAAAAAATGAATCCATCAGTAACGTGACAGTAATCTACCCTATTGAACTCACATCAGAGATAAGCTGCCACAGCGTAATTAAGCGTAGTGGTTTGGTTCACTGTTTCAACGGAGAATCTATCATGCTAAACCAAATGGAAGAGATCTAAACAAACTAATGCTCTAAAAAGAACCAAACTATCACAAAAAAACAAAGGAAAACCCAAAGCAAATACCCTACGGAAAGCACCATGGTCCTCTTCTCGCTTATTTATAAGCGCGACCACAACGAGTTCAGAACTTTTAATAATGCTTTCTGTCAGGTCGTAACACAACAAAAGTGGCCCATAGAGTTCTTGGCAGCTGACTGAAATAAGAGCCAATAAGGATCCAGCATGTGTAGCCTCTATCTTTAACTTCCAATGAGCGAGACTCACATTCTTGTTGGGCTTAGACGGCTGATTCAGATCTGGTTGCTAGTTTGCACCGTCTCCTAACCCTAGGCCCGGTCCTGCCTGTAGGGCCTGTACAGTTATTTGTAGTTTAAAGACTTTCTCTGTGAAATTATTAGGCAAAATTATGAGGCTACGCAAGAATGGCTTGCTAGAGAGGACTGTAATTCAAGCCCTCTAATGGGACATTTCTAGAGAGATCCCATATTTCACAGAGTCGGTGTCCTAATCTTTTTCTCTCTCTCTTTCTTCTTTTATTGTGGTTCTGGGATCTCCGAGCCTATAAATATCATTTTGGACAGTGGCATCCAGGCATTTTGAACCCGACTCCATTTTTTGTCACTCTCTGTGCGTGATTTATTTAGTACGGCAGGTTGAATGAAAAACATGAAATTTTGTGTGTGTGTGTGGTTTTTTTTATTTGGCTCACACTCGAAGGCAATTGGCTTATAAGGCGTACAGATATGACCTCGAGGACAAAGTCATGTTCTACATAAAGCAGCTGTTCGGAGTATCTTCACCAAGTAATTAGTGCTGGATTACTCGCATTAAACCATATGTGGGAGTAACTGATAGCAGATAATGCTATTGCATTTTTCCAAACCACCACATAATGCATATTTTTGAGAAACACCATTGCTAGATAACAGACAAAACTGACATTAATACAGGCTAAAATGGATTATATTCATAATGCTGCCAAACAACGTATCTATCTATCTATCTATCTATCTATCTATCTATCTATACACACACACACACACACACACACACACACACACACACACACACACACATATATATATATATATATATATATATATATATATATATATACATACATAAATAAACTATTATATATTTGTGTTTTATAGTTAATATGTTATATATATGAAATTCTTATATTTTTCTGTATTTTCCTTTGTATATAGTGTACATTATCAATTAAACTATTATACTTATAATAGTACATATATGCATATGGTTTCACAGGAAAATCCCATTTTAGACATTATTTATGCATTAATAAAATATGCAGTTTATGGAAACATCAGTCAATTTCAATGTCTGAATGAAAATAGATTTCGTTTACTTTTTGCACATTAAGTCCTGTCTTGGGTTGCTTTGAAAGCTGTGAATTGGATTCCATGAGAACTCTATCTGCAGCAAAGTGAACCATTACTCAACCTAACTGCTTTTTCCACCAATCAGACACAGTAACTGCCTGTATGCTGCACTGATTGTCATGGTACCACCATGAAGCAGCACAGAACTCTGGGTAAAGTCTCCCAGCCCATTCAGTCTATGATTTACATGTAGTTGTTTACAGGAAATTCTTCTAATGTCTTCTTTTAAGTAATCTCCATTTGTTTTATGCATCTGATTAGATGAATTAATATAATGATGCACTTCAAAAATAACATGCATAACATTAAATGGCATAGCAAATAAAGAAATAACTTTAATGAACACAGATTGACTTTGTGCATGCAGAACTTTTTTAACCTATTTTCCAAATGTCTTACCATTAAAATTTCACTTAAAGTGCAGAAAATACAAATCAAATGGCAACAATGTTTGTTTAGAATATAAAGGTGTTTTAAAAAAGATTGTTTTTTGTTGAAATTTTACGAGATGAAACAGTAAACAAACAAACACTGCATATAAAATAATCAAATGCATGCAATTATATAAATGTATTATGCATGCATAATATTCAGCAGAATTTAGTAGAAGAATTTATAAGTAGTACCAAAATAAATATAGTTATATTTCATCGTTTTGGCATTGGGGCAGATGATTTAAGACATAATGTTCCACATACACACTACTATTAATATCAAACTTGCATAATCTGCATCATGCGTGTTAGTAGTAGACTGTGGAGCGTTCACAAAGAGGCGTCTCGAGCTCTGTGCACTTGCTACTCACCACCAAACGCCTGTCATCGCCAAAACGGGTTTCAATTCAGCTCCTCTGCGGTCACTAAAGCCCATCTGCGCTCAAACGACGCACTTTATCGACGACAATCTCGGCGTTTGAATACAAAAGTCTGTTTTCGTTCGCATTAGACTCGCGGAGAGCGGCGCGGAGCTCTGCTGCTCATTTGCTTTGATGTGACGTAATGCGCCTCTCGCGATGACGTAATGCGGAGTCTCTCCACTGAACACATCCATCAGTGCTATGCGGAAATATAAATAAATATTAGTAAAGTAATTTTTTATTAAATGTTTTACATTATATGTTATACATTTAAAGTACATTTTGATGTGGCGAAATGTTATGAGCAAATAATTTGTGTGATAAATGTATTATAAATATGAAAAATACAAAAAATATATATCACAACAACAAAAATTTGATCTTATTTAATTTAATTTATCTTGTGCATATATATATTTTTTTTTTTTCAAGTGAAAAATGCTAATGCGTGATTGTATTCACCATTCAGCATCAAAACCTTCGCAACCCTGAAAGGCTTTTTTCACTTTTTCAGTTTTGTCTATTGTCTCAGTGGTGAATGAAGGCCTTCCTGTTGCCTAGTAACCGCGCGCGCACGATGAAAGCTGGGGGCTGGAAACAAAAAAGTGGCGTCGCGACGTGACACAATGGCGAGATGTCAACATGTATCATATCGCGCTTGATGGGTCATGAATAAAATACATGTCATCAATGGCTCAACGTTCAGCGATTTAGCAGGGAATAAAGTAAGTATTTTGCGCGTGAATCACAGTCAAACCTGTTGTGTTGCTGTACTCATTTGATGCGACTTTTAACATCGTTTAACCTGCGTTCATTACTAATTGACTTAAGATAACTTTGTTTATTTTTGTGCAGACGGTAGTTAAAGAGCTGTTTTGATGTCAATGTATTATGTCAACCTCATAAAAATATTTTTAAAGAATAACAAAAGTAACAAAAAAATAAATAAAAATAGGATACCATAGTAATGCATTTGATATCATCAAGCTTAGAGAATCATTGGTTTTAACAGTATGTGATCAGTGGTTGATGACTGATACATTCAGTCACTGATTTTGATTTTCATAGATGTTTTCTGAGACATGCCTGACATAAAGTTACTCAAGTTTCCATCAAGTTAAGGAGCATTCTTAATGTAACGTGCAATACTGTTTATCAATATTATTTGCTTAGTATGGCATGTATAGGGGTCAGGATCCTTGATATATTTTCCCAAAACATTGTGCTTACTGTGTCAAAGATCACATACATGCAGGATACAATTTTTATTTTTTAAATATTAATAGTTACAATGAACTCAGCAAAGTTGAGTTCAATAATAAAGCATCATAAAAAGACAACAGGACATCAGAACTGTCTTAATGCATGTTTTTGGTTTTATTTTTAACCATTAATCTGTGCACATTATTATATTATATATATATATATATATATATATATATATATATATATATATATATATATATATTGTCGTCACAATCTTCTATCATATCCACTAGGATAAGAAAAAACCCACCTTTTTCTATTCTGAATGCTGTTTCACTCTAAAATATGTCAGATAATGGATGTAAAATGGGTTGTGCAAGCCATTTTATGTTGGCCTTTAAAGGGATAGTTCACCCAAAAATGAAAATTAGCTAAAACCTTAAGGCCATCCAATGTATAGATGAGTTTGTTTCTTCATTGGAACAGATTTGGAGCCAATTAGCTTTACATCACTTGCTATCCAAAGGATCCTCTGCAGTGAATGGGTGCCATCAGAATGAGAGTCCAAACAGCTGCTGAAAACAACACAGCAATCCACACTACCTCAGTCCATTAATTAATGTCTTGTGAAGTAAAGAACTGACAAAATACATGTCCATAATCCATAACAACACTTCCTCCAGTGAAAAAGTCCATCCCCTGTTGTCCTCGTTTTGCTTGTAAACAGTGATTGATCTGTGCATATTTCTCTCCTGATTCAGATGAGACTGCTTTCACTAGGGGAAAGCAATATTATGAAAAGAGGACTGTTTTGACATTAAAAAGATTTGTTTCTTTTTAACACGCAGCTTTTCACTTCACAAGATGTTAACTGATGGACTGGAGCGGTGAGGATTACTTGTGGATTATTGTGATGTTTTCATCAGCTGTTTGGACTCTCATTCTGACGGCACCCATTCACTGCAGTGGATCTGTTGGAGAGCAAGAGATGTAATGCTAAATTTCTCCAAATCTGTGCCAATGAAGAAACTATTTTTTAGGGTGAACTATTCCTTTAAGATTTCAGTATATATGATCCAATGAGATCCAGTGAGATCTTCATGATATCTGTGATCAAATTCAGTTGTATGTTTCAGAGCAGGGAGATGGTAAAATCCAGAGCTGTGCTCTGGTTAACACTCCAGCACCATGTGTGAACAAAGCAGTATGTTATATCCAGGAACTGAAGTCCAAACTGGAAAACTGGGGCCAACAGGTAGAATCAAACACAACATGAAGATTTTATTACATATATATGTATGTGTGTGTGTGTGTGTGTGTGTGTGTGTGTGTGTGTGTGTGTGTGTGTGTGTATACGAATACATATACATATAATATGTATTATTTATTTTATCTATTGACCAAGACTCAACCACAATAATTCAAGCCTTAGATCAAGACCAGTACCACACAGATCAAACCCAGATTGAGCTGTCAGTTAAATGAGTTGAGTCACATCTTATTTTCTTTGCTCTCATATTACATAATGAATGAATAATGAATGTCTCCTCTCTTCTAGGGTGATAATGCTCAGCATGAAACTGCACATGAAAACAACCACAGTATCATTTGGAAGTGAGCCATGAAGCATTATAGATAGATCACATACATCAATTATAACCTTTTTTTTTCCCAATAGCACTTGTGATCAGCAGTCTTACACCTATTATATAGACTCTAACATATCACCAGAAAATAACTGTAAATTAATCTTAAGCTTAATTTATTAATATTATTAAAACTGATTAAATAGTGTATTTGGCCAAGGTAATGATGGACAGTCTAGACTCTCCTTAATATTTTGGTTATAATAGCACTTAGTTTTCTTTAGGGGATATGAACAAACCTTTATATCATTATTATACAGTACATTAACTGTTTATATACTATGAATATATATATAAATATATCAGTATTTCAGTATATCAGTATTTAAACTTATTCCAGCTTTATTTCAATCAATAAATTAGTTCTGGTTATTTAGTAAATAACAGTAATAACATAATAATAATAATTTATTCATTTGTAAATAGACAGTGGAGTGTTGACGTCTCTCCGCAGACGTCCTGATGGAGATGATGAGTTTGATCGAGCATCTTGAGCTGAACCAGAGAGGCAGAGAAAACTCTACAGGAAGAAAAGGAGAAAGCAAAGAAACTTTGAGAGAAACCGGACAGCCTCTGTCTCTTGAAGCAGAATGAGTTTCCTTTAGCAGTGCAGAAAGGTCAGACTGGATATTGATTACCGCATGCAATTTATGTTCAAATAGTTTTTTCTAGCTCTAACATTTTACTTCAGGCCCAGTAATGTGGCAATAAAGTGTCTATTCTATTCTATTCTATTACAATTTACAGTCAAAAAAATTCAGCAGGGTCAAAAACACACAAAAATGGCTTGAGGGGCACAAATATAAAGTAATTTATATGAAATAAAGTAAATGATAAAGGCAATAAAATACCGGTATATCAATATCAGTTATCAAGGCAAAAAAAATATTTTGTAATTTTTTACAGATATGGACTAAAAGCCACAAAACTTATGTTATGGGGTCCTTAAAAAAGTTTAATTACCAAAATAATCTCTTTTCTGCTCCATCCTTAATTTTTCGCATCAGTCTGTCTCATATTTGCACGGTCAGAGCGTGAAGCCTGCAACACAGACATCGCCGAGCTGATGAAATGAGGAGAGATCAGCTGCTGCAGGTGAGAGACAGACCGACCCACACGGAGCTGCTGAACCAACGTCTGAAGGAGGATATCGATTTTATGAGGAAACACGGGCCGCTCGCGCACCAGAGACTCCGGCTGGAGAGTGAAATCATGAAGCAGATCCGAACAGCACAAAGTGAGGTGTTTACTGTGAGACCTGTTTGTTGGCTTGTTTAGAGGAGCTGAGATCAATAAGACAAAACCACAGAGAAGAAAGGATGTAGGTCTAACTAAAAGAGTCCAGAACGTACTAGAGGAGCGCATCAGAGACCACACACCAGGGATTTTATAAAGAGTGCTAAACTGAAGTGTTTATTTTGTGAATGAACTACTCCCTGTTGTTATTATAGTATTCTTTATTATCCTATTATATAATTTATTAGTATTTTAATTAGTTTATTTTTATAATGATTATAATTTTAAAATGATTAAAATATTTTTAAGTTGAAGTTTAATAATTTTGTGTTTTCGTAAATGTTATTATATATATTATATTTCTTTTATATATATATATATATATATATATATATATATATATATATATATATATATATATATATATATATATATATAATTATATATTATATATATATATAATATTTCTTATTAGCTTTATTTTTGTCTCCGTTTTAGAATTTTAGTACTTATTTATATGATTTGTTGCCAAAGCAACATTCAGATTTTCCTCATTTAAAAATTTTCACCTGATATTTATTTTTCATTTCAGTTAACTAAAACACTTTTTAATAATTTTACTTTTGGTTCACAATAACAACACTGACTATTCATCCCATGAAGAATTGTGTGTGACATAATTGAGTCAAATATGATAAATTATTGATAAAACTGTAAGTCCCTGATTTTTATAATCAAATGCAGTATATTTGAAATGTTTTCTTACACATCTGGATAAATACAAATGTAAAATTTGTTTAAGGAAACAAATTTTACATTTTAAGATGAATTAATTTTTTTATACTGTTGAGCCATGTTGCCATGATAAACACTGTCTGACTATTATATTTTAATAACACATTGTCACAAATGTTTTTCCAGGCCAGTGAGATTTTAAAAACACCTCTCAGAAGCTAAAGAGACTTCAGGAGGAGTGTAAAAATGAAGAATTCAGAACAGACCTTAGGAAAGGAGAGATGAACAAAAAAATGGAAACGATCAGAAATCATCTGAGTGACAAGCAGTGAGTCCTTTTTGGTCATCTCAGGCTTATATGTTTATTTCATTTCACTCGTGTTATATCAATCCAGACAGAAGGTGTCACTAAAATGCTGTTCTCTCCATCGTCACAATTATTCATTCCTATCCATCTCTGTGTAGGCACATAACAATATCGCTATCAAAAATATGTTATGCAAATTCTACTAATGTAAATCACATTCTAATTCATGTTATCTGGACAGAACCGGACATTTTATGCAATACTTTTATTTTACAAAATTCTTAAATTTTTGGAAATCTCTCCTGTGGAAAACAAATCTTAAAATCAGCCTTGTGGCCATGTTCTGCAATTTTTATGTTACATTTATAGATTTTAGGATGTCTGTTATACTTATATAACCAACCACTGCTTGTTAAAACACATTGACAACATGCAAATAAACTAAAAACAAATAGAACATGCTAATACAATTTCCTCTAGGAGAAACTGCATAGAGATTTATACTGACAAAACTGAGCAATGTTTTAACAGGATCTGATGTCATTCATCTGCTTCCCTCCATCTGTATGAAGCAGAATCTAGACATGTAAAGTGGACTTTCTCTTTCTCTGCCTACAGGAGTGAGTTACAGCAGCTGCAGTCACAGTGTGAGGCGTTTCAAAGACAAATTCAAGAGTCGAAAGAAACACTAACATTGAGAGAAAGCCAAATCAACGCCTTGGTGAAAGAGACGCACCAGTTTGAGAGGCAGGAAACAGAAGCAAATGAAGAATTGGGTAGAAAGCATTCACCTGCCACTTTGTATTCCAGCTTCAAAACCAAATACAAACATCTGTAAGTATAAGAGCCTGTTATTTTAAATGACATAAATCAGAGGTGAAATGATGTGCCATGTTGGAGATCAACCCTCACGTCCTCTGGAGGGCAGGAAAGGCCCACGATTCCTTGCACTGATCTGCCGTGTTTATTCTCTCAGAGCCTCCATTTTGTCTAAGCCCTGATTTCACAATTACTCTACGCTTGAGTGAATGAGCCGCAGAGCGCTAACTCGTTTCTTTAGCAGTTTCTTGTTTATTCCTTTTTAAATGTGTATTTTGTGCATTTTTGATGTTGTTCTGCCACCACAGAGTTTAACAGTTTAGAAACTTTTCAAAAGAGCGAAGCTTGGTTTGACCATTGGTGGTGCTATATGATGTTTTAGATTTCATGAATGTTTGACACTATAGTTTAAATATGAAATGAAATTTTATATAAGCTTATGCTTATGTGCTAGAACAAACAGTGGTCCTTTCAAACAGTTGGATATCCAATGGATAATATATATTAATAAACAGTTGGATAATATATATATATATATATATATATATATATATATATATATATATTAGTTTTTGTCTCGTAGAGTCAATAAGTAATGACTCAAGAAATGTCTTGTGGTTGCATCCAATACAGACAACTTTTCATCACCTTGTAAGGCTAACCACAAACAAAACATATTTTTAATCATTTTTGCTTATATATATGCAAAAATGATTAAAAATATGATGCTTTGAATTTTAGTTTGAATTTAAAGTATATTCCTGGATATTAGTGGTTGTCACTAATGTTTTGCAGTAATATGTTATGTTGTGACAGTAAAAGGCCGAGTCTGCATTTATTACACAGAAAAATTCTGAAGATAGTATTTTATTGTAAAATCCTAGTGATATTTAAAGGGGTCATCTGATGCCCATTTTCCACAAGTTGCTATTAGGGGTGCATGATAAATATCGGCCGATAATTAATGCGCATCTCGTCAGTAAAGCCGGTTCTCTAATCCGCAGTAAATTCCATCAGGTGCGTGATTTCACATAGAGCAGCTGTTACTACACAGAGCCATTGTTAACTGACAGGCTGCGCAAATTCACGTTCATTATCAGCGTTGATTTGCTCAGGTATATTGAAATCAACAGTACTATACAGTCCAAATTTCAAGCACAATAACCAAATTTTATCAGACAACAAAAAGTATGACAAAGAGATTTTTCACAGAACTGCAGAAAATGAAATTGACCCAAATGAAAAACAATTCTGTTGTTACTTCCCCTAAATTGTCCATGGTACAGCAACAACAAATGACGTTGCCGGCGTAAGATCTATGAAGACCATATGTTTCACACACAAGCCAACAGGGCTGTTCATGTGTTGCCGTTTTGTTGAATCTATAACATCATGAGAAACTATGACATGGAATAAAATCTGGATATACAGTAGTGGTTCTCCCCAACTTGAGAAAGAACTTATGGATCAGTATTAGATTCCATGTTGGAGATGGAGACTCGAATGACAACACTATGAGAAATGTGCTGGAAATGTCTTGTGGTTCATTGGTCTGTTGTGTGAGTGTGTTGGATTCTTTAATTATCAACACGGAATCTGTGTTCCACAGATCATGTCATGAAATCATGCAACAACTCTAATTCCACTTCATTAAAAATGTGTAGGTGTGTGTGGCGTGGCTTCTGAAATTAAAATGCTGTGAAGCAGCACCGCAGCATGAACTACCACAGTGATAGAGCATGCAAAAAAGGCATTATCCACCTTATTTTGCAACACGGATGTGAGCTATTTTCTAAGAATGTGTGAGACTTCTGAGACTTAGTTGCTATAGGAAGGAACTTGAAAAATAAACTTGTGCAATATAAAGCAGCATAATAGACTGTTTTTATACAGCTAAAATAACTGGAAGTGGATGGCACGTTACTTTAAAAAGGTGTATAATCAAATCTGGAGGAGTATGTATATTACCATGAACAGTGTAGACCCGAAGATATGCACATTTTAAAAGATGCAGTTTTTTATTTAATTTTAAAAATTAAATGTTAATGCATAACATTATACAATGTGTGCGTATGTATATGTATATGTATACACACACACACATACAGTGACTAAAGATTTACATAATATTACCATTATCTTGGTATTATGCTTTAATGTAAGTATTTTGAAAGTTGGCTTGTTTCATAAGTTAATAGGTAAACAAAGCTGCTGAAAATACCTTATTGTTTCCCTGATATTTCTGTCAACAAACTGCAGTTTGTTTAATGTTCTATACATAACTATTGCAGTAATTAATCTTTGATTTGGCACATCTTGTGTAATCAGTTGTCAAGATGTCACTAACTGTATTCAGAGTGTTTTCATTTCCAGTTGTGAAATTAGCTGAATGCTGTGCAAGCATTTTTGTGAGCGGGCTGCTGTACATCGTGGTGTGGATCTCGTGGGACGGACTGTGTTTTATGACGTTGTTGTGGCTGTTGTGTTCCAGTGGACAGGCTGTGAGAAAGCTACTGAAGGATCGTGAGCATGTCCTGCTGAAGATCAGTTTGAGCGAGAGCAGTGGAAACTGGTCAAAGCCGAGTTCGACCAGGTGTATGCTGTACACTCAGACACCAAAGATGAGCCAAACCTTTCTAGAGGAGCTGAAGAACAGGGTAAGAGGACACCTGCCCCATTCTGATCTAAAGATGAGTTTATTAGAAAGGTTATTGAATGAACATACAAAATCATCATTTACTCACCCTCATGATACTCCACAGCTGCATGAGGTGTTTCCATTGAAAAGGTAGAATTTAAGAATCCTATAAACACTTATACCAATAAAGGTTCTTTATTGGCATTGATGGTTTCATGAAGAACCTTTGAACTTCATTGAAAGCTTGTCCTCTTCCAAAAGGTTCTATGTAGTTAAGGTTCTTCATGACTATTAAAATGTTCTTCAAATTAAGAAACAAATTCAACCGAAAATGGTTCTTCTATGGCATCACTGCATCGTGATCGATTAGTTGTCTGTTTCAGGGGTTTGTCAAACACTATGTGGTTTTATACATGGGACAGCCACAGTAGTGATGGGTGATGTGCATAGGGATATAGCTTCCTGTGAACAGAGGAAGTCTCATCACGCACAGATTCTCTCAGCACTGTTCACTCAACGCCGGCTGTCCTGAAGGACACAGAGGTTAAGAACCCTTTCTTTAATATTTACATTTATTTTGATCCTAGATTAGTTTTGCTATTTAAATAATTATAATCCAGGTTAACAAATGTTTTCTTTACATATCAGAAACCAGATCAGCTGAAGCCGAACGAGCGTGAGTGCATTTGATAGTTTCAGGGATTTGATGTGTTATAAATCACAATTCAAGCTGAAATTATCTTAGAATTTCATTTGTATGATGATGCACCGTGTCATTTTTATGAAATACCCAGTGATACTAAATAATACATTTCCAGACACTCAGAACAAAACATGTAACTAAAAACCTTTTGTCCAGTATTATCTAATGTTAGCTGGTTGTGTTGACAGCAGCTTTATTGTATTCAAATTTACAGGTATATGCACATAAAATGTTGTTATAGATTTGTACAATATTAAAGTACAATATTAATGTATTAATAACATCATAAATGCAAACTGTTTTATGTATATGAAAATCTTTAGAGATGTACAAATGTTTACAAATACTTTGAGTTTCAAAGGCTGTTGAATTTTTGCTATTCATAATTTGTGTGTGTGTGTGTGTGTGTGTGTGTGCGCGTGTATTTAGTGCTGTTAAATGATTAATAAAGTTTTTGTTTACATAATACATGTGTGTGTACTGTGTATATTTATTATGTATAAATAAACACAAACACATCCATGTATATATTTAAGAAAAATATATTTATATTTTAAATATATTAATATATGAATACATGTAACTATTTTCAAAATATATGATGTATGTATATGTGTGTCTTTATATATACATAAGAAATATACACAGTACACACACATGTATTATGTAAACAAAAACTTTTATTTTGGATGATTAATCGTTTTACAGCACTATTATATATATATATTATTGTTTATTATTAGATAAGTGAAATTTTTTTAAATATTAACTTTACACCATTACATTTGTTTAACATTAAAATGATTTCATTCTGTTCTATAAAGACTGATCGTCAGAGAAACATTTCACTTATATTTTATACATTTTCAGCTTTAAAGATTAAATTCGTCCATATAAAGAGTACAATTGAATTTACTTTCATTAGTCCAATCTGGATTTCATTTATAAATAAATTTGCAATTGAAATGTTTTTATTGGACTAAATGTCCCCCTATGAGATTGTGTCACTTGTGTCTTGAACTTGCAAAGTTTCCTGCAATACAAACAAGAGTTTATGTTTTAAAACACTGCCAGTAGATTCAAATTGACTGTTTTTGTGTCTTCTGATATCCACAAATTAAATCCCTAATGTTTCAAGTAAAGCAAATCCCATTGCACCTTTGCTCTGTAATATCCGACACTCAGGATCACACCTCTACTAACATTTCCTCTAATAATTTGATGAAAGCTCTTATAATTTTCCGTCAGAGATAATATGTTATGTTTTGCATGAAACCCACGTATTATCACTTCATTTTCGGAGGGAAAAACTATTTATTGGGGGAGTTGAGTTTCGGGATTATGGCCTCAGTCAGAGCCCGGCTCCTGATGAAAGTCTCACATGGCTTATCTAATGTGAAATCGCCATGTGGTATATAGTTTCATTAAACGGTGATCAAGAATGCATTAGTTCAAAACAAGAAAAGGCAATGGGGCTTAATCCGCCATGCGCGCAGAAGCAGCAAACTCCAAACAAGTTGTTGGTGCGAGACAGGAGCCGAATTAAAAGTCCTCCCTCATAGAGCCAGTCTGCCATTAACTTGCTGCAGGGCATTGGAGCAGAGAGTCTCTTTAGACTGCTCACAGGAAACAATAAAGCAGCACAAAGATTCATCACCCAACAGAAACGTTTCGACTTTTAACATTCCAACAAAGAGAGACTGTGTCAGAGTGGCGCATCGTTGAGACGTCACAGCCATGAGATGTTAATAAACATAGGAAATATAGATAGTGACGCACAACACTGGATGACGACCACAGCTTCATGTGTTATAGATGAGAGGGACACACTTTAAGAACAAATAGGAAATACTTTAAGAAAAAGAAAACCGAATTTGTCACATTTTCTAAAAACGAGCTTTACATTTCTTTAATGGTTTCATACAAATACATACATTTATCTTCATTATTTTCACATCTAAATAAATTTGCAATTGTATCATCTTTCTTGGACCACATGTCCCCCCTTAAAATCTTAAGATTTAAACTTTAAGATCGCTTTTATCAAAGGCATCAGTTTCGTCAGCATGTGTATTCAGTGCCATGACCTTTGCATTGCTGTCTGCATTGAGGTCAATGCAAATTTGTGCTTACAAATATGTTTACAAGCTTTTCATAGTGTAACATATTTCTGAGCGAAACAGCATATTCAGTGGAAAAAAAAGGGCAGTGTGGAGCAACAAATTATTACATATTAGAGGGGAAAAAATCCTTTGGAAAATCTAGCACCAATTAATTGATCTCAGTAAGAACAGGAATGTGAATAAAGCAAGTAAACAGGGTTTTTTGAGTTGACTTACAGCACGGATTAGAAATTCATGCCATTTGTAACCATTTTAAACAGTTGTGCATTTCCTTATACGATCAGTTGAGATGCGTTAAATGTTACTTGCACTTATGGACACACTCCACTGTGACTTCCTCACAAGCTGAATTGGTTTTTTTTCTCTCCCCTCATCATATTCTCATGTAGCTTGTTTACTTGATGAAGTCAGACGCTCAG
This sequence comes from Carassius carassius, assembly GCF_963082965.1. Classification (NCBI taxonomy): domain Eukaryota; kingdom Metazoa; phylum Chordata; class Actinopteri; order Cypriniformes; family Cyprinidae; genus Carassius; species Carassius carassius. Next base: position 24,221,445 of record NC_081796.1, read on the forward strand.
TGAGTAGAAAAGCAGTAGGATGCAAAGTGCAGACACCGTCAGTTTCTTATGGCCAATGAAGTGTTATTTGTCCCATTTACATTTCAGAGGTGCATCAGACGGGTTTTGTCAGCACTGCATGCAGTAATTAAGCTTTAAATCAATAGCCGGCATTTGTCATGTTTACTGCCACTCTCTGTGCTGGGTTAAACTCATCAGTTTAGCGCTGGGTCGTTCTTCATTATTCCTTATTCTCAGGTAGAGCAGAAACGTTCTTCTCTTTCTCTCTCCATCTTTCTTTCCATAGCTCTCACTCCACGTGTCTGATGCTGACACAGGGTTGTGGAGATTGTGGAGACAAGCAAATCAGACAGTTATTTATTGTAATTTGTTTACATACTTCAAGTGCTGTATGATTACTAGAGTTTCTGCATTCAAAGAGCATTCGTTTTAGTGTAAAACATGAAAAATGCAAAAAGAAATGCAAACAATGTAGATACAATTACATGCAGTGGCTCCAAAAATATGAGGACACTTAAAGGGACACTCTTCCCCAAAATGAAAATTTTGTCATTAATCACTTACCCCAATGTCATGCCAAACCAGTAAATTATTAGTTCGTCTTCGGAACACAATTTAAGATATTTTGGATGAAAACCGGGAGGCTTGTGACTGTCCCATAGACTGCCAAGTTACACTGTCATGGTCCAGAAAAGTATAAAAAAAAAACCTCGTCAGAGTCCATTCTGACAATGCTTTTCATACTTTTCTGGACCTTGACAGTGTTATTTACTTGGCAGTCTACGGGACAGTCACAAGCCTCCCGGTTGTCATCCAAAATATATTAATTGTGTTCCGAAGACGAACAAAGCTTTTACAGGTTTGGAACGACATGGGGGTAAGTGATTAATGACAAAACTTTCATTTTTTGATGGAGTATCCTTTTAAACAACACTGAACATTTTTTGAAAGTTACTGCATTGCAAGCACAAAATATCAGAATAAGTGTCTTTTGTGCAGAGTTGTTATCGTTAACTAAAATTTGAACTATATAAAATATTTAATCAATGAAATAAAGCTAAAACAAAATATAAATATTAGATGAAAAACTTAAATAAATATACATAAATAAATGTTGCCTTGAGTTGCATTAAGTTGAAGCCCTGAAATTACTAAATAAATAAAAATGAAAAATGAAATTAAAATGAATTATTCAAAAATAAAGACTGATAAAAATGATAAACGCACAATAAAATTGCTAATATTATAATAAATATTAAAATAAATGAAAACTAAAAATAAAACCTAATTCAAATGCTTTTTTTTTTTTACTGTAACTTTACTTTTGTGTCAACCAACTGGTCCTGAAGTGAAATGTGACATGAAAGTGCAAGGTTGTGGGTTTGATTCCCAGGGATTGTACATATTGATAAAATGATTGAAGTAGTCACTTTGGATAAAAGGTCTGTCAAAAGTACATGGGAAATCAATGTGCAGATTCAAATGATGCAAAAGTACCATAGAAGTACATTGGGAAAAATGGTGTTGAAAAATCTTCATTGCTAGTCATTTTCACAATTTCATAAAATTTTGAAGAAGAAAAACTGAAATAAAAGTTAATTGAAAGCTGATTGATTTGTTCATGAATCGGACTAATCCAAGTTCAATTCACTGACTCAATGATCTGGTCACAGAGGTTAACAGTCCACTGGAGGGCAAGATTATCAGTGAATAACTTAAATTTCGGTCTGTTCCTCGCACAAAAAACTATCGTATGGCTTCAGAACAGTTAAAAAATAGTGCACAAGTCATTTAATCAGCTTTTGTGTTCTTTATCGAAGCTTTAGACCCAATTTATTGTCAGTGCATGGAAAACTGCTTTATCGAAACCTATCCTTGAAATCATTTGAAAGCCATAATGTTTTGGGAAGTCACAAATGTGCCTTTTTTTAAATTTTTGGGTTAACCCTTCCATTAATTAGGACTCAATGTTCATTCTTCAGCTGCAAAGGTTTAAGTCTTTGTTTTAGCTTTTAATGGTTCGTTATACATGTTAGAGTCTCTCAGAAGCTGATGGAGAACATCCTGTGCAAATCTGTTCCAGGGTAATCTACAGGAAGCCGTAAGAGCCAATCTGAAGTTAGCTCAAGAGTACAGAGAGCTGTAGAAAGCTCTGATGATGGCCAGCCGTATGTGTTTTTGACATAAGAAACAGATCAGAGGCCTACATCTAGGATCACAAGCAGGTGACTCTCATAAGTATTACCACAAACACACTTCTTTCTCTGCAACTCCTTCCGTATGTGTGTATACATCAAGGCTATTTTCTGCATGTGTGAATGATGTGGTTGTCTATCTTTGTCATCAGAGATAGACAGCAGGCATGCAAAATAGTAATGAGAGAGAGGTTTGCACGGACTACTGTACACTCGCGTGCTCCACGCTGCCTGTCATAGGTGGTTGGTTTTAGTTGGGCAGTCAGCTAGGAGGCCACTGCAGTAATCTAATCACGATGAGATAAGCTTTAAGACAGCGTTGCTCTAGCATGCATGTGTGTTTATTCCATCTCACATGGCAGTGAGTGGAAACAGGCACATAGCAGATGCAAACGCTCACAGGAACCAGAATCTCAGGAACGTTTGGGAAAATGCTAATATGACACGTACGTTCATCACTAAAGGATGGGTGGTTATGCTGGTGTTCATCAAAGCTGCAGTGTGCAAGTACAGTCTGTACCTATGGACTGCAGTGCATCAGTCATTTACAAACAACACTAAATCAGTGTGCTTTTGAAGTGTTTCATTTCTATGCCACATAAAGGAATTGTAAAAATAATGACTGGAAAACTGCAAACAGGTTGGAACATATAGGAACATATAGATAGTTGGGTTGGGATGGAACAGAAATTAGTGCACTCAAAAAAGTATTTAGGCCTGTATTTAAGATTGATGTATTTGAACTGCATATAAAATATAAAGATTTAACCTAACTAAAAAATGTATAAACTTAATTTGATGCATATTTGTCAGTCATACATAAATGGAGAAGTTAAGGAACAGGTAAGATTTCTGTAATAGTACTAAAAAAAGTGAATGTTTTAAATACACACTAACCAGGTTTATATATTTAGCATGAATGAATCCACTGTGTTTCAATCTCATATATTTTATGTATCTAATTGAATATTGCATGTTCCACAGCTAGCTGTATTTTAACCATGTTTACATTTTTTTACGTTATTTTTTTATTATTTTTACAATAAACAGATTTATGCTGATTCTAAGCTGTTTGAATTAATGTTTTTTTAGAAATGATTTTTCTTTTTATCTCTTCGTCATATTTGTTCATTCAATGATTTGTTTAGTTTGTTCTTTTTATAAATTACATTATTATGCTGTAGGTGCCATCAAATTGTACATCATTTTATGTTATTCATTAAACAACACAGAGTAAAAACATAATTACTCTGTGAAGATCACTCTAGAAAGAGTGTATTTTGGACATTTTTCCCTTAAATGCAAACTCAACTTTAGTTCATTCAGGGAGTCTCGTTCAGTCTCAAAACAAAACTTGTTCTGTGATGGAGATTTTGTTCATTGGAATGGTTTGTTCACTTAAAAGATTTGAGATTACTACTGTATTTAGTATTTTGAAAAGATACAAAATACTACTTAAAGCAATATATCAATAACAACACAGAGCAACAGTGTTTATACTTTTTTTGTGACAATCACATAAATGGCTTACTTACAGTTGTCTGCATATTAAGCTGAGATCAGAGAAAGATTTAAACAACAAAAAAAAATGCACACTTCAGCTTTAAAGCTTTGTGTCTTCGTGACATTATTCCACAGATCGTTATTGTTAAAGTACCATTGTTGTTGCTGGAGATTATTACTAGTTATACTGATCTAGACGTAATCTGTCACTTTAAGTAAATAGTTTTTTTTTGAGCTGTAGATCATTTTAATATGATTTGATATTCTACCACTGATGGTAAAACTCTACTGAAGAGCAAGACACATTGTTTGTTCCCCAAAAGACTAATACTCGTACAACTCCTCATCTAACTACATGAATGTTATCAAGTGAGAAATGCATGCAAAAGGCAAATCCTGTGGACGGGATTCTCCACGCTCATGATCAAAGCCTGATTTTCTTTTACTCAGTATTCAGCCTTTTTACAGTTTGTTGTTTATTTTCAGACTGGTACAGCTTTCTCTCCTTCAGAGCAAATGTAGTCGCATCTCTTAGCGGTTTACCACAAGCTCTTCTTAAAGTTCATACATATCTATAAGGATGTGTAGTTTAATATGGATTCTTATGACAGTTTACCATTTTTGAAAGATATGCCATGCTGATTATATGTCTATTAATTGTTTGAACAGAATGTATATTTATCACGTTCTCCTGCTCCACATGTATGAAACTGTGATACCACATTTATCATGAGAAATATATTCAGATGGTGTTTCAAAGCACTGTTTATGTGGCTATATGTTAGTGAAAACTTGCTACATCTGATTAGTTCAGAATGTAATTTATATGTTAGAATTAGAATTTACTTCATTTTCACAGTACGATTACAAAAAAATGCACAACAGAAAATACAAAACAAAATTATAATAATAATAATTATTGACTTTCTCACTTTTAATCATATAGCAAAAATATAATATATACTCTATAATTAAAAGTGAGAAGTAAATAGAACAATGAGTAAAGTGCAATGAAATTTGACAATGATTCTGTTGTTTTCATAATTACCATTATAATATTTAACATTTGATGCAGTTTTTTCCTGTACTATAGTGCTACAGTAGTTAAAGTGCCCCTATAATGGATTTTTGAAAAATACCTTTCATGCAGTGTGTAACACAGCTCTAAATGAATGAAAACATCCTGCAAAGTTTATATCTGAAAGTGTGTGTGTATATATATATATATATATATATATATATATATATATAAAAGACATGCACGCTGCCGAGGCAACGCGTGTATTACATTGTTTCATTTTTATGTGAGTTTTTCTACACCAGACCGTGTTGACTAGTCTGGTTGCTGACTGCATTTAATATTAAGGAATAAAATGACATATTTATCTGACTATGTGAAGTTAGATGTACAGGGGCTCTAGGAATGTGATTTCTTGTGTGAGAACACGTGTGTACCGCTCTTCCTCTGAGGAGGTTGAGGCGGTCAGGGGCTGCTGGGCGGAGCAGTCCCAACTGTGTTCCAGCCCCTCGTGCCGGGGGTGTCACTTTTGTACTCCGCAGACGCTAGAGTCAAAGTGGCACTCCCAGGCCGAAGGCGTCTAGTGGAAAGCAGTTCTACGGACCGTTGTTTTCGCTGGCCTAGGACGTTTTGAGGGCCAGCTCCCTCTGGGGAAGAGTGGTGTACACCGCATTACACGGTGCCCGTCTCTCCTCAGTGCCCTCAGGAGATCGTTCTGCCAACCCTGCCAGTGTTTCAGGGCGCAGCGATCTCCGGCGAGCGCTTCTCTCAGGCTGGGGTGCGGTCATGAGTGGCCACCCTGCCCGTGGTCTGTGGAGTGGTCGCCATCTGACATGGCACATCAACTGCCTGGAGATGCTGCGTGTGCGTCGTGCACTTCGTTATTTTCTCCCAGACCTAAGAGGTCACCATGTGTTGGTGCGCACCACCAAGGAGGTCTGCACTCACGCCGTTTATACAACTAGCGTACCAGATCCTTGTGTGGGCCCAGGACAAATTACTCTCGCTCAGAGCAGTTCACATTCCTGGGCATCTTAATATGTGAGCAGACATCCTGTTGAGGCAGGGGCCGAGGCCCGGGAAATGGCGGCTTCACACTGAGGTGATGAAGCAGAGTTGGAGATGTTGGCCAGACTCGGGTGGATCTGTTTGCGACTCGAGACACATCGCACTGTCCCCTCTGGCTTCCTCTGACTCATCCAGCTCCACTGGGGCTGGACGCCATGGTACAGACATGGCCGAGGCTTCATCTGTACATTTTTCCCCCGATTGCTCTGCTCTCGGGAGTTCTGGAGAGAGTGCGCCGAGACGGAGTCCGGCTGCTGTTAGTAGCCCCGTTCTGGCCGGGCCGGGTATGGTTCCTGGGCCTGATTTCTCTTTTTGACGGCACTCCATGGGAGGTTCCTGTCAGGAGAGATCTCCTCTCGCAGGCGGAGGGTGCGCCCCCGCATGGAGCTTAGAGGCTGTAGGTGTTGTCTCTGAGGAGGCACAACTCTTAGCTTCCGGTCTCTCAACCGAGGTTGTAAGACCGTTCTCCAATCCAGAGCTCCTTCAATGAGGAAACTGTATGCCATGAAGTGGAAGCTTTTCACTTCTTGTTGCAGAGACCGCCAGCTCGACCCAGTTAACTGCCCGTATGGTACAGTGCTGGAGTTCCTGCAGGCTCTCCACAGGGTTGACCCACTCCACCCTGAAGGTCTGCGTGGCGGCCATGGTGGCCTACCGCGCCCCTCTCGGTGGCCAGTCAGTGCGCAGAAACCCTCTGGTTACATGTTTCCTCCATGGTGCGCTGAGGCTGAGGCCTCCGGCCAGAAGAAGCTTATGCTAAGCGGTGATCAGGATTATCCTAAGCCTCGAGTCCTCTGATCTACCCTCTTCTGGGGGTCAAGACTCACTCCTTCTGAAGTTTGGCCATTGGACAGGTTGTCCCCGAATTCTGTCAGGCTCCTTCTCTTGCTTTAGCTGTGCTCTTCCGCACTAGGCAGATATTTGAAAGTCTGGCGGCGTGGGCATTCTCGTTCCCCAATCGTTCTCGACAGAGCTCGAGTTCCTGAAGAGAAACGTCTAAGGTTACGTATGTAACCCTGGTTCCTCGAAGGAACGAGACGCTGCGTCGCAGTGCCACACTTCCGGCATCTCTGGCCGGCGCTTGCTTCATCCTTTGAGGCTGATTAACGGTTTCACCGCTCATGCTTTAATGCTACCTGGTCTCTGACTTCACCAGCCTATGACATCTCGCCCTTCCATTGGACTGATTATACACGTTATTCAGAGACGTCATGCTGGACGCGTTCCCCATTTGTTCTCGAGGCAGCGTCTCGTTCCTTCGAGGAACCAGGGTTACATACGGAACCTTAGATGTTTTGCTGACAGTCTTCTGTTTTGCACTTTTATAAGTTGACTGTAGCTCCAACTATATGTCTAGTTTTACTGCTTTAATGGACACTGCAACTATGTCCTTCAACAGGTCACTTTTATATATAATACTAGTTATCATACATAGTGACATTTTGCCTGTTTAGTCTGAATGAGAGAGCTAGAGCGCCCCCTTGCAGTGGTTAAATGTTCAACCCATGGGCCACCTACAGTAAACTTTCAGAAACACTTTAATGCTTGTAAACAAAAGGTAACCCTGAAGTCCTAACAGAAATTGCACTGTAAACATCTCAAGTCGAGTTGTTATACGAGTACAGATAGTGTACAAACAACAGAAAGCATGGATGAGAATAGTATCTTGCATCACTTTGCCTGGCGTCTTTTTGATGTTATTTTTTATTACAATATCTTTCTACAGAATATTGTTACTTGTAGCATTTATAGGATGGTACAGGTTTTGACAGCTCTATAAAGGACATTTTTTGTACTCGTTCAGTTAAAGGCTGAGCTAATTCGCTTTAGTTTTTTCATGCTCCGAAGAACACATTGCCAAGCAATGATAAGCTTAAAGGAAGAGAGAAGAGATGGGGCGAAACAAGGGACGACATCCCTCTGAATTGAAACCCCTTTTTTTCTGGAAAACTGCACAAATAATAAAGAGAGCAGCATGCTTTCTTTCTTTCTTTCTTTCTTACTTCTTTAATCTCTCTTTCACACAAACACACTCTCTCATTTTTTTTTCTTTTTTCCAGTTTACTCGGAATAATTTCTCGTTGCGGCAGGGGGTTCATGACTTTTTGTGTATGTGTAAAATATGTCTGGAGGGGATTGGTATAAAGTTAAAGTGAGTGAAGTCGAAATATTTTACTCATCAGCTTTGCAGTCACCGAGTTTGCCTGAGCTAGAACAAAACCGCTGAAGCATTTAGAGAAAATTAACCCCCCATCCTGGCAGCCAGATGTGACTGGTTTCCGCCCAGTGCACATGAGTGGGCAGGGAGAGCAAGAGACTGTGAAATTCCTGTCATCCCCGTGTACTGCAGAATGGGCTATTGACTGCTTTCTCTATTCCCCTCCATCATTCTTCTTGAACACAGCCATTAATTTCCTCTCCTGCCTTACCAATTCCCCCTCTCTTTCTCTGTCTCTGTCTCTCTTTCTCTCTCACTCTGTCTCTCCCCCTCTTTCTTTCTTTCTTTCTTTCTTTCTTCCCCAGCTTTCTTTGTTGCAGAAGAGGAAGCACAAAGCCATGCTAAAATACTTCAAACACCGCAGCGTCTACAGCAAGGCAGAGCTGGCCCGCTTCCAGACCCTCTCCAACCAGAACAACCAGAAAATGAAAGCCCTCCAGGTATGGGCTGTTTAGTACCCCCCCCCCACACACACACAGTCATAACACTATTTGTAAGTATCGCACTAGCTACTCCAATGGGTCCCACTCTGGTTAATGCTTGTTGAGGATAAGATGGTAAACCTTTAAGGAACATTTCACCTAAAAATTAACATTTGGTCATCATTTACTCACCCTTTCCATGAAACACAGGTGGAGAGTGTGCTCCTTGTGCCATAAATTGAAAGTGAACAGTGACCATGGCTGTCAAGTACACTTTCAGTGAATAATGACTTACATTTCAGTCTGTGACTCATACAAAGCTATTCTACAACTTCAGATATGAAATACTGTGCACATGGACTGCTTTTATGATGCTTTTGTGGAACTTGACAGCAGATGGCCACCATCTACTTTCATTATGTGGGAGCGAGAACAGTGTGAACATTTTAAAAACATCTCCTTTTGTGTTCAACGAAAGTAAGGATGTCATAAGGATTGAAGTAGAATTTGAATTGATATATCGAAAGACATTTCTGAGATTTTGTGCCATTTTGAGATTATCGTAATTGTGGCTCGGACAGAAGCATTAGCATTTCAAAAATCTAGCTTAGTCAATGGATCATTTATTTTTAAATATCAAATGTTTGCAGTAAATATTGTGTTAAAATCTTTGTTTAATTTTAGTGATTATATGTGTACATCTCATTTAGCTCTCATCACGGACATCTGCCCATTATATCACCCTCCCCACTCTCTAAATATCAGCATCTATGTTGGCTAATGCCTCAAAAAATGGGAACATTATAATACAGCATTAAGAAATAAAATTGGATTAATATACTGTCACATCACAAAAAACTATTTAGTCTGTATGTATGGTACATTCATTTAGGACATCTTAAAAATGTGGCGATCATGGCATAAGGTGCTGAAAAAACTGAGAGATTGGCATCAGTCTACCACACATTTACATGATAAAGACCAGCAAAAAATAGTGCAAGTGTCTAATGCATGCACAAATTAACTGTCATTAAAATTATATTTAAAGGGGGCATAATACAAACAGTTTCACCCAGTCTAAATCTTGAGTATCCATATAGAAGTACTGCATCCTTCATATCTCCAAAAAGTCTTTAGTTTTATCATATTTGCAAATCCAGCGCCGAACTGGGCCTCGTTTATAAAACGTTTGTCAACAAACACACTTGTGAAACTCTGTTGCTGCCCCGGAAAAACTAACTGTATCCACTGTATACATAACGTTGGATTCTTTAGGACGCTGAACAAAGTTATTTTTCTCTTACCAACAAGTACACACTTCTTTGGAGACCTTCTTCCCTAGCAAGCCTCAGACGTCATGCCCACGGACCATCGGCTAAACGCCTGGTGCATATGGCACACAAAAGTGAAAACACTTCAGGAGTGTCGAAGTCGTCATCGGATTGGTTGAATTCTACAGGATTTCCGCGAGACGTGTGTGTCGCATTCTTTAACGTTCTGCCTAGAAACAAAGATACCGTGGTGCTAAACCCCCTAACGAAAGAAGAAAGCCACCGCACTTATCAGGATCAACTAAACACTGGATTTTCAAAAGTATGTGAAATATTTAAAGTTCACGGCAGTTTTACACACTGGTCTGTTACTGTGGCGACATTTCCAAGCCTTGAAACATGACGACGAACAAAATGAACTGTGATTGGTTGTCTGACATGTCTGTCAAATGGCCTCATGGGCAAGCCTTGGCCAGTGAAAGCTCCCATGAATTCCAGACCTCCAGTCTGAAGGTCTGGCTATGCGAGACTACATGCATCGTTGCCGCCGGATGAAGAACATTGATGATGGACGCAATCTCGCTTTTGACCTGGTTGATGTGTGCGCAGGCATGTTTTTCCGGGAGAAATGCCCATATAAGGGGTTCCACCCTTGTCTACGTCATGAAGAAAAAACTCTCTGATACTTGTATGAACCGGGATGTAAGATTTTTGGCACATAAATACTCCATCATACATCCAAATTGTTTTTTGAAACTTTGTCCATGCTTAGCATGAGAATCCAACTCTGTGTAAACAACTCTGAATGCATGAAACAGCATTGTACCCCCCATTTAAATAATGATTCAAATTAGCATTGTATTTAACATGATTTTGTATACTGGAATAATGCAGTCGTAATGTTTGGATGCTCTAACACAAAAGGCATTTGGTCTCAGTGGAAGGTGTGCTATGCGTGCTTATAATGAGGTGAGCGGCGGTGTGTTTGCGGCTCAGTCAGGGGAGGCCAGCTCTGGAAGTCAGGCTGGTGAATGGAGCATGAAGACGAGGAGTTCTTCAAGCTCCTCCGAGTGTGAAGGACAAAAGGAGCAGCCTTACTCTAAACTTTGTCACAGCTCTGTGTTGATCTCCTCCCCCAGACACAGACTGGCATTGTGTAGAGGAGTCTTTACATTGGAAAATCTATACTATATATAGTATAGCAATAAAGCACTGATGACCCAAAACTACCAGAGTCGAGTAGTTGCTAAACTTAGATGTTAATGGCTTGGAAATAAATAAACCGGTGGTATTAGAAAATCTAGTTTGTTACTGCTTCTTATTGTCTTATTGCCTTTGTCAATGGCCAGACCGGCACTGGCATATGGGTCATGGGGGTTGTAAAGACAAGAGAGAGAGGGTCAGGGGCCCCTCATGATATTATGAGCCAATAAGTTATGTGATTTTTCTACATGACAGAAGTCTGGCAAATATTTCAGCAAAGAAAGGGATTACTAAAGAGAAAGTTGTAAAAGAGGGCTAAATTTTCCAAAGTAACATCTCTGTCTCCATCTCTGATTGAAGATTCTCTTTCTGGATTGCACACAACCTTTTTTTTTTAAAGCTATTCAGTCTATTTGGCAGCCATCTTGGTAATCAAAAAGCTATTTCCTGGTCATATAAGTTTTCTAGTCATGTTTCCATTCCGTGCCAAGATTTCAGTAACATTTCAGATCACTAGTATATACATGTTCGTTGTCCGGGGGACATCCGGGAATGTTGTCCCGGGCCGTGTGAGAAGGAGTCCTCTTGGGCTCAGAGAGGTAAATAACTCTTACTCATAATAACTCAATGGTTATCACAACACAAACAATAACTGAGCTTTGTTTTTTCATGGTTGAAAATGGACACTTTTTTACCCCAACAAGTCGCTGAAGTTTTCTTCTTCTTTCTTTTCAAGATTATTCACCTTTCTTAATTATTCAATTCAATTCATTTTTAATACAGTTTATTTATTTGCACATATTTGGAGTAAGAAGATATGGATAATTCAGGATAATAGGCCATTTTTCCCATTCATCTCAATGGCAAAAGAGTCCTAATTTACCTGAATTCACCCTACTTTAAAAATGATATGAATTTTCAGATCTTTATATTATGTTTCTTGAGGTTAGCATATGATATTAGTTTTTTTATTTTTTATTTTTTGCATCAAAACATTCTTGTTTGATCGCTCAGGCATGTCATTAAAAATAAACTTTAACTTTGCATTTCTAATAGTCTGAGCTTTTGGGAGGATATTCAGTTTATGGCAGTGTAGTTTGTCTACATTCATTGTTGAACAGATTTTTGCCAAATGAAATCCTGGCATTTCAAAAGCATGGAACGCAAAAACATTTTAAAATGGGGATGTTTTTATTGTAGAGTAATCTCTTACATGTGTACATTTTCCATTTCATGGCCGTTTTAACCATCTTAAACCATCACAAATATTCAGTGTGCAAAGATTTTCATCTATGCAGATCCTGTCCGAACATTTTTTCTCCTAAGATACCACTAGCAAAAGTTGTCCACCCATCTATTCATGAGGAACCTCAAGGTTGGGGATTGCAAAAACTAGTTCCACTGATTTGTCCCTATTTCTTACTGAGGAACAAATGACTGCTTCCAAGCAGCTCTACTGAAGTATAGAGATGGGGGGAGAGTAAAACGAAATAGAGAAAGCGTGCAAGCCTGTCATCTTTAAACGCCGCTGCAAGATTGGGCACTCAGTTCCGGGTTATGCAAGTTTACACCAGGGATAGCATAATTGACAATTGGTAACAACAGAGAGCAGGGTGGAGAGTTGTGAATGGCCAGTAATAATTGGAGCGAACGCCCACTGCGCTGCTCTCATGGGACCGTAATCCAAGATCTTGTTTCAGATATAATTGTTAGTCAGAAAATTTCTGCATGGCTAGGCCAGTTCAGTTCCCAAGCTGGTTGACAGTGCAAGGCAGTTTAATAGAAAAACTGGTTGCTGAGGTTTTTTAAAACAGGCACGCACTGAACCCATGCACAGGAGTGTTTTGTCTTTCTCAATCTTATGTCTTGTGAAATAAAAGTCTCTCAAATGTCAGTGTCGCTCTTTCGTAGGAGTAAGGGAATGGGACAAAGTTTGACTAGTACAGTAAATGCAGCAATTAAACTGATTTACAAACAAAAATCATCTTTCTCCAGTGAGTATATGTGTATCCTGATGAAACAAAACGTAGGATTAGATATTTTTCGATTATATTTTATCGTGACATTATATTCAGTGCTGTTCAAAAGTTTGGGCTACCTAAGATTTTTTAATGTTTTTGAAATAAGTCTCTTATGCTTACAAAAAATCCTTTATTTGATAAAAAAAACTGTAAAATTCTGAAATATTTTTACAATATAAAATATCATTTTATATTTTAATATACTTTGAAATGTAGTTTATTCCTGTGATCAAAGCTGAATTTTCAGCACCATTACTCCAGTCTTCAATGTCACATGATCCTTCAGAAATCATTCTACAAATATATATAAAAAAATACAATACTACAAAAAAAGTTTTAAATTATAACATTATACCATTGTTACAAGAAAATCTAATTTGTGTTACAAGTAAATATAATTCAATAAGTCAATGCATTACCTGCCTTTCTTTGTAAATAATTTTGAAATTCACTATAAGTGAAAAAGTTTTACTCTAATATGCTGATTTGCTGCTCAAGAAGCATTTCTTATTATTACCAATGCAGAAAACATTTGTGCTGCATAACATTTTTGTGGAAACAATGAAAAAATATTTTGGGATTATTTAATTCATGGAAAGTTTGAAATAATTAGAAATCCTTTGAAACATTTTGAAGATATTTACTGTGTACTTGCTAAATAAACACATTGGATTATCTCCAAAAAAATCATGCTGACCCCCTGAATATTTTTTATAGTGTGTATATATATTAAAATGGGCTTGAAATTGAATGGACATGCTAAGACTAGCACTATCGCCACCAAGAAAGTCAAGCTGGTTAGTTAACACAACATATACTAGTGACCAGCTATACTGGCCTTTAAAGCAGGGACTTTTGCAGGCTCCATCTCCACTACAAGTGCTTGTAGTGAATTAGCCAGCATTCATTGATTCCCTTTGCTTGCCTATTTAAACAGAAGGAGTTGTCAAACGCAATCCAGTGCCTCTCTCAGTCCCCGCTCTCGCCTGACAGATGACTGAACTAGCAGCCACGGATGGAGCAGGAAGATGTCTACAGTTCAGATAGCGGAGAAATTGGACACTCACCTGCGCCAGACAACTTACTTAAACCCCCAGCATGCTTCACTCTCTCCCCTGTCCGACGCTCACGGCCCAATCCATAACAATGAAGCAGGTGACTTTCATGCTACTGTCAGGAATGATCTAATTTTAGCGGGGTGAATGATTGCAATTGGCTTTGCCTCATCAGATAATTAATCTATGTCACCATTAATTGGAAAAGAGAATAATTAGGGGGCTGTGTTGACAGAAATTCTACGCTTCTCTAGATTCTTGGATCTAATTACACCTACTTAAACCCCTCTGACCTTAACTAGTGGATAGTATACCTGCGTAACCCTAACCTGGCTCGGGTTGGTCTCAACCGCCTCTCGCTCTGTGTCCTTTGTCATTTTTTTCCTCCTTTCTTGCTTGTTTATCCTCTCTTTTCCCATCTCCTCAGAGAGCTGTCTCCCTCAATCACTTTTCAATATTCAATCTTAATTTTGTGGAAGTTTAGCATTTTCAATGAGCTGGAGATGAATGATTAATGAATAAATTTGAATGCTTCATTTTGTCCATGGATCATTAGTCAAGTCCTTTGTGGGAAGGACCTGCGAAAAAAAAAGGAGGGAAAATTATTGAGACATTAGCCTGAAGCAATCCAGGGGTAAATAGTATGCACAGAGGGATGTTGTGTGAACACTACCCACTGGCATTCTGCACAACCCCACGGAAATGCAAGCCTTCTAATTTACCCCGCTTCACAAGACTGATGTGCTCTATCGACAAATAGGTTTCATTTACAAAAATGAGTTCTCATTTTGGTGTTTTGGTATATGCGCCTTTTAGATTTTTTTGTTATTTATTTCTTTTACACTAGTGCCTTGTTGTGTCTTGTCTGTTGAGATGTCAAATAACAAAATTATAAATGAAATGTCAGTTACAATTGACCAAAACTATTATAGTCAAGTAAAGACATCAGAAAGTGGCATTCTTGATGGAAGATTTGGTATAATTGAGATTATCTGTTAGGTTGTTGGGTTACATTTTTAAATATGGTCTTATTTGTTGTTACTAGGTAACTATGTTATAAATGACTAACAATGAAAAATACATGCATTTATTAATCAAATGAATGTTAATTTCAACATTTACTAATACATTTTAAAAAATTATGTTAACATTAACAACAGTTGAATGCTGTAAAAATGTACGGATGAAACTCCGTAGTGAATCAACGTGATCCCACTGATCAAACATCATTATTTGACAATCATGAGCACCTATGCTCCCACTCTTACTTCTGATGATGCAACCAAGAACCGTTTTTATGGAGCACTCTTTGCAGCACTTCACTTTGTACCTCCCCATGAAAAATGGTCTTACTCTACGATTTCAGTGTGCATGTTGGATGTGACTACCTTGTCTGGAGTGGGATCATAGGAAGACACAGAGTTGGAAATCCCGATGATATTGCCTTTGTCTATTATACACCTGTGCTCAGATTATTTCACATTTCAGCTGAGAAATCTTAGATCCAAGCATGGGCATTTATTGGATTATGTGACTGTACGTCGCTCAGACATGCATGATGTCTTGTCCACCAGAGCAATGCGAGGTGCTGAATGCCTGACAGACCATGGCTTAAGGCGTGCGTACACTATGCGATTTTTGCTGTCGTATGAGTTCGCATGCAATTTTTATTCAATCGTGTGGAAATCGTGTATGCTCGTATGGTCGCGGCTCGTATCATGTGCGAGGAATTACGAGCCGAGCAGAGTCCCTTACGAGCACTTCCCGACCTCCCGATCATTTTTAAACATGTCTAACAAGTTTGTGAGCTATCGGTTTAAATTTGTGACGTGTGCGGTTGAATGAGCCGATTTGTTGATTTATCTGAAGTTGACCAATCACGAACTAGGAAAACCACAAAGGAAAAAAAGACGAAGACGGCAGCGCCTCGGCGAATGTGGACTATTGACGAAGAGGATAAACTCGCTGAACTGTGGCAGGAACAGCGAACGCTGTATGATGTTTCTAGCAGCGTGTACCATGCCTTTTAATTCTCTCTCTCACTCTCGCTCTCTCACACACACACACGCGTGCGTGCATATGTAGATTACGGGGACTCTCCATAGACGTAACGGTTTTCTATACTGTACAAACTGTATATTCTATCCCCATACACTACCTCTATCCATCACGGAAAAATGCATGTTTAAAATTTTAATTAAACTCCGTTTAGTATTTTTAAGCCATTACGAGGGCACAGGAAGTGTCTTCATGAACGATGTTTACGTTGTAATACCCATGTCATTATAGACATTTGTGTCCCCATAAACCATAACACACACACACACACAAACTAGGGTGACCAGACGTCCCGGTTTCCTGTTGCTGAAAAAGAACCTGTATGTGTAGGAAACAGTCACGCCCCGTATCAATATTTTATATGCAGTTATGAGAGAGGGAGAGCAGTTATATTAACTTAGTGCAATTGCTTCGGAAATCATGTCGTATATCACCTCGTCCATACGATTTTCAGATAAACTCACTCGTGACGTGTACGTGGACATATGATCTTCCGACCCTCAGAATTCGCACTGTGTATGCCTGCCTTTAGTGTGTGCAACAATGAGATTGCACATATGACTGACTATTTGAAGACAGAAACCTAGACAACATTAAGACAAACCCCCCCTGGTCCTAACAACCCCACCTCATTCTTGTTCCAAGTGGGACTCGAACCCGGGACACCCGGCATGGGAGGCAGGCACACAGGTCTAACTCATCATTCTGTCTACCCAGTAAGGTCAAAGAATCGCTCAACTTTGTATAAGGATCACAATGATGTCCTCCTGCGGTGGGCAGAGCATCTGAGAGAATTGCTCATCTGCATCAACCCTGTTGACCGTTGTCTACTTGACAAACTTCTGCAGCTTCGACCCCAGACTATATGCTCGATTCCTGTCCATCTTTTCATGAGGTATGCAAAGCTGTAAAGGGACTACAAAATAATAAGGCTGTCAGCTCTGACGGCATCCATGCTGAAATCCCTAAGCTTAGAGTTCCTCATCTTTTGCATTAGCTTGCACCATTTTATTACCAGTGCTTGATCCTCTGGCAAAGTACCACAGCAGTGGAAGGATATTAACGTCATCACAATATATAAAAGAGACAAAGCTGACTGCAGGAGTAGCAAGAGCTATCTCACTTCTTTCTTCTGCTGGTAAAGTACTTGCTCGTGTAATGCTTAGCCGCCTTGTCTAAAATGTGGTGGATTTTATTCTTCCAGAATCTCATTGTGGCTTCAGGTGCAACCATGGTACTCTAGACATGATCTTTGTTGCAAGACTGCTGCAAGAAAAATGTAGAGAGCAGTATAAGGATCTGTACTTGTATAGATCTAACAAAGGCCTTTGACACAGTGAATAGAGAGCTGTGTGGGATGTGCTGGGAAAGTTTAGTTGCCCTCCACGTTTTGTCAGTTTTACATGAGCTTCATGATAGTATATTGGCCAGAGTCATCTCTGATGGCCTTGAGTCAGAGCCCTTTGAAGTCATTGTTGGTGTCAAACAAAGGTGTGTACTGGCTCCAGTCATCTTAAATATTTTCCTGGTAGCCATGACATTGCTGTTTCGCGAATCATCTGTGCCTCAGAGTTTGGTCTCTGCAGTCATTTATGTGTCCACTCTAAAGGCCCGTTCACACCAAGCATGATAACTATTAAGATAACGATAAAGATATAGTTCTAAAAATCGTTCTCAATATTAAAGAATAGCGGAGTCCACACCACAACTATAACGATAAATGCACAGAGAAACGATATCGTTGGAATCACTTTCAGAATGATTTTTTTTCTGATGAACGATAAAAACATGGCCAACCAATCAGAATCAATCCTGCTGTAATGAGCTTAGAATACACAGACAATTTAGTTAGCTGGTGTGGACGCTAATATCATTATCTTTATAGTTATCTTTATAGTTATCGTTCTTGGTGTGAACGGGCCTTACGACTGATCAATAGTAATGCATCGTCCTGCATTCCAAGAGACTTTAACTTATCAAAAATGAGAAATGGAGAAATGGCCTTGGCAACTAAAAAAAGTATATTTTTGTATTTTATCATTTATTTAATTTAATTTAATGTTTATTTAAATTCCTGTAATTTTTTATGGTTTTAATTTTTAAGTTAACAATAACATCCCTAGTGTCAATTTAAACATCCTTAACCCTATAAAAAAAACTGGTTAGAGTCAATAATTAAACTTCATCTTAAAAGCTATATAGCAATTTAATAATAATTTAAGATGATGCAAGTAAACTTCAGTTTTAAGTGTGTATACCTGTGACATTTTTGGTAGATTATGTAGATGTGGAAATAGTGTTATAGATTAATTTGACATGAATGGATGGGCCCAGAAGCATACATACTCCCAAGACAGCAATAAAACCTTTTTTAACAGAGAATGCAGACAAAGAACTTAATGGATGACTGAGAGACATACTATTTCTCTTGAAACTCAGTGAAAGAGATCCTTTGGCACCTTTGAGACTGCCAAAGAGTGGATGTGTTTCCCGCTCTTCTGCATTTGCAGTGGATAATAGTAGGCAGCAGCTGGATTCATACTTCCTGTGATCAGCAGAACAGAACTAACTAACTAGCACTAACACTAACACAGTATAATGGTGGCAGTACTGTAGAGGATATTAAACAACAGAAAAGCTCTGGTTTTATAATTTGATTTGAATTAGCCAGTATATGAGTCCACCTGTAAACACACACCAGTTGAAATTTATATTACTGTGCAAAACAAAATCATTTCTTTATTGAATGGACCAGAATCTACAGGTTACAGGAATGAAAGGAAAGGAATTCATACATGTTTGGAATGACATGAGGGTAAGTAAATGATGACGAAATGTTCATTTTAATGATAATGATTCATTTGAAATTTGTTTTACAACAATTGTTAAACAGTCTGATAAAAATGCCAGTGTTATAATTATAAAAAAAACAATAATATACAATCATGTATATGTATATTAGTAATAATATTAAACAAATAACAGTTGTTTAACAAATAATATAATAATTAGTTTGAAGATGCTTAGAAAACTGATGTTTAATAATATATTGTTCTAACTTTTATTAGTACTAAATAATAATATATTTAAAACGTATTTTAAACAGTAAGACAAAAATGAAAAGTGTTAATAACATTTTTATTTGTAGTATTATTTTAATTTGCCACAATAATAATATATTTATTATTATTAAATGTGTGTACCGGTATGTATGTATGTGTATGTATGTATGTGTATATATATATATATATATATATATATATATATATATATGTTATAAAAAAACATTTGGACTATTCAAACAGAGTGGGCTACTAATTATTCTCAATAATGACACACACTGATTTTTGCTTGTGTCTAGCTTTAGCAGAGCAGCCATGTGAAATTCCGGTATAACATATAGCAACACATATTAAGAACTGTATATTAAGAATATATTTATACACAGTTGTTCACGCACCAAACTTTGTTGGCACCTCGGACACCCAGGTCATGTGTTTTTGAAGGATGAATTGTCTCTTCGCTTTCTCTTTCAGGTCAGGCAGCCATATTTTAAATTAGAACACTTCCCAAACACATTTGTCTGCTCTTTCAGCCTCCAATCAATCCTGTGAAATAAATGACACCAGGCCAGGAAACACCACTGCCATTAATTTCAACAGAAACATGCATCAAACCTTACAGAGGGTTAGAAACCACCAGACGACTCTATTACACATACGCATACACAGATGCTGTATTGTACACTCACTTTACTAGCTTTCATATGCTGAGATGAAGACAAATGTAAGGGTTATATAGACATTGTGATTGGATTTGAGGTCACATTTAAAGATATCGTGTAATATTCTTAAATTATTTTCTATAATAGAAAGAGGCAACTATAAGTCAGGCATTGGCATTGAGAAAGTTGGGAAAGGTGATAAGGAAAATGTTCATTTGGTACACACTTCAACTTTAAGTTGGAATGCAGGATTAAGGCTTGACTAGTAGCGTCAAATTTATAATATTCTTATGGCCGATTCAATAACAAAGAGATCATAATTACAAGACACACATACTGTACATGTACTCCTGCAGGCTTCATGCTGAAACAAGGTGATGACAACCCTTGAAATGTGTACAGATGCTGAGTCTGTGTGTATTTAATTGGAAAATAAGACACCTGAAAATGTGAAGAAAAAAAAACTCGAGCGATAAACAAATTCGTCATGAAAATAATATATGTTCTCTTTGTCTCCACACTTCCCTGCCTCCCCACACATTCATCTTAACAGGATAATAATTTGTGAAAGTCTCTGACATTTGTGGCTAGCTAGCATGGTAATAAACCCCTGGCTCGGAACGTTTTTTAGTTAATTAGAGTCAATCAATCCAAACTTTTGCTCACTTACCGGTGTGAAACAGCAATATAATGAGCAGAAATCAGCACAGTGATTGGAAATACAAATTACAGCTGCTTAAAGGAAACCAAACAGTCTACTACGCGGCCAGCGAAGCAAGAGCCTGCTGGGGACATCTTGAAGGGTTTGGTGCCAATTCGATGGGTGCAGTAGGGGGAAGATATGAGACGGAGATCAAGAAAAAGAGGGGGAGAGAAGCTCAGCAATGCAGATGCTGAAGGACGGATTCAGTCAAACCGCCCTGACGGCAATTAAACACTAGTTACGTTTCACAAAATCTCTTTATTAATACTTGCAGCGTGACAGTAAATGCAAACTGCGAAGGGATGATGGTTAGCTTTAGGCCTAACATAGTGTTATATGTGTGCTTTCTCAGTAACATGTGACGCTTATATGTAATGCATGTGATGAATCGGATTTTGATTGGAAGGATGCATGAAGGTACGTTATAAACACAGAAGTAACTTCATTCTTGTGACTTTTATTCCTTGCTTTCTCATGCATTGTATTCCAAAACTGCTGAAGTCATTTCGATAGCTTTCTGTGAGAAAGGTAAATGTGTTTATTTATAATACCATTTATAATACACATGCACTAAAACATACTGAATTTAAAAAAATAGTCTGTTCATTGCATCATTCATGTGTCATGGTTACAGCTTAAAATCCTCCAAATTTAGGTGAGAATGTCACAAAAGCAATGTTTTGGTGGTGCAGAATAAAAGTGTTTAGGGTTTCCCTCCTTACTCTCCCCTGTGCATTTATATATACATATATATGTGTCAATATTATCAGAAAATGCATAAATGCATAGCAGAATTCCTGTTTTTAGCACTACATTTCACCCCAAACTTCATTTCTAAAGTTCTAATACGTGCTAGCTGAGCTTGGCAGCCTCGGCTCGACGTTGTCTTACAGTTATTATTGTTAGACTATCCAAGGAGCGCAGATAATGCAAAATGCTCTGCATGCCCTGCGTTTGTTTCACTTTTCACTGGAGGGAGTAATTGTGTGGCGCTGACCATATTAGACACGAAGCACATTTTCCAAGGGGGAACCGCTGGCGTCAGAACAAAAGAGCGGAGAGAAATTAAAGACTTCATGTCTGTTTTTTGACTCGAATGTTGGTGTAAGATTAGAAAGAGAAGGCCATGATGCAACTTTTGAAATAATAAAGGTAGTGTAAGGAAGATTTGTGTCCAGAAATACACTTAAAACAGTAATATTGTGAAATATTATTACAATTTAACTTTTCTGTTTTAGTATATTTTAAAATGTAATTTATTTCTGTAATCGAAGCTGAATTTTCTGAGTCTTCAGTGTCACATGATCCTTCAGGAATCCTTCTAACATGCTGATTTGCTGCTCAATTTATATGTATATGTGCTTAATTACAATCTAAAACTAAAATTGCTAAAAATAAAAAATAAATTTTTTATGAATATTTTGTTATTTTTAAGAATTAACTAGTTATTCAGAAATGAGTTTGGCTTATGTTTCAAAGGCAACAAAAAATCATGTTACATCACATATTCTTATAATCATTTACTGTCTGATCTTTTCATACTAACCAATTCCCATGTGGTTTTCTTTGTTCTAATTCTTTAGCTATATTTTTGAGGCTGTGAGTGTTTGGGCGCCACTTTAACAAATAAAATCTCCCAGTTCTCCCCGGAAATAAGCATCAGCTCTGCTCCGCTGGCTTTACCTTCCCCAGGTGATCGCGCCACTGCGTCCACGGCTGCTCCAGCGCACACGGCTCCTTCGCCGCTGCCAACCCTGAGGGTGGCTACCCGCTAGTGGCACACACACATATGCAAACACCCACATGCCAGTATTCCTCCAGTATCCCATCATGCCTCTGTCCTAACGGCCCAGCTGCTCCCTAAGGTACACACCAGTACCCTGATAGCTCCTTCCTGCTCGCTCTCTCTCTTCTTCTGCTGTTTTCTTTGTCATGAGTGATTGTCTGCAGGTCTCTAAACACCAGGGCCCACCTGGTCCGGGTGTCGCCCATTAGAACCCCATATGTGATTGAGACACAATGCGCCCAACTTCAACACCTAATCAACACCCCCGTGGGCCGCAGTCTCAGTATGTTCCTCATATTATACAAATATCTCATAACATTGCTGAGAGTTACAGAATATACACTGTACATTAGCAGTTATACCATGATCTGTGATGAAGCAGTATATTTCAGTATCACTTACATACCAAAATATCCATTAACAAAACATTAGTTTTTTTGTTTTTGTTTTATTTATTAAAAATTTGAATTTCATTTTATTCATCTAACTTATTTTATTTTCATTTTTGTGAAAGTTTTAGTAAATTTGTTATGTGCTTTTGCCATTATTATTATTATATATGTCTGGAATGGTTTTATACGTTTTAGATTATTGTGGTTGTTATTTTTTAACTTAAACAAAACAAAACAAAAAACGACAATTGGCAACTAGCTGAAAGAATGTTTTTTGTAAGGTTTTTTTATGTTAACGTTTTTTTATTGTTATTATTTTAATGTTTATTTTTATTTCAACTAATTATTTTTTTATGGTTTTGGTTTTAGCGTTAGTTAACTATAATAACCCTGCCTAAAACAGTTTTTTTTAATTATTTTTATTAAACTTATTATATTTATTAACATTATTATCTTATCTTAACTTTATTATATAATATGTTTTTATATTATTATTTGTTTAAATTATTTATCAGTTTTTAGTCATTTTAGAACTTCTTACTTAAACTAAACAAAAATGGCAAATATTACCTTGGAAAATAGCTGATATAAAATAAATAAATAAATAAAGCATTTTTTGTTTATTTTTTTATTTATTTTTTTATTGAACTGTTCATTTTTATGGTTTTAGATTTAGATAACAATGATAACTCTGCCTAGAATTATAAAGTAATATTTTATTTAAAAAAATTTTTTTATTCATTTCAATAAACTTATTATATTTACTAAACTATTATTTTAAGTTATTATAGTTATGTGTTTGCGTGTGTGTGTGTGTGTGTGTGTGTGTGTGTGTGTGTGTGTGTATATATATATATATATATATATATATATATATATATATATATATATATATATATACTATATATTGTGATTTGTTTTCTGTAGTGCTGTAGTTCTACTGTATTTTATTAAATCTATTATATAAAATTATATTTGTATGTATTTTATTTATTTATTTGAAACATTCAATATTAAATAATTTTTTTTTTTTTAATATATATTTTTTTTTATAAATTTGTGTGTGTGTATATGTGGTAAACAATCCATAGAAAATAATCACGTTTTGTAATTAGTTAGTGGTTTTTGTTTAGGCAATGATCACAATTTCTTTTTCTCATAGGATTAATGATTTGAAAAAAAAAATAAAATGAAATAACCCTAAATAATAACTTATGTAAAGTATGTGAAGTCTGTATGCAGGTTAAATGGGATATTTTCAGATAATTTAACATTGCTTTAAAAAATGATGCACTCTCATGCTAACATTTGAAAAAGCTAAGCACCTCACCATACAGAAGAAAAAAACAACATTAAATACAAGAACACAGTTAATTTGTTAAGACCTCATAAGCACTGCTCCCAGTACTACTGTACGCTAACAAGATTAACTTGAATTTATTTGGTGTCATATAATCTGTGGTTTCATCGTGTCTTCACTATTTGTTACCATTAAAGCCATGAATGGGGTTACTTTGACCTTGCATTGCCGTTACAAATATTTATATTTGTCATTTTAACAATAGAGACATGTAACTCCACACTAGTTTACCTCTTCATCATCTAGTATTGATAACGAAATGCAAAAGCTGTAGTAAATAAATTTGCAGCATTCCGATTTTTTAAACAAAATAATTCCTGTTCCAGCCAGTGGCCTAATATGCAGAGCTTTCACATACTTTGTGTGAAAATTAGATTTAATAAAAAAATGTAATAAAATAAAGCCACTTTCAGAGACTGCTGTCCCATCACACTTACTTAACAAAAATGTTTTACAAACAAGATGATATCACAACACTCCCTGATATTAATATGATATGTTCCCTGATCTGTAAAGCAGCTGGTTATCTTGCTTGGCACCGATAAGAAAAAGTGCTGTGGATTTCCAGTTTGTGAGCACATTTGGGCTGAATCGTTCACACGTCACAAATTGCAGATGGGAAGCAGTGATCTCGAACAGCCGATCTCCTCAGCGTGACCATCTGACACCTTCCATTTAGGAAAATAATACTTTCTATCTTAGCATACTCTCTCCTCTGCAGCCAGGCAGAGGAAATATGCCTGGAAGAGCTTCAACCTCAAACTTTGCCTTCGCTTGGTCCCATTCAGCCTCGTTTCATTAGATAGGTTGTTTTAGATTATAGCTTTCTCTTTGTGTTAACGATGTATGTTTGCAGCAAGGGCATTAATTCGCTGATGGCACATGGAAAATATACAGTTGTTTATGCATTAAGAGAGCATTTGTAGTCATGCCTTGATGCTGTTATGATTTTAATATTTAAGTAATTTTGACCAAATCATGTTCCTACGGCTCAACTAGCAACACCGAGGTCATGGGTTCAGTTCCCAGGAAGCACATACTGATCATGTTTATCTGTATTTTGCTTTGGGTAATACTGTCTGGCAGATACATTAATGAAATACATTAAAATGCACTTAAAACAAAACAACAAATGCATGGTGACTTGCAACCTTATGTTCTATCTATCTATCTATCTATCTATCTATCTATCTATCTATCTATCTATTTGTCTGTCTGTCGAATTTCAAATTGTTTTAATTCTATTCTCTTTTATTCAAATCACAAATCTGCATTCTGTTTGTTGCCTGAATTTAAATTCAGGAATTTAATTTGAATTTTGAAGGCTTTTTAATGCAATTTTAAATACGTATTTTACCTTTAAATTAAAAGCTTTTCAACCATCTCTGCCAAACAATTAGTCAGACTCTGAGAGCCATATCTTGAACATCACATATACATGCACCTCCATCCTAAATGTGACATTAAATCCAGTTGCACTGACATGTGGCCTGCGATCCACTCATGGGTGCAGTGTCTGTAATTTGAGCGATAAATAGGAGTTGGTTTAACAGTTGTGAAGAGAGTTGTAAATCTGGTCTGTGTTTTGTGGTCTCTGAGGGTTTAATTAGTCCACAGATTCCGCTTGTAAAGTGACGAGGTTCGCACTCAACAGCCCTCCATAACGTGGCACAAGCGGAGTGCCCCTCCATCTAAAGTCCACGGCCCCTGGAGAGCCCAGTAGCAGTCCAGAGCTTAAAGACTCAGAGACGGCCTTCTCAGCCTGTATAACAAGTCAACAGAGAATTAGCTGATGTCATATCAGTTGAGCCCCTTGGTCTTTTCAAGTCACGAGCACAGACTCTTCACTGAGGAGGAGTGAGGAAAACTGTCATTTGGAATCCCAGGTACTGCAAATAATCCGTTACTAAAATAGTATTCGTAAAATTGCATTCAGGTGAAACCAAAGGGCAGATCTTTGTTCAAGCTGTCATGTAAATTTTTACTTCATTAACCCTATCCTACTTTCCACCAAATACACTTCCAATATGCAGACTGATTGTCTGAATGCTGCAAGTCTCTATTTATTTATTTATTTATTTTTTTTTTGTTTTTTATGAACCACGACCAAGTAACTCATCCTGCAACATTTGTGATCCCTCAAATCATGCATTTTGTTGAGCAATGGCGTTTCTGTTTTCTAAGTAATCAGACTTCTGATTTCCTGTAATGCTGGTGACAAATCAAGTGGGATTTGTCTACACTATATATATTTGTATATACAGTTTAGCTTTATTTAGTTTGGTTGGTTTATTTAGCTTGTATACTCCAAGAAGAGTCAGTAAAATTAGGACAAAATGTGTGAATTATAAAAAAAATAAAAAATAAAAAAAATAAACAAATGTCAAATGTACTGGCAAATTTCTGCCATGACATTATCCATTATTTTTTATAGACATTTCCGTTAACTCTAAAACACAACGTAATGGAGTGCAAAATTCAAAATACAGGTAAAACACCTGTGAAAAAGTAAATACAGAAAATAACTTCAATCTAAAAATGCATAAAAATAGGCCACAATGTATACTGTATTGATACATTGATACTCTATTGATATTGATAATTGAAAAAAATCAATTCAGAATATTTCTTCATATCAATACAGTATACATTGTGGCCTATTTTTAAGCATTTTTAGATTGAAGTTATTTTCTGTATTTACTTTTTCACAGGTGTTTTACCTGTATTTTGAATTAAACATGGCATTGTGTTGTGCTTTAGGGTAAAAGGAAATGTCCATAAATTTAAAATATAATGTCCTTTTCCATTTTCCCGACAATTTTTTTTTCTTACAGTGTATAAAGTATAATAAATAAAAAATGTACTGAAACACACAACAAAATTACTTTAAAATTAAAATATAAAAATGTATTTAAAATATTAATAAAACTATCATAGTATATCAGTGATACTAAAATAACACTGGCTAACACTGCAGATGTAAGATAAAGTTAACCGACACTGTCTGTGTGAAGTTTTTTATCATTTAGCCAATGCTAGACTGCCTTACGGTAATTTTGTGCAAGGTAGAACCCTCGTGGAGCAATCTGAGATAGATACCTTGCTTAAGGACACATTAGTGACACAGTTCTTTCAGTAAGCAACCAGGCCACATATAAATCTGATTATATTTGTTGATGGTGTTAACAGTTAATTGAATTAATTCTTGCACTGCATCAAATAGCGTGAGGAGATGTAGCAGAGAATGCATGAGTACATATCAGCAGTAAAACTTTCATTAGCAGCACAGGAAGTGCTACATCTAGCCATTTATGGTCTCAAAAGCATAAACAACAAAACATAAAAAGTTGAATCCTTCACTTGATCAATATCCTTTATTTCAAACCTTTTCTTTTAATGGCTTTGTGAGCTTGATGCTGTTTTCCAGATGGCTATGTACCATTATAAATCTGTCTTGCATGTCAAGCAACTATGTTATAATATGAAGATTTAGAAATGTTAAACGTACCTACTAACAAATGGTACATATGTTTGACTAATTGGGCATATACATCGCAATGCTGCATGACTATATATTATATATTTTATTAACTTGTTTTTTTGTTCTGTTTTGTTTTTCAGCCCAGAATATGTTCTGGAAAGGACCAATGTGCAATCTCTGATCACAAAGGATCACACCTTTATATTAGTCATACCATCAAATGGTACTGTTCCATCATATTCCGTTCTTTTTAAGAGTAATGCAATGGTTTTATTTCATGTCATAACACCACAAGCTGTCACATGATGACAGTTGAGCTGCATAAAATATTGAGGTATGGTTTCTACAGGATTGGATGTAATGCAAAGCTGCAATAATATAGTGTACATCTGGGCCAACTGGCAGCTGATGCAATAAGACATTACCAGTGCTGTGCAACCAGAGGCAATGTACAGATTAATAGATCAAGAATATGTGACCACAAGACCACCAACTTAAAAGTGAACAAATTGGAAATTCAACAACTGCACAGCGTTTAGGTCTGAAAGTCTGGTTAACAATACAAATAAAATGCATGCAATTTTGTTGCAGTTTCAAAATTAATATGAAATTGTCCAAAATACTTTAATCTGATGCATTTTTGTTTATACAGTATGGTTAGTGGAGAACAGGTAGCCCCTCAGCAGTCTACTTTTTTATGTATTTCTCCATGAAGTTTTTTTATGTATTTCTCTCATACATCTTCCTTTATTCCTCTATTAAACTAAGATGTTCACTACACTGAATAGCACGGTGTATGAGGAGAACTATCAGGGAATGCATGAGGACATATGAGTAATGCTTCAGCAGTAAAACTTTCAATAGGAGTACAGGAAGTGCTATATCTAGTCATTTATGATGTCAAAAAAAGAGGAACAAAAAAGTTTAATCCTTCACTTGATCCATATGCTTTATCCTAAACCTTTTCTTTTAATGGCTTTGCAAGCTTGATGCTGTTTTCCAGATGGCTATGTACCATTATAAATGTCAAACAACTATTTTATGTTACAATATGAAGATTTAGTTATACCTCCTGCAGTAGCCAGTTGTTTGAACATGAATAAAATAATGTATTCAAAAGTAATTGTTTTAGTTTAAAAAGATGCATTTTAATGCTCAGTGACCAAGTGTTTCAGCTACAATGGAAGCATTTTCAGTAGTTTTCTATGAATATGCATTGAAAGCTGCATGTCAGGGTATTCATTTGAGATTTTTCCTTACCCGTGTAAGAAATGCATTAGAAAATCCAGGTTTATTACATAAATTTATACTGTACTTGTCAAGTACTATTGTTTAAAAAGCTGTTTAAATCAACGAAGAGCTGAAGAAGTTTATTTGGCTCATTAAACAACATATAAAATAATTCAGCAATACCATCATCCACATTTTAAGACATACATTCATTTGCATTTGATGTCATGTCCATGATGCTCACTCATGACCACAAGACAAGTTTGCCCAAAGTCCCTTGTTCATTCTTTTGAAGGACTAAGCAAAAGGAGAAAAGGATGGGGTTATTTTGGCGATGGAGATTAAGGCAGAGGGGGGCTTTTTGTCATTTGTGCGAGACAAGCCATTCATCCATCCCCCGTTCAGAGCCCAAAAAAAAGGCTGGTCCCAGAAATTAGCAGTTTCAGCTCAGCAGCAGAGGCGTCGGGCTGTGAAGGAACAGAGAAATTGACTAATTAGCAATGCGCACTAAAACTTGACGGTTCTCTCCATAACGCAGAGAGAAAAGAGGAAAGACTCGCCTTTTCTCCTCTCCTCTTTTTCCATAGATGTTTGAAATCGCAGTCATTTACGCTCGACAGTTTTTACAATAGCCTTGAGCCATAATTTTGCGAGTCTCTCCAGCATCCATACCCCTGCGCGGTCTCTCTCCACCGGCCATGCGCGTCCGTTTCTCTCCCCGACCGTGGATTTCCTATTACTCTCGTTACGACTCACTGAGCCCCAGGCCCAAGGATAATGATGTGTTGTTTCTTGGTAGCATAATTTGTCACACGTATATTTCTTCTTCTTCTTCTTCTCTTGCAGAAAGCACACAGCTCCTCTCACACTCACACACGCTACTACTTCTTGTTAATTCAGAGGAAACATAAATGATCAATGAGCTTGAATGAACGGGGATCAATGGTTAGGATTCTGATCCATCGATCATAGACTTTTCCAACAGGACTGAACAAAGAAACTGCACTGAAGGAGCCGCAGCTTTACTTTTCTTTAAGTCAGGTAAGTTTTGGATATCTACTACTAGTATTCGGCACGGGTGCGCACTGTGCGTAAATGTGCCACGGGCTGAAAGTTGCCGTTGCTTCTGCCTCAGATTGGGCGAGAAATACCGCGCGTGTTGTTGAACGGAGCGATTGCATTGTGTTGCTGCCGACCAAAGCGATGCGCAACCGCACATCTATGGTGGTGATGATGCTGATGTTGCGGGAGACAAACTAATTGCTTTTGTATCGCATATCGGGGGGAATGTGTGCATGCATTTATGTCTTGTGAGGGGGGCGGGCGGGGGTGGGGGGGTGTTTGCGTGGCCGGCTAACAGATAGTGGGCAGTTTGTAGGCTAGATCGTTGGCTTTGCTTTCCAGCAACCCAGCGTAGTTTGTTTCAGCCCGCAGCGACCATTGGATTTGACGTGCTCACGAACGCATGCATGAGATATATCGATGGGTATGAAAGGATGCGTGTGGTTGGTAAATGCATATGCTTGCATGCTGCAAACTTAATTCAATTGCATGCACGCACGATATATAGGCTACACTGTAGAGATACATGCACAAATCCAACTTGCATACATGCATGAATGAGATACCTTCAGAATGCATATGCTTTTATAAAACCGGCTGATGCATTTTCATGCAGTGTAGTGCACCAATGGCATTGTTTACTCGCAGGAGGTGTGCGCAGCCCCGAAGTCATGTCCAGATCGGGTGACCGAACCTCCACGTTTGACCCGACTCACAGCGACTCTCTGCTGCACGGTCTCAACCTGCTGTGGAGGAAGCAGCTCTTCTGCGATGTGACTCTCACGGCGCAGGGACAGCAGTTCCACTGCCACAAAGCCGTGCTGGCGTCCTGCTCACAGTACTTCAGGTCCCTGTTCTCCACGCACATGCTGAGCAGAGAAGACGGGTTGGCAGCGAAGGACCAAGGCAGCAGCGGCACCCCGTCCTCCTCCCCCGACGACAAGCTCCTGCCCAGCCCGCGCTCCAGCATCAACAACCTGGTGCTGCAGGGCTGCTCCTCCATCGGTCTACGACTGGTGCTGGAGTACCTCTACACGGCCAACGTGACCCTCTCCCTGGACACGGTGGAGGAGGTGCTCTCCGTCAGCAAGATCCTCAACATCCCCCAGATCACCAAACTCAGCGTGCAGTTCCTCAACGACCAGATCTCTGTCCAAAACTACAAGCAGATCTGCAAGATCGCAGCTCTTCACGGGCTGGATGAGACCAAGAAGCTCGCTAACAAGTACCTGGTGGAGGACGTTCTCCTCTTGAACTTTGAGGAGATGTGCGCCATGCTGGATGCCCTCCCTCCGCCCGTGGAGTCGGAGCTGGCACTCTTTCAGATGTCCGTGCTGTGGTTGGAGCACGACAGGGAGACCCGGATGCACTACGCTCCCGACCTGATGAAGCGCCTGCGTTTCGCCCTCATCCCTGCCCCGGAGCTGGTGGAGAGGGTGCAGTCGGTAGACTTTATGAGGAGCGACCCGGTGTGCCAGAAATTGCTCCTGGATGCCATGAACTACCACCTGATGCCCTTCAGACAGCACAGCAGACAAACCACAGCCAGCAGGTAGGATCTTCTTCATCATCTTAACATATTTCTGTATATTTTTGTGGTTTTGCGGTAGAGCTTAGTGTGTAATCCATTTTTTTATATATGAATTTAACCAAGGGGTTGTGTGCATGGAAATGTTAGATACACATGAAAGACAAAATATAAAATATTAAGTACTTGTATATTAACAGTTTTTTTTGGGGTAGAACCAATTTGAGTTAGAGGAAATTTCAAACAGAAGAAAAGTTGAGTTTGTTTTCATCCTTTATGTTGTTTATGTGAGACATGTGTGTGTAAATATAAAACACTACACAATACTCTGCACATGATCATGACAGGCTTGACAGGTGTCAGTAAACAGATCAATCTTGTTGGTAAAGATCTCATACATTCTTTCGTGCTGTGTAGTTAACTTGTTAAGTGAATCAGATTAGATTAGCAATCTTTTGTTGCGGTGTCTGATCCATATTTGTTAACACAGTTTCCACACTTTGCCTTATCTGTGAGATCCTCATTCTGTTCCTCATAGTGCTGTTTCAAGGTTGATTAATTTCAGCACTGTTGCAAGCTTGCATACTGCAGGCATTATTGCAGTCTGCAGATGGGATAATTAGCAGGAATAGGTGACCGTGGAATAAACTGGAATCAGTTGTTGGAGAATATGAGAGAGAGATCGTTTGCAATGAGATACTCTTATTTTAATAGTCTCTTTTTGGAATTTTGGACTCAGGAATTAAGATGTTATGAACATCAAAAAGGCTTGATATGTTTGCATATGCATTTGCTAATAGAATTAGACTGATAAATTGTTTGATTGTTATTATTTGCCAACACTTGTCACATCATTGTTCATCAGCTCTCTTCACCTGTTCTGTTTTGCCGGTGTTAATATCATTTGCAGAGCATCATCCACAAACTTGAATGAGATGGAATCAGCGAATGACTCTATTGGTGTGTCCTTATTTATGATACTAGTGTTGAAGACTGTGTAGTTTCATTGTACAAGGCTGGAGTTGTCCATTTATTTCCCATGCTCAGTCTTACAGAGCTGAAGGGTTTATTAATATTGAACACCCAGATTTTAAAGCACTTATTCATTCTAAGATTTCAGTTGCACAGGCTAACCCCAAGGTCTCTAACCTGACCATACTATTGATTTGAGATTAGTTGATTTGATTATTTAAATTATTGATTGTCTGAATGGATGGATGCATATTCAGCCAAGATATTCATAAGCATTTCATTGTTGACAGCAGTCACATGCACAACTTTGGCCGATAGGATAAGAACACATTTAGGAAGAAATGAGGCTGTCAAGACCTTAACATGGTTGGTTTTTATCAATATTCCAGGTATAACAGTTTGTGGTCTTTACAGATAATATTTAAAGCAAATAGCTATAAATAAACATGAAATGTGGCCGGATGCAAAAGATACATTATGTTGTTTAATATATTTGTGCATTTGTTAATTTAAAATGAGACTTCCAGCAAAGAGTTATCACTAGTAACTAGACCTAAAAAAATACATCCTGCATTAGTGTGCACTTCGCACATCATTGCACTGGGGCTAATTCATTCTATAACTTAAAAATGAAGTCATTTCTCTTTTTTCTGTTTATTTGAGAGTGAAGATAGAGCTGTTCAACATTAATATTCTCCCATGTTCTCTGCTCGGTTTGCTGTCTCTCTCCTTGTGTTTGTACAAGCGTTCACCTTGTCGTGGCATCTCATTCAATATGGAATTGCTCTGCACTAATAACGGCTAATGACAGAATTGTTAATGAATCTGTTTCCCTCTGTAACACAGGATACGTTCAAACAAATGGATGCTCCTGTTGGTTGGAGGCCTGCCCCCGGGTCCCGACCGCCTCCCCAGTAATCTGGTTCAGTACTACGACGACGAAAAGAAGACTTGGAAGATCCTTACAAGTGAGTGCCTTGCTAGCATGGTCTATTCTCTTCCACAGGAAGAACCCTGACTGGGTTGTGCTCCATCGCAGAGCAGAATACAGCGAGAGCTTCCTGAGATGCAGGAGGTAATGATGTATCACTATCACTTTTAATGTAACTTTTTAATCAGAGCGTGACTGCCTTCACACTATTGTGGAGCTGTAACGCCTGGATTCGCTTGTGTGTGTGTTTTTGCCTCGTCTTTTTGCATAAGCATGCCAGCAAGATTAATTTTAATCTAATGATCTCGGGAAGATTCATCATCAGAAGATGACACGTATACTTATTGAATTGCTTTATTAGGGCAAACGTTCTCGTAAGTGCATTTGTCTTTGCGAGCAGCAGGGAAGGAACACGAGCCGTTTGACGTGTGTTTTGGCTTGGCAAATTAGAATCAGAATTCTCAGAAGGATTTAAATGACAATGATGGGGATCAAATGTGTTGGAACCTTGAGTACTGACATAATAATAATAAAATAATGATGTCATAGTAGTGTAATCTTGTAATGGAATCTGTCATTTTAACGCTCAGCCGTTGTTCTTTAATTGCTCAGAAGACTTGGAATGGAGATCCTAATAAGTGTGTTTCTCCTAAACCCATAAAAAAGACACAAAAGATCCAATGGTCAGATTTCTGTCTTTTGATCAGGAGACAAATGCAAAAGTGTCCATTTGCACATTTAATTTGTGTCAAAAAAATAAATTTAAGTGATACTCCACCCAAAAATAATTTCTTCATGCCAGTCCAAAACTGTACAGTATGTCTTTCTTGTGTGTGAATGAAAAAATATATTGGTTGCTTTTTAATAAGTTAAATTTTCAGTAACGGAGTAGTCTAATTAATTACTTTTCCCGTCATTGCAACGCCGTTATCGTTACTGAGAATGTAAAGTGTCGCGTTACTACAGTTTGGTTGAATAAAGCGCGAGGTGTCATGCTTTGGCTAGTGTACGTACTAGTGGATACACATCAGCTGCTTGACACCGTTGCAAATCCGATGATGATTGGCTCACATCAACACATGCTAACATGTTACTGTACTGAATATTTAGTCCAAAAATACGTCATGACGAGGAAAAAAACATATATATGTCGCACTGGACTAAGTAGCATTTATTCAGAACCAAGAAAAAACATTACCATCTACAGCCGCGAGAGGGCGTTCTATGTTTTCAGTGAGAGGCTACAGGAGCACTGAGCAGCATTAGAGCGCCCTCTCGTGGCTGTAGACAGTAATGTTTTCTCTTGGTTCATTTCTCTTGGTTCATGTCAAATAAATTTTGATAAATAAGTCGCGCCTGAATTAAGTCGCAGGACCAGCCAAACTATGAAAAGAAGTCCGGAAAATATAGTCCAGAAAATACGGTAAATATATGTTGTCTTTCTCAAGCCCAACAAAGAAGACTAAAAAGAGAAACATCGTTTAATTTAGTATGTAATAAAACGAATATTACTAATTTATTTAAGAAATGTAACTATATTAATTTTCACAATTATTTATTAATGTCACACACACATACCTAGAGCCTTATGACTTAAAAGATGAGAGTGGTAAATATTACAGACATGGAACTGTTCAGTCTATTATTGATTTCTATTTCCACTTCACTTTCATCCAAAGAGACAGAACTATTTGCACTGTATTTATCAGTGGGACAATATTCATACTATACTACTACCTAGAAATAATTTGCAGGTCTCAGCCGATCACTTGAATTTTATTTTCCATATTTATTTTTTATATGTTTTATTTCTATGCATATCATATGGCAGGCTGCAATCTATTGAGTTCAAATAAAATACAACATTTTCTAAAATACTTAGTGTTTTTATTCTTCAATCAGTTAATATAAACATCTTATATATTAAAGATGTTATATGTTACTAACTCAGTTACATTTTAGGAGAAGTAATTTGTAACTGTAACTAATTACTTTTTTAAAGTACGATGACCAACACTGTTGATGTCTTAGCAAATCTGAGCGCAGTTGGAGAAATTGTTAAGATCTCTTGTGAAACTATAAAGGAGATTTCTCAGGTGAAGCATCTGAGAAGCTGGAGACAGATCTCATTTTGCTCTACTTGTAATTTCACTGCTGTCTATGAGATACAATAGAGGCGATAAAGAGATCGCCTTGATGATTTTTCTTTCCTATGCATGTTTTCCTCGAAACAAATAATCAGTTTATGTACAGTAATATATCAAAGTCTAAAGTAAATCCACTTGCTTGGGATTCCTGCAGCTAACTGTTAGCCTCAGAGCTAGCTGTTGATGGTTTAAACAGCATGCTATTGTACAAATAAACTTTTTAAATTAGTACAGAATCAATCACTGTCTGTAAATGTGTAATGTGTATATGTCAAGCTCCAGGTGGTTTGTGGTATAGCAAGAGCCTCCTCACTCAAAATGCTTGGAGTTAGTTCTAATGATATGCAGGGAAACTTTTTGAAAGTCCAGTATCATAGCACTTTTTTAAAACCGTATAAATGGAGTATAATACTAAATTAAGTGTATATATATATAGCTCAGTATAGCATGCAATAACTCAAAATGAGTTAATTCTTCAAAAATCATTCTAATAAGCTGATTTGCTGCTTTAAAATCTTTTATTTTATCAATATTGAAAACAGTTGTGATGCTTGAGCACCAGTAATAATTCATAATTGAGCAGTAAATCAACATATTAGAATGATTTCTGAAAAATCGGAACACTGTGGTGAAACACTGAAGACTGTTGTGTATGCTGGAAATAATTAGGCTGAAAAAATCAGCTTTGCTTCAAAAGAAAAAAAAAACATTTTAACATATATTCAAATAGAAAACAATTTTAACAATTTTAAATTGTAATCATATTTAACAATATTAATGTTTTTACTATATTTTTGACCAAATAAATGTAGCCTTGGTGAGCATGAGAGACTTCTTTGAAAAACCTCATAAATATACATCTTAATTATTCCAAACTTTTGACCAGTAGTGTAGCAACTAGCCAAGACACAATGTATCATGACTTAATTAAAATGATTATATTGTGTCTGTTCCTTACAGAGGCAAAACAAGGACATAAAGGGACGTGCAGCCGTTTTGTTTTATGGCTTAAATTGCGTTCAGTCATCCAATCACTGCACTGCTGAGGTGTGAGACCTACAAAGACACCTTATGCTCTGAAACCTGCTTATAAGCGTCTGGCAGCACGCATAACATTCATTAATGAATTACATCTGGATCTATATAACTTACACTCATAAGGTCATAGTGTAATGTCCTTTATTTCTGCCTCAGACGTCGAGTCTTAAATGGCCCATGGCCAGGCGGAGCGACCAAACTGCAAAATCATCCTGTGAACACACCAGCAGCCCCTTGATGTCGTTTGGGGTGTGCAGGTTATTAACATTCAATCATAACTTTGCAATGAGCCGAAACCCAAAAGGGGGGGAACGGCGACTGATTAAAACCTTCATCAGCACTATTTAAGATGGTTCTCGTGACTGGTTGCACCTCTCTGCTTCCATGGCTTTCTGCTCTGTGGTGAGACTGCCACCTAGTGCACACAGTGTGCTATGGTCAAAAGCAGAAGATAAAAAAACAAAAACAGTTACTATTATTATTTGTGACCAGTTTAAATAAGTTGATTATTCCATATATTACATTGTGCCCCTTTAGGCTACTTTTTTGTTCCCTTTTTTTAGATGCATGTTTCATTTTAAACATATTTATACGAAGAAAACAAATTAAGAATTTTCTTGAACTGCCTAAAGTCTATTAAGATATATAATTTTCATGAAAATGAAGCACTTTTCCATCAAATCTCAAGATTTTATTTTAGCTGTAATAACTAATATATATATATATATATATATATATATATAGTTTTTTTTTTTCAGTAAAAAAGTAAAAAGAAATTCAAAATTGTTTTATTTTAGTTAACTAAAATAACCCTGCTATGAATTCACATACAACATTTCAAATTTACCTTAATTTGCCCTATATCATTTTAATTTATTTAATTTTTTTTTCTATCAGTGTAAAATAGTGTTAATGGTCACAAAAAATTTTATGATAAGGTCCCCTTAGTTAACATTAGTTAGAGAATTAACTAACAATGTGCAAGTTGATGTTATCCATATTGATAATTAATAAAACTCTTCATTGTTGGTTCATGTTAGCTCAAGTCCATTAAATACTAACAGATACAACTTTGGATTCTAATCATGTATTAGAAAATGTTGAAATAAACATGAACTAATATT
Source organism: Carassius carassius (assembly GCF_963082965.1). NCBI lineage: Eukaryota > Metazoa > Chordata > Actinopteri > Cypriniformes > Cyprinidae > Carassius > Carassius carassius. The sequence goes on from NC_081796.1 coordinate 24,258,955, forward strand.
TATAAAGAAGTATTTTTAATTATTAGTTCACATTAATTAATGCAGTTACCTAATGTTAACATATTACATCTTTTTGTAAAGTTTTTACAAAAATTATTTGGTTTTGGATTAATTTTTTTTCTGTGTTAAAAGTCCTAGTGAACTGAATTTCAGGAGATTTGTGCCTTTAAAAGTCAATATCATATATCTTCACAGTGTACAGGTTTCTTATCAGTCAGTTTAGCAATATGATGCATCTCCACCTGTGTAGATCAGGCTGTAAGATCAATAACAAAGCCTGTTGGCACATGTGTCATGTCTGCAGCAGTAAATGTCAGCAGGCCACAAAAGCCTTGCATGGCTCCAGTCACCTGAGATGCCAAATAATTCTCTCACTGACATGAAGATCTGTGTCAGTCAGTCAGGTTTTGTGTGCAGGGAGTCAGTCGGGAGGTTCCCCTCGTGGGATGGAGATGTGCGATTCAGTCCGGATCCATTCTCATCCATTCTGGAAAGGCCTCGGTGCATCAGACTCCAGTTAGAATGCGGTAGAAGAGGCCAATCGGAAAAAACAGCGTGATTCAAGGCTGTCTATTTTTACAGCAACTGTGATCCATCAGGCAGCGGAGATGTGACAGTGGAAATGAATGATCGAGGCAGACAGGTGGCTCTTAGCGTACGACTGATTTACACTGCACAGGCACCGGGTGAAGATTTATGGAGTGAACATCATCATGTTCATTATGACTGTCACCTCGCGACCATTTCTCTCTATTTCAACTACGGTCACTTTTGTGGGAGCTGGGGAATTAAGAGGAGATGGAGAAAGGGAAGACTACTGCTGGAAAGCAGCTTGTTTATCACAGATCTACCACAAACTGGAACTGTTAATATGAGGAAATTGGTTATGATTGAGTGTTGTGACGGCATTTTATTCTGAATATTTTGAAAAATGTTGTTAAATAAGGCTTCCCTTTTTTTTTTGCATAAAATGTTGACTGTCAACGTCTGGAGGTATATATTGTATGCAGTGTTTTTGTTTATTTTTATGATATTGCAATTTTTGCAACTTGCGTGATTTCTAAGAATTAATATTAAATACACATTAGATGTAAATTGATCACATTAATATAATATATACATGTAATTAATGTGATACATTTAATAAATGTGTATAAAACGTACAGTATATATTTTTGTTTATATTTGTGACCCTGGACCACAAAACCAGTCTTAAGTGTACATTTTTCGACTGAGATTTATACATATGAAAGCTGAATATATATAATATAAATATATATAATTTGGGTAACAGCATTGAATTGTTAAACTTGCCAAATGTAGTCAACACTAAAACGTGTAAAAAAATTTGGATTGCAGCATTGGTTATTACTCTTTACATATTTGATACAGTATTAAATGATGGGCAAACTGTAAATGGGCACCATTTTTACTGTAAATGTTGATTTTTGGATGCTGCTAATCTCAAAATGGTCAAATTGCATTGGCTTGGCTATTGTATCTCTCTTTTAGTATTTATTCTGACTCATCAGTTTTGTCTCTGTGTTGTAGTAATGCCATATAACAGCGCCCATCACTGTGTGGTTGAGGTGGAGAACTTCCTGCTTTTATTGGGCGGAGAAGACCAGTGGAACCCTAATGGTAAAACATGAATGAGTGTGACTTCTATGTACAGCTGAATACAACAACTTAATGTTGTCACACGTATTGATTTCCTGATAATTCATACTAATATCTGTATCATCCTCACAGGCAAACACAGCACTAACTTTGTAAGTCGGTATGATCCCAGATTCAATAGCTGGATACAACTACCGCCCATGCAGGAGAGGTATGATGCTTCTGAAAAGACTTATTATTCATAAAATAATGAGAGCTCTTCATAAAATAGCAATGATTATTTCTTAAGCCTTTGTGATGAATTTTTCGCTCTTGGCTGCGACGGGGATATTTGCTGTAAACAGTCTCTACGCTGACTGATTTTACGAGACGATCTTTTCATCTTGTCTTTGTTTCAGGAGAGCGAGTTTCTTCGCTTGCTGCCTGGATAAGCACTTGTATGTTGTTGGGGGAAGGAACGAGACAGGTTATCTGTCTAGCGTTGAAGCCTTTAACCTTGAGACAAACGAATGGAATTACGTTTCGTCTCTTCCACAGCCGCTGGCTGCACACGCAGGCGCCGTGCACAATGGGAAAATATACATCTCAGGTTTGACGATACACCTCACCCAAACAGTAAATTAATCAGTGTCTGAGACGTTACTAACACTTGCCACACAGCGATGAAGTCTACAAGTGTTTGAATTAAAATATCCACTTACTATTACCAGCACAGTTCGATTTTATTTGTTAGAGGTATTTTAAACACTTCATTTTGATCAAAAATGATTGGCACACCATGCTATATCATTGCCAAATGTTGGATTCAATCTTTTTATCAACCTGTTTTCTTTCAGTTAGCACAGATTTATAAATTTTTTTTACCTCTTTTTGATCACAGGCTTCATTGATCTGAGATAATGCACCCAAGCTTTTGAATGAATGCTGCCAAAACGATCCCAATAATGCTTTTTACACTCAAAAACTGAGGTGCATAAACTCAGATCAATGAGGTTTATAATCAATAATTGCTAATTAAAAAAACATTGAATCTAAGATTTGGTGATAATAGGACATATGCACGATTTACAAGCGATTTTTAAAAGACTGGTTATTAACCGTCAGTTTTAATTGCGTGTTGACGTGATTTTTTGTGAATCTCTTTTTGTAATTTTGTGTCCTTGTTTTGAAACTGGTGTTGTGTTTGTGATGCTTCAGGTGGCGTTCACAATGGTGAATACGTGTCTTGGCTGTACTGCTATGACCCTATGATGGACGTGTGGGCTCGGAAACAGGACATGAACACCAAGCGAGCCATACACGCTCTCGCAGGCATGAACGACCGCCTCTACGCTATTGGGGGAAACCACTTAAAGGGTAACTTCTATAGCTGTAACCCAAATCTCAACAGCGGTGGAGGCACATACTGTACTGTGTATGCAACAGAAATCAATACAGTTTCTTTTAGTAATTAGATTCCAAGCTTACATGGTACCACTTTTACACGTCTGCAGAGTAAGAGCTTGGTATATACGCTTGGGGTTTCCCCTGATCTCTTTCTCTGTGTGTAGGATTCTCTCATCTGGATGTGATGCTGGTTGAATGCTACGACCCTAAAGCAGATCAGTGGAGCATCCTGCAAACGCCCATCTTAGAGGGACGCAGCGGGCCTGGGTGTGCTGTTCTTGATGACAGTATTTACTTAGTGGGAGGCTACAGTTGGAGCATGGTAAACACATATTACACTTAAATGAGTTAGATAGATAGATAGATAGATAGATAGATAGATAGATAGATAGATAGATAGATAGACAGACAGACAGACAGACAGACAGACAGACAGACAGACAGATAGATAGATAGATAGATAGATAGATAGATAGATAGATAGATAGATAGATAGATAGATAGATGTGTAAAACAAATAAAAATAAATAAATAAATAAAAAAATTAATATGTATATGTATATATATGGGCTCGACCAATGATGGGATGTTGGGGTTGGGACTAACTGTTTGACTGACCAATGGCAGAAAGCTTCAGGAAACCTGTTCGGAAACAACCACTATATTTACAATTCTGATAATGATAGTAATGCAGAAATGACACACTTCACCATCAACTAAAATCTTTCAGGTTTTTAAACACTCCAGTAGAAAAAAAAAACATATCAGAGCTCTGATAAATATTATTGAGTATCCAGTAGTACATTTTGACCAGGTTGAAATACGTACATTTAATGCATGAAGAAGCATTCTGAAGTATTGAATTAAATATTGTGTGAATAATTGGTTAAATGTCTCTTGCAGGGGGCGTATAAGTCATCCACCATTTGTTACAGCCCAGAGAAAGGCACATGGATAGAAATGGAAGGAGAAGTGGCTGAACCTTTAGCTGGACCGGCTTGTGCCACAGTCATACTGCCGGCCTGTTTACCATTTAACAAATAACTATATAAAATGCAAAATAACTCCTGAAAAGAGGCTGAAAAGAGGAAAAACCTGCCGGGATGGAAAGTCATTTGCTAAACGAATCAAATAAATGAAGAGACTCTCCCTGTGGAACGCCCCCAGCTTTTGAACAGGAGGTGATGAGGTGTACAGATTATTATTTTTTTACTGGTCTGACAAGAGCACTTTGTTTCTTTCATACCTAACAGTTTTAAACTGATATAATCATAAACTGTATGTATTTGATGCTCACGTGTGTTGACATTCAGCTGCTCACATTCAATCATTTTTTATCATAAATGCTTTGACACAACACGCATCTTTTTTTTTTAACCAAATTGATATCAATTTCATACGTACTTTGTATTTTGTGGAAGCCGCCGATCAAAGACAATGTTGCAGTGGGTTGACAAAGGAATTTTCATGTTTTTACAAGCAAAACTCATGATTCTGTGTACACTGTAGAGTAGATATCAGCTATTTAATACCTGTATATACCACACCACATCTGCTTGTTAGATGTTGTCACCATACTTGAGTGGCACATTGTTATTTGTACAGACAAGAGGGAAAAAAAAGTCAATTATAAAAAATAGAAATAAAACCTTTCAGTAAAACACAAGTTATGATTTATTGATTTACCAATCAGTATATTATTTATTTAGCCATGTGATATATATGCATGGCATGATGTGGAAAGCTTATTGTGTTTTACTGTGGGTACATTTTTGTTTATGTTAATATCTCTTCATATCTCACAGTGCCTATTTTTAGCATCAGGCTGCTTTATTTCATAAAATTTCCCATTATAAGAATCACACATTTTAAATTGAGCCAAAATCATATACATTTTTGCCCTGACTGGTTTCTCTGAGATGCGATATGAAATCTGAATTTGTTGCACTGGTGTTTGTTGGCCCTTTTGATGAGAAAAGGGAATGTTTTTCATTGTTGTAAATAATCGCTTGCAGTGGAACATTTTTGTGCTCATAGGATTTATTCTCAAATCCTGTTATGTTCTTTACGTTTAGTCTATGAAAATAAAACTGAATTTCTGGATCGATAATCGTTGTATGCAGTATTACAACAACTGACCCATTACTCTGTTCTCTACAGTTATTTACATATTGAAACACATTTACATTAAACAGGTCTGATAAAAGTCATTTTAAGGCCAAAGCACACATAAGACATCTTGAGTGTTACTTAAGCATGCATGCTGTATATTTTCGTGCATCATGTAAGTCAGAAGACAATGTACATGACTTTGGCAGACTGAAGGTATTTGCCAAATACCAAATTGGTATTTGAAGGTATTCTGCTTTTAAAGGTACTTGCCATCTGTAAATCAGTTCTTTCTTTTTTCTTTTCAAATATATTAAGTAGCCAGAAACCAGGTTTGGTAACAGGTTTGATAGCATCCTGTTATTATACAAAGAGTCCTAAAGTCTGAGATCACTGCTGAAAATGCCTGTATTTTACATCTAATTCAATTGATTAAAATAATAATCATTTAAAAAATAATACACAATATAATGTCAGCAAATCAACTAAATTAAATGAGTGAAAGAATAAATAAATGAACAAAAATACTTTTTGTACATTGTAATGCAATTATAATTACAATATCAGTTAGCTAAAAAACAATGGTTTAATATGTATGTATTCTACCTTTACCTTTTTATATATATATATATATATATATATATATTAGTTATTTCAGCTAAAATAAAATCTTGCGATTTAATGGAAAAGTTCTTCATTGTCATGAAAATTATAAATCTTAATAGACTTTATGCAGTTCAAGAAAATTCTTAATTTGTTTTCTTCGTATAAATATGTTTAAAATGAAACATGCATCTAAAAAAGGGAATAAAAAAGTTATGATTATGAAGTTAAAATGTTATTTATTCTAATAAAGTCAACACTAACTACAGTAATATGAACTAACAATGCACAATTTTTTAAAAAGATTTATTAATCTTGTTTAATGTTTCACCTTTCTTTTCTACATATACTGATTCATTCTAACATTGAAAAGTTATATAGATTACTGCATTATAATGATGGGCTATAATGCATATATAAATTAAGATAAAGAAGAATGAACACATGTTATAAAAATTTTTTAGTTCTGTAAACATTCATATGTTAACTTATAGAGCCTTGTTTGTTGCCAATGGGATTTATGAGTACAGTAATATTTTATTCAGTGGATAAATTCAGTCAATCCTGCCATAACCTTTTCTGTACAGCAGGAGGCAGCAGAGCACCAGATCGCGCATGCGCTTCAAAACAAACAGACGAAGAAATTTCTGTGTCCATGTGACCCTGCACGTGATAGGAAAGTAATGTAGAAATAATGTCACGTCTCATTTGTTTATTTCTTCGTTAATGCGGCACAAAAAAAAATAAAAATTCATTAGCATGATTCGCGAGAGGTTTGATCTCTAATAAATTACTGTACAACTAAACGTCAGGTCTCTTTGTTTATGACCAGTGTTTGTAAGATTTAACTACACAATGTCTATGACGCTGTCATATGCTGTCTTAGACTTTGAACCCAAAGCCCATCCAATAAACTATCTAAAAGCTTGAAATAAGCAAAGTTAGATTTGCCAGTCAGAAGGTCTCTTGATACACTTTCAGCATGCCACACATGAAGAAGAACAGCAGTGAGAAAAGGTAAGTCCTGAACTGATAGATCCATACGAAATCATTTTAACAGAATATACATAACTTATATATGCAGCTGTTGTCTGTCTTGTTGACAGTTTGAACCCTATATTTGAACTGAACTGTTGAACTACTATCACTAATTGTTGTTACTAAGGATGTGTGGATGTGTTTTTCCTCAAGACCAAAGCTAGACTGGAGGTTTGTCCAAAGATTCTGCAGAATCCTGAAGATCCTTTTCCCATCCTGGTCCAACCAGAGTGTCCGGATGTTTATGACGCTTCTTGGAGTCGCGCTTTCAGGTATTCAACTTTTACCATCTGGACTGAGTTATGACAGCTTGCATCTATGTCGGTTCCATGTTTTTCTAATGTTTCAGTTCAGCTTGTGATTTATCAAGTGGGTCTCATTCCAAGTCAGTTCTACGAGGTTCTGTCTGAGAAGAACTATGGGAAGTTCAAAAATCTGGTGCTGTTTGCGGTTATGCTCATTCTGATTAATTCAACGGTGAGTTTGGTCAAATTGAAATGGGTTAAATTGATCAGCAACATATCTTTGGATAAATGCGTCAGCTAAATGCTCATCATAAATCACTATTCCACAACAAATCTGTTCCTCAGCTGAAGAGTCTGGACCAGTACATCTCCAGTCTGCTGTATGTCAGCTGGAGAAAGTCTTTGACTGAAGAACTCCATAGCACATACTTCAAGGGACGTGTTTACTACACCCTCAATGTACTGTGCAAAGACATCGACAACCCGTAATGTATTCACACAACATTCATTAATGTAGTTGCATTGCATTACTTAAGATGACTTCATTAAATCAACCCTGTTAATGGTTTGTTTTGTGTTTGTTTCACGTCCAGAGACCAGCGCATCAGTCAAGACGTAGAGAGGTTATGTAAACAGATAAGCACTATGGCAAGTCGACTTCTCATTTCACCATTCACTGTGAGCTACTACACCTATCAGTGCTTCAACAGGTCAGAGAGATGCTGTGTTTCTAATCACAGAATCTAAACATACTTAATCATGCAATTAATGCCAGTGAAATATTTTTGTGTTTTTCACTGAAAGATTTGGTAGGATAACTTATCTTATTTGAGTTTTTTCTTATCTTTTTGGTGCTGCAGTGCTGGCTGGATTGGATTTGTAAGCATCTTCGGCTACTTTGTGGCTGGAACCATCATCAACAAGATCTTGATTGGACCCATCGTGTCCATGCTGGTTGAGCAAGAAAAGTTGGAGGGAGATTTTAGGTAGACCTATACAAAATAACAAAGATGCTGAAGATTGCTATCAGATTTTATTCTCCGGATGAATGCAGCTCTAGCAGTTAAATTCTGCTTTCCTCGTCCTTCCAGGTTTAAACACATGCAAATTAGAGTGAACGCCGAATCTGCCGCTTTCTACAGGTTAGTATGTATTTTTAGATTTTAGTTTTTATCTAAACACAGAGCAGGAGATAATTTGTGACCCTGGAGCACACAAAAGCAGTCTTAAATCTCTGGGGTATGTTTATAGCAATGGCCAAAAAAAAAACATTGTATGGGTCAAAATTTCAATCAATTAAAAAAAAACTGACCTCATTTTTTTTTATTTAATGTTTACATTATAAAAATACAAAGTAGATGCCATGCATACAGGTTTATAGCCATGACTAATTTGCAACCCCTAATTTGTTTTGTGGTCCTGGGTCACATTTTGTTGTTTTTGTTCAGGGCAGGTAAGGTGGAACACATGCGGACTGACAGAAGGCTGCAGATGCTCTTATCCACTCAGAGAAGCTTGATGAACAAAGAGCTCTGGCTTTACAGTAAGGACTCCTGAATTAAAATAGCATTCAGAAGATTGTATATATAAAAATAAAAATTTGCAGTATTTCTCACTTCTGTCACTGAAAATATACAGTGGCAGAAGAAAAAGCTCAATTTGTGCACCTAAAGTTGGCATGAGAACAAGCTGAGATCGTCTTTTCTTCCCTATTATGTGCATATCTGAGTGAAACAGTGTCTCAAATGAGAAAAACAGAAAAAACACTGCAGTTTTTCATAAATAAGAATTGTCCATTTTGATTTCATGGTGACTTTAACTTTGTGAATTGACTTTAAATGTGTAATTTTGCAGGCATTAAGCTGCTTTGTCAAGCTTAGTATGAAATAACGTCCCTCTGTTTTGTTCTTTTTATTTCAGTTGGGGTAAACACCTTTGACTACCTGGGCAGTATCCTCAGCTATATAGTGATCGCGATCCCCATCTTTGCTGGAGATTACGACGGCCTGACACCTGGAGAACTGAGTGCTCTTGTCAGTAAGGTGAGTCACTTCACTTGGGTTTTAAGACAAACACGAGTGAGTCTCTGTTATACACAATAAGATGTTAATCACATGTCTCTTTCAGAACGCTTTTGTCTGCATCTATCTGATAAACTGCTTCACGCAGCTCATAGATCTCTCAACCACAGTGTCTGACGTCGCTGGATACACACACCGGTGAGATGCACTAAGACTGCTTAAAAGCACATATGTGACCCTGGAGCTGGAGTATATTTGTAGCAATAGCCAAAAAAAACATTTTATGGGTCAAAATGATTATTAAAATCAATAGAAGGTATCTTTTATGACAAAAATCATTAGGATATTAAGTAAAGATCATGTTCCATGGAGATATTTTGTAAATTTCCTACCGTAAATATATCAAAACTTAATTTTTGATTAGTAATAAGCATTGCTAAGAATTTAATTTGGACAACTTCAAAGGCGATTTTCTCAGTGTTTTGATTTTTTTGCATCCTCAGATTCCAGATTTTCAAATAGTTGTATGTCGGGCAAATATTTTCTGATCTTAATAAACCATACATCAATGGAAAGATTATTTTTTCAGCTTTTAGATGATGTTTAAATCACAATTCCAAAAAATTTACACTTAAGACATGGTCCAGGGTAACATATTTTATTGTGCATCAGTGATATTATAATTCATCACTGGTTATTCTAAAAATAGTCTGCTTTCTCTTTCTTTTGGTTTCCAGAATCGGAGAACTGCGGGAAGTGATGGCAGATATTGCCAAGAAACAGTGTGACCAGGATCAGTACGATCCACTTTCAAAGGATGAACCCTACAGGTGATTTAAAACTAATTGAAAGTCATTTAGGATATTGGTTAACAGTATTTCAAAACTGGAACTCAAGATCTAATACAGATCTAAAAGAGTGTCCTGAATGCACAGTAGTGTTATTTTAGGATATGCTATTATATTTTTTGTTAATATTTTGATTTTATTTATGTAGGTGATATTTGTAACAATAACAATACTTCTCAATCAGTGATCGGAAGCTTCAGAGTGTCCCAGGAGACACCGCGTTTGTGCTGGACTGTCTCTCCTATAAATCACCCGTGTCAGTGGAGCTGCTGGTGAAGGACCTGACCCTAAAGATCAGTCAAGGAACACACATGCTTGTGGTGGGAAACACGGGGACGGGGAAGACCTCCCTACTCAGGGTCCTCAACGGCCTGTGGGAACCATGCAGTGGTACATGACAGAGATCCCAGAAGATAAAAGGAGCAGATACAGATGTTGGAAATACGAATTGTTGAATCATACTGTTTTTCTGTTGCTCAGGTTCTGTGGAGATGACCACATGTTTTGGACCGAGGGGTGTGCTTTTCCTCCCACAGAAACCATATCTTACTGATGGCACTCTCAGAGAGCAGGTGAGAGAAGAGAAAACCATTTGTTGTCACGATTAAATAATATAATAATCTAGTGTTTAATATTTTGAACAATAATAATCATATATATATATATATATATATATATATATATATATTTAATATAAATTAATCTATTGGCTTTTTCTTTTAGGTTATCTATCCATTAAAGGATGTATATCCTTCCTCAGGTACAGATGAACCTAATTGATATGCATATTTAAATAATAGATTAATATAGCTCAAATATAATCTATTTTTGAATTACAACTGTGTATGAAATGTGTTATAACAATAAACTTGAATTTTTTTGGCAATGCAAACTTGTCAAGATCTTGAAAACATATAGATTATGATGACATTTCACACTTTTAACCAATAGAAATTCTTCTTTTAGGCTCTATAGATGATGAACGAATACTAAAATACCTGGAACTTGTTGGTTTGGTAAGACTTAACTGATACTGTAGTGTCTATTATTGATTTTAATATATGGTGACTGAGGATGTTTTGAGTTCAATACGCTTTCCTCTTTATATTTTCTTGTTTTTGTTTTTTTATCTGTTTTGTAAGCAGCATGTCTTTGTGTATTTTGTATATTAGTCGAATCTACTGACCAGAATTGGAGGACTGGATACAAAAGTAGACTGGAACTGGTGAAAAATGAGTGTTAATATCTTGGATATAAAAAATGTGTACGTTTTAAGAACATAAGAATGAAATTCCCTGGTTTTTCACAGGGATGATGTTTTATCACCAGGAGAAATGCAGAGGCTTTGTTTTGCTAGATTGTTTTACCTGCAGCCCAAATACGCAGGTCAGTTCCTGCATAGTCTCATCAGACTTCCTGTAGTTTTAATTGCTATAATCAGCCAGATGATCGCATTCATGTCCTGTGTCATGAGTAAGACATGCAGTTTGTTTCAGTACTGGATGAAGCCACTAGCGCACTGACGGAGGAGGCCGAGGGTCAGCTCTATAAGGCCTGTAAACAGCTGGGAATGACCCTCATCAGTCTGGGTCACCGTAGCACTCTGGAAAAGGTGATGACCTATGACCTTTACACATTCACTAACACAGCATGGCAAACATTACTGTAAACGTTTGTATGGCCTGTACTTAGAATTCTTTATTTGTGCTCCCTTAAACAGTATCATGACATCATGCTGCGACTGTGTGGAGGTGGCCAATGGGAGCTCACCAAACTCAAAGAGGCGTGAACCTTCAAACTTACCCATTAGAAAAAGAACATATTGGTCCGTTTTGTGGTTATGGGGGCATTCATGCTTGAGACTCTAGAGAAATCTTGTTTTCTTGACAGTGTACAGTCTACTGAAGTTCCTGATACACTAATGCAGTATGAGTTTTTTTTTATTACTGTTCGTCTCAACTTACTTTTTATATAGCAGTATATAAGGTTTTTTGTTATGCAAGTACTGTTCAACCTTTATTGGTTGTTTCTTGTCAAATGTATTTACAAAAAAAAATAAAAAAATTTTTGTAATGAACTACATTTAAGAGTATTTCAAGAATCATTTCAGATAAAGTGCCCATAGAATATATTTCAAATATATATTTTATAACTATTAAATATGTTATTAACATCACTGATATTAAACTATTAATGTATTTAATTGTTTATATATATATGGCTATATACTGTATATATTATTCTGGAGGGGAAAAAATATATTTTTGTGTAATTTCTCTTCCTGACCAGTAGAGGGCCAACATTTTCCAGCCACAGAGCTAAATATTTTTTGTAAGAGTATAACTAAGCTCAGAATTAAAATAACTCTCTATTCCTAATACATTCTCTATTAATTTTCTCAAATACATTATTTTGAATTTATTTGAGAAAAAGACGACAAAAGTATTTATCACATCTATCAGGAAAGGAGAGGAACGTCTGGAGAAAATACAGTAGATGGTAAGAAAATAAATAAATTACTGCTCCACATCCCACTATATCTCATTTCTAGAATTCAGTATATATAGTTCCAAGTTAAAATTGCCAAACTTTCTCACTTTATATGTTTAGAAACAACTTGACCTGTTCTGCATTTTGTATTTATAGTATTCTGTAAATATATATGGCATACATACTACCTCTGGCCACAATGAACTGTATGCATCTCAATGAGTTATCAGTTTATCTTTTGTCATGCAGGGAACACTTAGAGTAGGTCGAGTTTAAACAGAACATTTGCAAGTGAAGCAGCATAGAACTGTGTTCAAAATGATCCCTTCCACCAAAGAGTTCGACTGATCCCTCTGCTTGAGTTTCAGGCAGTTTTAAATGTGAGCCTCGCCGGTCTGCTGCTGTCAATCATCAGGCACGCTGCAACAGATAACGGGAAAGACCCGCAGTCATTCGGGAAAATATGAGACAATCAGTGGAGGAATAACTAAACCATCACAAGGGTTTGTGAGGGACATTAATTTTAGTCAAATTAATTCAGATAAATAAGCATTAAAATATTGTTGTTGTTTTTTAAACCAACTGCTTAAATCGACACTGTAATTTGCAGGATTATAAAGCTCCTAAAGGAAAAGAATGTCAGTCCTTTAGTTAAAATGTTACCATTTGTTACTGCATTAAGAAAAATAAAACAACAGCTTTGCAAAAACTTCAACAGCTTAAATTGGAGGAACTGCTAAAACGGTTTGCCATAGAGGTTGAGGTGGCTGTTCAACAATAAGAGTCACTTCACCTCCGTCTGACATTTGCTCCGGTAAGTGACGGATCTATTTTCATCGGGAGGTTGGACCGATACAGAAGCGTCACACGGAAAGCAAAGACACCGGGGATAAAACACTGTCCTTCCCCGCCACAGTTCACGGAATTTACCTGTTTTCTCGAGGATATATTCACATGCCAACATCGGATATATATGAACATCTGCACCGTTTATATACAAGTAGCTTGACGGGAAAAGGGTAAGAGGCTGTTAGAAAATATTGAAAGGTAAAACTTTTAATATCGGAGGAAAGACTTTTCTCTCTCTTTTTCAAAATTTCGATGTTATTTTATTAGATACATGCCGCAAATTCAACATGGCTGTATTGATTACGTTTCTTTATTATTTTGTTGCTCATTTTAAATTTAAACAATAAGTTGTTTTTAATTATGAAAACGACTTTATTTTTATTTTATTTATTTTTGCAAGGAGAGATCCACACGGGCGAAAACGTCTGTTGCTCTTTGAAACGGAATTTGTAAGTTTAGAAAAAAGAAAAAAAAAAAATGCCATTGACAAAAGCATGCATATCACACAACAGGTCAGATCTCTTCTACAAATGGACATAGTGCAGACGGAGCCCGACAGCTGAGGTTATTTTTGGGACAGGCAGCTCAGGGTAGTGAGGTGTTAGAGATGGCATATGTCTTGCTTTTCAGACACCAACATCCCTTTAACTTTGCTATACTTTCTGTGGTGGGATTTCACTATCAGCCACTGTTCTGTTGGAGATAGTAGATATAAGCTGATGACCTCTACATTTCATAAAGATGTAGGTCAATATGATTATTGTTTCTATATACAGGGCTTCTGGACCAAAGATAAAAATGGCTTGTCCTGCTCTAGAAAGAAAAAATTTCCCTATTTTTTTTGTTAATTAAAATTTTATTTGAGTGGCGTTATTACAATATATAATTTCAGCTTGAGTAGTGCCATCTGATAGATACATAAAAAAATATGAATTTTCAAATAAGGCAGATTTGTTTTAATACTTTGTTTATACACTTGACTCTTTCAACCAAGTAGCATCATCGCAAATTTGTGGTGGGATACTGGAGAGGCTTGAGTGGGCATCTCTAAAAGTAGGCATCTCACATTTCTCAAAATGTCTATTTAAGGATTTTCTTGAAATGGTTATTTGTCATTAGCAGACCCAATTTATTCAAACTGATTTACAGTATGCTAATCTGAAAAGCAGCTTTTCAGAAACTTCCTTGAGATTAGTTGCAAGATTTAATGGTTATACGGTGCAAATATGTAAAACTTTTATAAAATTTCATGTTTCTCCTGCATTGACCACAACTTTAACTTTTATTAAAGTGTTTTGTTTCATCTCTACAGAAAGCAAGAATGGATCAAAATCTATTTGGCGGGGCTCCACGCTTCCTAACTCGACCTAAGGCCTTCTCACTGTGCGTGGGACGAGATGCCTCCCTCAGCTGCACTATTGTGGGAAACCCTGTTCCTGTAGTCACCTGGGAGAAAGAAAAGATGCTTCTTTCTGCAGGTGGACGCTTCAAAAAAGTAGAAGATGGGGATGTTTATCGACTTACCATCTATGATCTAACTCTAGAAGACAGCGGGCAGTACATGTGTCGTGCCAAGAACAATGTTGGAGAGGCATATGCAGCTGTAACCCTGAAGGTGGGACTGCCGGAAACTGTGACTGATCGGGCCCCAGTGTTTACAGTAAAGCCTGTCTCCACCCGTGTGGGTCTAGGGGGTGATGTTACCTTCTATTGTCAGGTGGCAGCCCATCCAGCACCCAACTTTGACTGGGAAAAGGATGGTCGCTACCTGGGTGAGACCAACCGCATCAAGATAATCTCAGAAAATGACTCCAGCTCCTTGAGGATCCAGAGTGTTAGGAGCTTGGACAGTGGTACCTACACCTGCCGTGCACAGAACTCTATTGGCCGTGCTCAGACCGCTGCTGCTCTGGTGGTCGACCTTCAAGATACTCGTCTCCTGAATGCAGACAAGAGCACATCCCTCCTCTCACACATGCAGAAGCGGAAAGAAGATATGCGGAAGGACATCTCCTTATACCGCACCGTGGAAAGTTCCTCAACCACGCATACAGCCTCATCTTCCATGGTCACAGAGGAACTTGGAAGCTTGGGACTCGCCCATGATCAGAAGCAGAGGGTTTCGGCCTTAACCAGCATGTTGCCCAAAGGTGTGTTCACCCGCACCTGTATGGTGACCGAGGGTAAACATGCAAAGCTTAGCTGTTTCGTCACAGGCCATCCCAAACCTCAGATCATTTGGAGGAAGGATGGGGCGAACATCAGTGAGGGCCGCAGACATGTGATGTATGAGGACCAGGCTGAGAATTTCATCCTCAAGGTGCTCTACTGCAAACAAAGTGATAATGGCCTGTACACCTGCAATGCATCCAACTTGGCTGGACAAACCTATAGCGCTGTGCTAGTGATTGTCAAAGGTAAGAATAATGTCTGCAGGTATTTACTCTTGGCCACTTTATTCATCCTAATTGATCCATCTGCTGTCAGAATGAGTATGTACACACAGTTCACAGCAGATATTATTGCTAGTGTGGGGCAGAACATTTTTAATGTTTTACATTTTAATGTTTTCTTTAACCCCAGTTAATGTTTGGTGCTTATACATTTACATACATTAAGTAATCATTTTTGGAAGTTTGTGGCTTGAACAACCAGATCTATTTATACTTAGCTTATTCATGTCTTGTGTATGTCTCCTCCTGAGGTGGTTTGAGTTTTTGGATTGCTATGTCTTGGATTGCTGCTTTACACTTGGTCTTTCCAAATGATAATCCAACCAGTCAACAAAAGTGGACAGATATAAAACCCCCATTTGTGAAATCCTAAAGAAACTACACAAGTACAGTGGTTTACAAAGTCATGTATCAGTCTGAGAATATCATAATTTAATTGAGACTGCCAAATAAGTCGAATACGTATGTCAGCACAATAATGACCATGTTAAAATACGGTTGGCCCTAATAAATCACCAACCTTTAAATTAAAATTTGATCAACTAATGACAGTCATCTTTGCCTTTCAGCTCTGTCTGTGCTTAGCAAAGTGCTTGCAGGATTTCAAAGAGGGTGTAGCATTACAACTATTTTCTGCTAGTGATGATTAGTTCACACAGTTGTTGTGAAAGCTAGCTGCAGAATTACTTCTGACACCGTTATGTGGGTGACTTTCCAAGTGATGTCTTCAGAGTTTGCAGCATTAGTCTACTGTATATCCTAATTAATTGTTAACTAAGCATTCATTAGAATAATGATCTTCACAGATGTATACATTCTGTATTTATACAGAGTTCTAATTTTAGCCTGAAGTGTAGCAATAATATTTTGCTACCTTGTTCCTGTGTCTTAATCTCGACTCTAATGACACAGGCACCTAAGAGAAAGGTCACAGAAACTTAGCTGACTACCAGTCCACCATTGCAGTGCAAAGTGCAGTGGTGTCCATTTAAAGGGATTAGGAGTGTGAAGTTCATGACATTTAAGGCTGTTTTTAGTAAACATATATATAAAAGTCTGTCACAAAATGACCCACGAACAAACTGGTCCTTTTGTGGTGCACTTTTAAGCCTGCTTATATTGTGAACACCACAAAAGTCACTTGCAGCTTGTTTCCCTTCTGGTTAACTTTAAAGGAATAGTTCACCCAAAAATGAACATTTTTTGTTTATCTGCTTACCCCCAGGGCATCCAAGATGTAGGTGACTTTGTTTCTTCAGTAGAACACAAACTGAGATTTTTAACTGAAACCATTGCAGTCTGTCAGACTTATAATGTAAGTGGATGGGAATCATGGCTAAAACATTAAAGAATCTTAAAAAAAAACATAAATAAATAAAACCAAATTAAACCCTGCAGCTTGTCTATACATTGATGTGTAAAGACACAAAACAATCGGTCTGTGCAAGAAACTGAACACTATTTATATAGTTTTTTACCTCTGATTAAGCATACGCTGTAAAGCAAGAAGAAGATGAATGCTTGAGAACGTGCTCAGGAGGACACGCTTAAGAGATTCTGAACAGTTTGCACATTGAGTGAATTAGAGGTTAAAAAAAAGATATAAGTAATAAATAAATAATAAATAAATACAAGCCGCGGGGCAATGTTTTTTTTTATTTTTTATGTTTTAGTCGTGATTCCCATCCACTTACATTATAAGGTTGACAGACTGCAGCGGTTTCAGTTAAAAATCTCAGTTTGTGTTCTACTGAAGATACAAAGTCACTTACATCTTAGATGCCCCTTGGGGTAAGCAGATAAACATCAAATTTTCAATTTTGGGTGAACTTTCCCTTTAACTGAACTGGCTTAGGATTACTATATGTGAAACTATCCTGTTTATTTATCATTTATCATTTGCCTTGCTGGAGACCTAATCAATATAAATACTGACAGATCATGATTGGTGCTAAAAATATATTACTGTATACACTATGTCTTCTGTATGTTCACTCACATGTGTCCTTGCCAGAGCCAAAGATTCCATTCAAAAAGAAGCTGCAGGATGTTGAGGTGAAGGAAAAGGAAACAGCAACTTTGCTGTGTGAGGTGCCAATGCCGAACACAAAGGCCAGCTGGTTTATGGAGGAGACCCATCTGGAGGAAAGTACCAAGTACCGCATGGATGTGGAGGGCACTCTGCGCCGCCTCACTATTCACCATGTCACCACCAATGATGATGCTGTCTACATCTGTGAGATGAAGGAAGGCAGCCGCACTGTGGCCGAACTTACAGTGCTGGGTAAAAGCTCTGAAAGGAAGCCATTCCAATATGGTTGGCTAGAATGATGAATTGCTTTAACCTGGTGCAACACAAAAGATAATCTTCATGCGATTTTTCTCTGCACTTTCAGGCAACATCACTAAAAAGCTGCCGAGGAAGACAGTGGTGCCAGTTAGCGATACAGTCATCTTCTGTGTGGAACTGGAGAAACCAGTAGATGATGCATACTGGACCAGGAATGGGGAGAGGCTGAAAGAGGACTCCCGAATTATTATTGCCCGTATTAACAGACAGTACACATTGACCATTCGGGAATGTACTGCGGAAGACTCGGGTGAAGTGGCCTTCATCGCCCATGACTGCAAGACATCCACCCGCTTCTCCGTCACAGGTGAATGAATGTGTAAATCAGACCACATCCGTTACACATGATTTTACAAGCGGTTTCCTATGTTCTTACAATTTGCAAATGTTATACTGTATTTACCAAATCGAATGACAGCACAGCTACTTTGTGGTGACTGTACTTGTGCATTTCTTTGATGTTTCAACAATCAACACAATTGCTTTTGACATATGGAGAGATTTCTTTAACCTGATTAACAATATTATAAACTTTGATCTCAGCACCAAGGAAACATCCCCCAGATGCCCCAGTTGAACCAGTGGTGCGGAACAAAACAGATTCATCGATCACACTGTGCTGGTCTCCACCAGACAGTGAACGGCCTGTACCCATTACCGGCTATATTGTGGAGCGCAGGAAGGTGGGAGCCCAAACCTGGATTAAAGTCACTAGTACAACTGTGTTTAGCACTGAATACACCATCAGTGAAATTCCAGAAGAGGCAAGCTATCAGTTCCGCATCTCAGCAGTCAATGATTTTGGTCAGAGTGCCTATTTGGAGGTTCCTGGAACGTTTTACCTTGGTGAGAAAGAAATAGTTTTTTTGTTGTTGTTGTTGTTGTTTTTCGCTGTGTTTTTGCATTCTTCATATTTCAACTAATATAAACTGTTTTAAATCAGTGTATTCCATTAAATATATTGAAATTTATTTGATCAGAGCCCACAGCGTCAGTGAAGGCAGGCCTGGTGAACTGCAGAGCACATGCAGGTGAAGAAGCAACTTTCACTGTGGAGCTCTCAGCCGTATGTTCCGGCTCCTGGACAATAAACGACAGATTGATCCGCAGTGGATCTGAGTATCTGATCACACGCTCAAAGACCACACACACGCTGGTCATCAGGGAGGTGTCCATGGAACTGAATGGAGCACAGGTCAAGTTTGTGGGTGGTGGATCTCAGAGTGTTGCCACGCTTAGTGTGAAAGGCAAGAAAGGAAAAGCTTCAGAAAAGTTAAGTAGATTAACTTCAGCAATGTTTCTGATATTTTTTATTGATCTTCTCTAGCCGCACCTGCACATTTCACCAATAAATCTTCTCAGGCGGAGGTGTTTACTTTCAGCATGCACTCCTCTGCTCAGATGTACACAGAGGTGTCTGACTCAAGTGTCCAGGTGACAATATGCACTTTTTTGTCAATCCTGCCCCCCCCCCCCAAAAAGTGTATTAAGTAAAAAAAAAAAGTAAAAATAAAAATAAGCATTAAATATTTTAAGTGTGTTATACTTTCTCCTGTCTTGTTCAATCAACTTTGAGATGCATTGCCCATACAAAAGGGACATATCTAATATCAAATTCCACATATCTAATAAATGTGTGGGCATGATGGGATGTCTTTTTTTTGTTTGTTTGTTTTTTGAAAGTTAACTACATGTACTGTCTGTGCTTAAGGTTTTTTGGATGAAGAATGGGAAGGAGCTGAGAATGGGTAAAAAATATGAAGCCACAAGTGTGGAGCGCAAACGCATACTGACAGTCCACAATGTTGACCGTGAAGACGTGGGCATCTATGAATGCATGTGTGATGGCGATAAAATGTCTGTCCAACTTGCCCTAAAAGGTGAAACAAGCCATTTCGCTCTTTAGTTACTGACCTTCAGTTGTCTTATGTTTTTATAGCCTCTACATTTATATTTTAAGCCATTATATATTCAGTTAATTTATGTACATGAAAGTGAAAGAACTTTAAATTGTATTTATAATGAAGAGCACATCCTGCCAAATAATAGTAGAGAAATACACTGTGGTGCATGCTGTTTAATTAAAATCAGTGCTGAGTAGTGAGTGCTTCATATACCAGCACAGAAAGTTCAGAGTCAGTGAATAAATGGTGTAAGCAGTCAGTGTTGACAGCTAGGAGCAGCTGGGCTTTGGCTACTCAACAGGAAGTGTTAGAGTGTGTTTGTCAGGTAACAGATCTGCTTAGCACTCATGCATGGCTCATGCACTTTCAGGTATCATATTCAGTATAGTTTGGGATGTGATGAGTATTTTTTATGTGTACACAGCATTAAAATGTATATATTCCTGACTTTTAAGTTTCTTACTAAATAAATGTAAACCAAGAAAAGTTTGGGTTGTCACATTTGTGTCAAATTATATACAAATAGACAGTGGATGTCACTATGTTTCTCACTCCATGTTTAATGTGTGTTTTATAATGTATTTCCTATTCCTAATAATGTCAAAATCACAAAGGGATGTGGCATCTAATCTTCCATTTTCCCCTAACAGAAGAGCCGGCTAAGTTTCTTAACAAGCCAAGGGCTCAGCCCCAGGAGAATGCTGCTCTGGTGGGTGACGTGGTGTTGAGCTGTGATGTTGCTTCTCCTGGAACTGCTGTTGTGTGGAAGAAAGAACAGATAGAAATAACGGAGGACAAGAGGACAACTTTTATATCTCAGGGGACACAAAGGAAGCTGGTCATTAGGGGTGCCAAGCAGAGCGATGAAGGACACTACTCGTGTGAGACGGCAGAGGACAAAATGACATTCCTGGTCAAGATAAAAGGTAAGACTATGTGCTAATATTTATTTTTTATATTTTATTATTCGTTTATTCCAGGCAATGGCACAAAAAAAGTACAAGGTAGACAAAATATAGTTAAATCATATAGTGCAAAAAAAGAAAGAATATACAGTATTCAAATATGACGATCGAATTCTGCCTGAAAGGGAGTGGGAAGAAGACAACTTATTTAATCCCACCCCAGTTCCCCATTTAGTGATTAATAATTGAGCTTCATTGTTACTTTGCTCACAGATTATTTACAAATGTTATATGATGGTGGCGTTACCACAAGTAATTATTATAACAACAGTTTATACCAACAATGTAATGTCACGATCGGTGTTACAGAACACACAGGAGAGGGAACCAATTGCAGGTATGGTGTTTATTGAAGAGCAAATCCAAAAGGGGTAAACAGTCCAGGCAGGGTCAAAACCAGAGAATCCAAAACATAAAAACAAGACAAGAAGACAAGGCAAGGGCACGACTAGATGACGGACATGAATTAACATCACATTAAACAAGGACTCCGTACACAGACTCAGACAGACCGGGTATAAATACACAGAAGGGTAAAGGGGAAACAGGAGACCGGTTGGGTACAATCAATTAAATAAACAAGGAGGAAGGTGACCAAATAAGGGAACAGGAAGTGATAAGGTGACAGACACCGTGAGAAAGGAGGACATCTAGTGGAAACCCAGGGACACAACCCAGACACTGTGACAGAACCCCCCCTCTACGGAGCGGCTCCCAGACGCTCCACGACAGACACAAAACAGACCAGGAGGGAGGCGGACAGGTGAAGGCTCAGGGGGAGGGACGGAGGGCCAGAAAAGAAAAAAAAAGGGGAACAGGCACCAGAATGAAACACAACACAGAAAGACCAGGAGAGAGGAGGACCGGAGGAGGTTCAGGGGGAGGGACGGAGGGCCAGACTAACAGAAAGGGACAGGGACAGACATTAACACAAAAACAAAAGGAAAAAACAACATGAAGCCCCCCAGGGCGGAGCAGAAGACCACCACGTCCGTGTGGTCAGGGCAAACGCCCCCCAGGGCGGAACGGAAGACCACCACGTCCGTGTGGTCAGAGCGGAAGCCCCCCAGGGCGGAGCAGAAGACCACCACGTCCGTGTGGTCAGAGCGGAAGCCCCCCAGGGCGGAGCAGAAGACCACCACGTCCATGTGGTCAGAGCGGAAGCCCCCCAGGGCGGAGCAGAAGACCACCACACCCTTGTGGTCAAGGCCAGAGTCCTCCAGGGTGGAGCAGATGACCACCACGCCCCTATGGTCGATGCCGGAGTCCAACAGAGCGGAGCAGCAGACCACCCAGTGACTTGACTTGACTCTGAAAGTTCAACGGTGACTGGCCCTGACTCTGGAAGGTCATCGGTGACTGGCCCTGACTCCGGAAGGTCATCGGTGACTGGCCCTGACTCCGGAGGACCAGCGGTGACTGGCCCTGACTCCGGAGGACCAGCGGTGACTAGCCCTGACTCCGGAGGACCAGCGGTGACTAGCCCTGACTCCGGAGGACCAGCGGTGACTAGCCCTGACTCTGGAGAGGTAACTGGCACCTGACTGGACTCTAGAGAGTTCACTGGCCCCTGACTCGACTCTGGACTGCCTGTGGAGACTTGAGACGCCTCGGCATCGGGCACCGCCTCGGCCTCCGGAACCGCATCGGGCACCGCATCGGCCTCCAGAACGGCATCGGGCACCGCCTCGGCATCGGGCACCTCCTCCGGAACGGCATCGGGCACCGCCTCGGTCTCCGGAACGGCATCGGGCACCGCCTCGGCCTCCGGAACGGCATCGGGCACCGCCTCGGCCTCCGGAACGGCATCGGGCACCGCCTCGGCCTCCGGAACAGCATCGGGCACCGCCTCGGCCTCCGGAACAGCATCGGGCACCGCCTCGGCATCGGGCACCGCCTCGGCATCGGGCACCGCCTCGGCCTCCGGAACAGCATCGGGCACCGCCTCCGCCTCCGGAAAAGCATCGGGCACCGCCTCGGCCTCCGGAACAGCATCGGGCACCGCCTCGGCCTCCGGAATGGCATCGGGCACCGCCTCGGCCTCCGGAACAGCATCGGGCACCGCCTCGGCCTCCGGAACGGCATCGGGCACCGCCTCGGCCTCCGGAACAGCATCGGCATCGGGAACCGCCTCGGCCTCCGGAACAGCATCGGCATCGGGCACCGCCTCGGCCTCCGGAACGGCATCGGGCACCGCCTCGGCCTCCGGAATGGCATCGGGCACCGCCTCGGCCTCCGGAACAGCATCGGGCACCGCCTCGGCCTCCGGAACAGCATCGGGCACCGCCTCGGCCTCCGGAACAGTCTCGGGCACCGCCTCGGGAATGTCCTCCTGGACGGCAGCGGTCCGCTCTGCAACATTCTCCGGGCTTTGAGGAACGGTAGACGCCTGTCTCCTCCTCCGCCCTCTATGATGGCGAGTCGGTGGCACCTTGTCTGGAGACTCAGGCGTTGAGTCGGCCATCTTGTGCTGTGGTGCTGGGCTGGCGGCCATCTTGTGCTGTGGCTCTAAGCTGGCGGCCATCTTGTGCTGTGGCGCTGGGCTGGCGGCCATCTTGTGCTGTGGCGCTGGGCTGGCGGCCATCTTGGGCCATGAATCTGGATCAGTGACTGACTTGGGCATTGGCGCTGGGTTAGCGGCCATCTTGGCGGAAGAGACAGGAGTGGCTGGGGCATCCCACAGAAGCCTATGCTGCAAGAAGTACACGAATTCCCAGAATTCCAGTGTCTCTAAATGCCCCATCTCCTCCTGAGAAACTGGATCATCCAGCCCGCTGTTGAAATAATCCTTCAGAGCCGCATCGTTGTATCCCATACCCTCGGCCAGGGACCAGAACACCTGTGCCAGGGCACCCACCTCATTGCCCTCTTGGCGGAGGGCGATCAGCCGGAGATACTTAGCTCTCCGCTCCGCCATCTTGGCTGGGGAACGGGAAAAAGACATACCGCTGGATCTCAGTGTGACGGAGTCCTTCTGTCCCGATCGGTGTTACAGAACACACAGGAGAGGGAACCAATTGCAGGTATGGTGTTTATTGAAGGGCAAATCCAAAAGGGGTAAACAGTCCAGGCAGGGTCAAAACCAGAGAATCCAAAACATAAAAACAAGACAAGAAGACAAGGCAAGGGCACGACTAGATGACGGACATGAATTAACATCACATTAAACAAGGACTCCGTACACAGACTCAGACAGACCGGGTATAAATACACAGAAGGGTAAAGGGGAAACAGGAGACAGGTGGGGAACAATCAATTAAATAAACAAGGAGGAAGGTGACCAAATAAGGGAACAGGAAGTGATAAGGTGACAGACACCGTGAGAAAGGAGGACATCTAGTGGAAACCCAGGGACACAACCCAGACACTGTGACATGTAATAGGAATAAACAATGCCAACGATGGTAATGGACAATATACCAACGATGGTAATGGACAATATACCAACGATAGTAATGGACAATATACCAACGATAGTAATGGACAATATACCAACGATGGTAAGAAAACACTGAGCACATGTTAACACTATGAGACAGAGTACAACAGCAATTTAACTACAATGTAATAGAAATAAACAATGCCAACAATTGTAATGGACAATATACCAACAATGGTAAGGAAACACTGAGCACATGTTTACACTATGAGACAGAATACAACAGCAATTTAAATTAAAGACCCTCATCTTTGTATTTTAACCACACCCAATGTTTATATAAAAGTTTAAATTGATGAATAGTTTGGCATTGCTTTTGTTGCAAGTCCAGTTTGTTCCAGAGGTTCACTCCACATACAGACACACAATAATATTTACGAGTGGTTAGGGCTCTCGGAAATGAAAAATGTCCAAAACCTCTCAAGTTATGAGCTCGCACTGGAGTTTTAAAAAAACATTGTAAGTTAGGCGGTAATCATTTGTTAAATGCTTTATATAAGACTATTGATGTATTATATTTTACAAGATCATCAAATTTTAGCAACTTTGACTGCGTAAACAGATTATGAGTATGTTCTAGAAAACCAACCTTGTGAATGATCCTCACAGCTCTTTTCTGCAATATAATCAGAGGATTTATTGTGTTCTGGTAAGTATTTCCCCACACTTCAACACAAAAAGAAAGGTATGGTAGTACCAGGGTGCAGTATAAAATACGGAGTGCATTTTCATCAAGGTATAGTTTTGCTTTATTTATAATTGAGAGGCTTTTGGAGATTTTTGTTTTTATGTATCTGACATGGGGTTTCCATGACAATTTACTGTCAATTATTACTCCCAAAAATTTAATCTCACTCACAGTTTCAATTTGGATACCATCAATACTTATTCTCTGTTCAGACATTTTGTTGCAATTACCGAACATCATTACCTTAGTTTTATTTATATTCAAGGATAATTTATTTGTGTCCATCCACTTTTTTATTATCTTTAGTTCCCTGTTTACCATATTTACGAGCTCATTATAATCGTCACTACTGTAAAATATATTTGTGTCGTCTGCAAATAGTATGAATTTCAGTACTTTGGATGTATTAAACATATCATTTATATACACATTGAACAGTTTTGGCCCCAATACAGACCCCTGGGGGACACCACAAACAATGCCAAGAGTATCTAATAAATACTGACCCATTTTTACAAACTGTGACCTCCCTGTTAAATAACTTTTTAACCAATCTCCAGCCAGCCCCCTAATTCCATATCTTCCCATCTTTTTTAATAGAATTGAGTGATTAATAGTGTCAAAGGCTTTTTTTTAGATCAATAAAGATACCAACTGCATACTTCTTTTGCTCCAGTGCATTAGTGACTTCTTCAATAGCTTCAGTTATTGCCATTGAGGTAGTTCTTTAGGACCTAAAGCCATACTGACCATCATTAATTACATGATGTTTCTCGAGAAACTTTTCAAGTCGAGAATTGAAGAGTTTCTCTAAAATTTTTGAGAATTGAGGCAAAAGAGAGATTGGTCTGTAATTAGTAAAAGCGTGTTTGTTATAATTTTTGAAAAGTGGAATTAATTTAGCGATTTTCAATTTACTTGGAAAGCAGCCAGTCTGGAATGACAAGTTACAAATATAAGTTAAGGGTTTTACAATATTCAGTATAACTTTTTTAATCAATGTCATGCTGATATCATGACAGTCAGTGGAGGACTTACTTTTACATTTCCACACAATATTTGTCACTTCCTGTTAGTTTGAAACTAAATATTTTAATGAGCAGGATTAATCAGACATGCCACAATACCTAATTAATGTCATAACTTTATGGTTTTTTTGAACAGTGAAGCTAAATGCTAAATGTTCCTACAGCTAATAAATAATTTAACATGTGAAATACTTAAATACAGACATTTCCAGATTAGTCTCCGGGAAACAATCGCTTCCCGAGGTTGTTGAAATTAGCACAAAACAGGTATTATTAAGATGTTATTATTAAGTGTTTTTGTCCATTTGGAGATGTTTGATGTTTTGTTGCAGTCCTGAACGGCATCCTTTTTGATGTTTCACTTAAACAATGAATGTCCTTACTAGAAACTCGTGCTGCTTTCACCAACAAAGACTCTTATCAGAAGGAAGTGAAGGTTTCATCCTCCCAAAAAGCCACACTGAGCTGTGAAGTTTCTGATGCCAAGACTGAGGTGAAATGGTTCAAGGATGGCAAGCAGTTGATTTCCAGTAAGACTGTCCAGATGGAGTCAAAGGGCAAGAGTCGTCAGCTGCTGCTGGAGAATGTGGAAAAGAAGGATGCTGGAGAGTACACCTGTGAAGTTGGAGATGAAAAGCTGGCCTTTAAGATTCGGGTGGAAGGTAAGAACACCATGGCAGTGTTTTGGCTTGTTTTTTTTTTTTAAGGTTCCAATGACTCAATCAAACATGAGTGAAGCAAAGTTTACATAAAACTAAATACAGTTTCTGAGACAATATTCCTAAATCTTGATTTCTGCACCAGACATTCAAGCTGCCTTCTCCAACAAGGACTCTTATCAGAAGGAAGTGAAGGTTTCATCCTCCCAAAAAGCCACACTAAGCTGTGAAGTTTCTGATGCCAAAACTGAGGTGAAATGGTTCAAGGATGGCAAGCAGTTGATTTCCAGTAAGACTGTCCAGATGGAGTCAAAGGGCAAGAGTCGTCAGCTGCTGCTGGAGAATGTGCAGAAGAAGGATGCTGGAGAATATACCTGTGCAGTTGGAGATGAAAAGCTGGTCTTTAAGATTTGGGTGGAAGGTAAGAACACCATGGCAGTGTTTTGGCTTGTTTTTTTTTTTTAAGGTTCCAATGACTCAATCAAACATGAGTGAAGCAAAGTTTACAAAAAACTAAATGCAGTTTCTGAGACAATATTCCTAAATCTTGATTTCTGCACCAGACATTCAAGCCGCCTTCTCCAACAAGGACTCTTATCAGAAGGAAGTGAAGGTTTCATCCTCCCAAAAAGCCACACTGAGCTGTGAAGTTTCTGATGCCAAAACTGAGGTGAAATGGTTCAAGGATGGCAAGCAGTTGATTTCCAGTAAGACTGTCCAGATGGAGTCAAAGGGCAAGAGTCGTCAGCTGCTGCTGGAGAATGTGCAGAATAAGGATGCTGGAGAATATACCTGTGCAGTTGGAGATGAAAAGCTGGTCTTTAAGATTTGGGTGGAAGGTAAGAACACCATGGCAGTCTTTTGGCTTGTTTTTTTTTTTAAGGTTCCAATGACTCAATCAAACATGAGTGAAGCAAAGTTTACAAAAAACTAAATGCAGTTTCTGAGACAATATTCCTAAATCTTGATTTCTGCACCAGACATTCAAGCTGCCTTCTCCAACAAGGACTCTTATCAGAAGGAAGTGAAGGTTTCATCCTCCCAAAAAGCCACACTGAGCTGTGAAGTTTCTGATGCCAAAACTGAGGTGAAATGGTTCAAGGATGGCAAGCAGTTGATTTCCAGTAAGACTGTCCAGATGGAGTCAAAGGGCAAGAGTCGTCAGCTGCTGCTGGAGAATGTGCAGAAGAAGGATGCTGGAGAATATACCTGTGCAGTTGGAGATGAAAAGCTGGTCTTTAAGATTTGGGTGGAAGGTAAGAACGACATGCCAGTGTTTTGGCTTTTTGTAAGGTCCCAGTGATTCAATCAACCATGTCCAAACCAATGTTTATATAAAACTAAATGCAGTTTCTGTTACTGTATTCCTAAATTTTGATTTCTGCACCAGACATTCAAGCCACCTTCTCCAACAAGGATTCCTACCAGAAAGAGCTCAGAGTACCAGCCTCCCAGAAGGCCACACTGAGCTGTGAGGTTTCTGACCCCAAGACTGAGGTGAAATGGTTCAAGGATGGCAAGCAGTTGATTTCCAGTAAGACTGTCCAGATGGAGTCAAAGGGCAAGAGCCGCCAGCTGCTGCTGGAGAATGTGCAGAAGAAGGACGCTGGAGAATATACCTGTGCAGTTGGAGATGAAAAGCTGGTCTTTAAGATTTGGGTGGAAGGTAAGAAGACCATGGCAGTGTTTTGGCTTGTTTTTTTAAGGTACCAGTGACTAAATCAAACATGAGTGAAGCAAAGTTTTCATAAAACTACATGCAGTTTCTAAGACAATATTCCTAAATCTTGATTTCTGCACCAGACATTCAAGCCGCCTTCTCCAACAAGGACTCTTATCAGAAGGAAGTGAAGGTCTCAGCGTCCCAAAAAGTAACACTGAGCTGTGAAGTTTCTGACATCAAGACTGAGGTGAAATGGTTCAAGGATAGCAAGCAGTTGAGCTCCAGTAAGACGGTCCACATGGAGTCAAAGGGCAAGAGTCGTCAGCTAGTGCTGGAGAATGTGGAAAAGAAAGATGCTGGAGAATATACCAGTGAAGTTGGAAATGAGAAACTTGCTTTTGAAATTCAAGTGACAGGTATGGAAATGTCCGTGTGTTTGTCTGTTGGGTTAAACAAAGAGTTTGATATATGCATTGCCTCTGGTCCAAAAATTTATTAATGTGTCTTCAAGAAATGGTACAATGACAAGTCGAAGAATTGGTTGCCCATCTCAGTGGTACAGAACCAAAAACAAGTTTCATTCTGCCGTGTAATTAGCTTTTTTGTGGATTGATTTGCAGTTTACTTTGATTTCCTAAATTCTCAAGCATCCAGTCTTTGCAGTATCTGTTGTATATAATCTTGTGTGATATATTTACTCAAAGCATACTGTTTTCTGGTATTGTCCATTGCCCAACCAGACATTCAAGCTGCCTTTTCCAACAAGGACTCCTATCAGAAGGAAGTTAAAGTAGGAGCTTCCCAGAAGACCACACTGAGCTGCGAAGTTACTGACTATAAGACCGAGGTGAAATGGTTCAAGGATGGCAAGCAGTTGAGCTCCAGTAAGACGGTCCACATGGAGTCAAAGGGCAAGAGCCGTCAGCTAGTGCTGGAGAATGTGGAGAAGAATGATGCTGGAGAATATACCTGTGAAGTTGGGAATGAGAAACTTGCCTTTAAAATTCAGGTGACAGGTATGGAAATGTCCGTGTGTTTGTCTCTTGGCTCTGTTTCTATTTTATTTTTCTTCTTTATGAAAGAAATCAAAATAACAGTCAATCAGTGAAGCTCGACAAAAGCTAATTTTACATGTAGAAAAAGTTTGTCCTTGGTGAAAGAGACCATTGAGTAAGATACAACTAACTTGTGCTTGTAGATTTAGTGATGTACAATGTTTCTGTTGAAAAAGAGGTCATTTTAAAACTAAAAAGCAATTTCTTGCTTATTTCAATGCTACTGAAAAAGTAATATTCTACAGTGAGATTTGGATTTGTTTGCTTAATATGCATGCTATGATTTTTGATCTCTGCTGGATTTCTCAACCATTTAGTCCTTGCAATATTTGATGTCTATTACTTAAAGTAAAATATTACTGTTTTCCAATATTGGATCCATGTTCCAACATGCCCACCCAACTAGATATTCAAGCTGCCTTCACCAACAAAGACTCCTACCAGAAGGAAGTGAAAGTAGCTGCTTCCCAAAAAGCCACACTGAGCTGTGAGGTTTCTGACCCAAGGACTGAGGTGAAATGGTTTAAAGATTGCAAGCAGTTGAGCTCCAGTAAGACCATCCACATGGAATCAAAGGGCAAGAGCCGTCAGCTGCTGCTGGATAATGTGGAGACAAAGGATGCTGGAGAATATACCTGTGAAGTTGGGAATGAAAAGCTGCCATTTAAGATTCAGGTGGCAGGTATGGAAACCATTTTGGACTGTTCATTTTGGTTCTGTGCATCTTGACAGTCTTCTTTGGGTTATTTAAAAGCTACTATGGAAATATTTATTTTCCCTTGTCATAGTCAATGTAATTGCAAATCTAGTGTTGACATTCTCTGTAAATAGGGAAACTCTTTGAATTAAGTAAACTCTCTTCTTATTAGAGCTTAAAGCTGCATTTACCAACAAGGACTCTTATCAGAAGGAAGTGAAGGTTTCATCCTCCCAGAAAGCCACACTGAGCTGTGAAGTTTCTGACATCAAGACTGAGGTGAAATGGTTCAAGGATGGCAAGCAGTTGAGCTCCAGTAAGACAGTCCACATGGAGTCAAAGGGCAAGAGTCGTCAGCTGCTGCTGGAGAATGTGGAAAAGAAAGATGCTGGAGAATATACCTGTGAAGTTGGAAATGAGAAATTTCTCTTCAAGATTCAGGTGAAAGGTAAGATTTTCTAGCACATTAGTGGACTTCCACGAATCCACATACTTGTCTTCCTCCAGAACATGGTCACAATTAAGTGATTATTTCTTATTTCTTCCTCAGATGTTTCTACCAAATTCCAGAAGAAATCTGTGACCAAAGAAATTGTGATGGTTGAGTCAACAG
The DNA here is from genome assembly GCF_963082965.1 of Carassius carassius. Lineage (NCBI taxonomy): Eukaryota > Metazoa > Chordata > Actinopteri > Cypriniformes > Cyprinidae > Carassius > Carassius carassius. The sequence continues at coordinate 24,289,678 of NC_081796.1, forward strand.
AAAAGGTTGTTTTAAAAACCGAGGTAATGTTGGAGAATTGTAGTGTTCAGTGGTTCAGAGATGGAATAGAACTGAAAGACGGATCAAAGTATGAGATGAAACAGGAAGGTCGCTCACGTGTCCTCATCATTAAGTCATCTGAATCTAAAGACAGCGCCACCTACACTTGTCAGACGGCTGATGACAAAGTGGAGTTCAACGTTCAAGTCAAAGGTAAATGCTAATTTGCAATTTCCAAGGAAGAAAAAGTACAGATTGTTTAAGGTGTTCATTTCTCAAGGTCAAATTTGTTCAATTAGACAGTTTAATGGCAGTTTTGATATTTTTTTTCTTGCATATATATATTTGATTTCAATTCAATTCAATAAATGCTTTTTACATCTAAAGTTTTCAAAGTAAAATTTTGTTGGATATAATTGCACTTATTGAAATAATAAATCTAATTGACCACAGACAAAATGTAATTTCATTTTTCCGTCATCTGTGCCCTGCAGATGCACCGTTAAAGTTTGTGGTGCCATTGCAGCCAGTGTCTGCAGTACTAGAAAGCACCATGACACTTTCCTGCACTCTCAACAAAGCCACTGTTAGTGTCCTCTGGAAGCATAACGGCAAAGAAATCAAACCAGGTGGAAGATTCAGCATCCGCACTGATGGCACCAACTGCATCTTGACTGTCTCCGCTGTGGCTCAGGAGGATGAAGGGGAGTACAGCTGTGAATGTAAAGATGACAAGACCACCACCAAAGTCACTACTAAAGGTACGAACCATCAGTGTCTATGTCTGAAGGTCATCAATTCTCATCAAAATGAACCAACACAACTTATTAAGCTTGTTTTAAGTGATAGATGTTCTTCATTATTATTTCTCTCAGCTTTTCAATCTAATTTCCCACAGCCCCACGTCTGGTGAGGTTCACTACCAGGCTGAACAATGTTGTTGCAAATGAAGGCAAAGATGCTATCTTTAAATGCTCCATCACACCAACTGATGTGAGTGTCAGATGGCTGCGTAATGACATTCCTATTATAACTAGTCCCAAATTTAAGATTGCTCATGGAGGAAGCAGTCATTCTCTCATCATCACAGCTGTCACTCAGGAGGATGCAGGAGAGATCAGTATCGATGCCGAGGGGAAAGTCTGCAAAGCCACACTCCAAGTACAACGTAAGGATAAGTGACAAATACAGCTCTTATGTGTAATGCAACACATCAGCAGGAAGCATACAGACTACCTGTTTCTCAATACAAATCTATCCGTAATTTGCAGAGCTTCCTGTCACCTTTAAGAAGAAGCTTTCAGATGAGACTGTGACTGAGCAGGACACAGTTCGTTTAGAAGTGGAGCTGAGTAAACCCTCAACAGATGTGAAGTGGATGAAGAATGGTGTGGTACTACAGCAAGGAGAAAATATGGAGATCCATGTGGATGGTCCCAAGCAGGCTTTGGTCCTCAAGAGTGTGGCGTATGCTGACAGAGGACATTACTCATGTGAAACCCTAGATGACAAGACCCAGGGCAAACTGACAGTAGAGAGTATGGATTCTTTCATTATGTTACATTATATTACAGAGTTACTCTTTCGATCATAATATTTTATGATCAAAATATACAGGAAATTATAAAATAAAAGTATTTCATCTATGGATTTCCATTGTTTTTTCCTACCATTTAGTTAAGAAGATTCAAATCGTAAAAGGCATAAAAGAGATCAAAGTGCAAGAGAAAGAGACCATCACTATGGAGGTGGAACTAAGCAAGGCTGATGTAGAAGGTTCCTGGAGCAAAGGTGGAAAGAAACTAAAGGCAGGACCCAATATCATCATTACTGTACTGGGCAACAAGCACTGCTTGACTATGTCCCAGCTGAAGATAAGTGATGGTGGAACTATAACTTTCCAGGCTGAAGATGTCCATACTTCTGGCAAACTAATTGTTACAGGTAAATGTGTATACTGGGGGTCTTTAAATTTAATCCTGAATAACAAGATCCAGTTATATGTTTAGCATAAGATCATAAAAAGTGTTTTTTCAAGTTTAGTAATATTAAAAGCTGTATAATCAACATTTTAAAGTATATTCCACCAGACAAACTAAATGAATGTCGACAATATATCCCATTTATGCTTACTGCAAGTTAAGTAAGGTTTTCGTAAAACTAATGAGCAGATCCGTAATAATCACCAATGTTAAAATGTACATACAGTATAACAATTGCAACCCTAATTATTGGCGTTATGTGCACAGAGCCTGCTGCAAAGATCCTCAAACCTCTACGGGATATCAGTGCTCCTGAAAAGGAGAAAATCATTTTTGAATGCGAGGTGTCAAGAGCAAATGCTGATGTCAAGTGGTTTAAGGTATTAGTATTTGATTTGGAATAAATAAAAAAAAAGTTGTGTAGTCACATATGGCTGACATACAAAATGACTTGGAATAAATAAAAATTGTGTCATTATTTCCCCATCAGAATGATGAGGAACTGAAGCCAGGAAAGAAATTTGGCATCCATTCCCAGGCCAATAAGCGCACCCTCATCATCCATAAGTGTGCATATGAAGACCAGGGCCAGTATATATGTAGAACAACAGATGACAATACTTCAGCCAAGCTCACTGTTCACGGTAAAGATGAACGACTTCTGAGTGAGACATTTAATCACTGCTGAACTCAAGCATTTTGTATTGTCACTTGAATAAATATTTGTATTTGAATTCTTGCAGCAAGAGATATTAAAATAGTGAAGCCGCTGCAGGACGTGGAGGTGACAGAGAAGGAGAGTGCAACGTTTGTCTGTGAGGTCTCCCACGATGAGGTTGAGTCTCAGTGGCACAAAGGAGATGCCAAACTCAAAGCCGGAGACAACATAAAGATAAGGCAGGAGGGTGAGTTGAAAAGAATGGACTTTGATTGCTTTCTTCTTGAACGCTTAGGTGTGCTTGTAGAAATTATATACTGACAAACATGCAGCACAGTATGGCAGTCCACAACAATCGGTTCCTTTTTATTACTATGTTCACCAAATGCAAATAAACAATTCATCTCCAAAAGGGACAGATTAATTTCTCTCAAACTCATTTAACACTCTCTGTCTTAGGAAGAACATATATTCTGCTCTTCAAATCTGTAAAGACTGAGGATGCAGGTGAAATCAAGTTCACAGCTGAGAAGTCCTCTTCAGCTGCTAAACTGAAGGTTAAAGGTTTGTTGTCATGTCTGTCGTATCTGCATGCATTTTGCATTTAGTGTTAAGACTAATGGGCTGGGCTGTAGAGCATTTCTGCAGTTGCATACAAATCTGTAGATTCCCTAAGCTCCCTTATAATTATTACAGAATTGCCTGTCAGATTTGTAAAGAAACTGAGAGACAAAATCGCCATGTACAAACACTGCGCATACTTAAGAGTGTCAGGTGTCAAGGGCCAACGCTAAAGTCACATGGTATAAGAACAAGTCAGAGATCAAACCTAGCAAGAAGCACAAGATCACAAGTGAGGACATCTACAGGAAGCTTACTGTCATTGACATGGATTCTGATGATGAGGATACATACATGTGTGACGCCACTGATGATAAGACTTCATGTCAGCTACTAGTAGAGGGTGAAAAGTTTCAATTATGATTTAAAGAATAAAATAAAATTTAAGGTTGAAATCACAACAGGATTCATGAAACACAACCATACATTACAAACTACAATGCTTTTGAAACTGACTGTAAAAAGGGTATATAAAATGTGATTGCATGTTTTTAATTATTTGATAACAGTTAACAGATCAGTTTTTGATTGATGTGCAACAGACAAGAATGAGCATTGTATGTGATTTTAACCATAATATTGTACCGCATTTATCTAACAGGGACAAATTTATGCTTGCTTCCAGTTTAAAGTGATGTTATGTAAATTTTCCTAACATGCATTTTGTTTATTTCCATGAAGCTTCATTAATATGTGTGTATTACTGTCTTTCCTGTATTCCTGTGTTTTAAAGAGTTGTACTACATAAACATTTTTGATATAGCAGATCCTTGACACATCGTTATACTGTCTCATCACAACCTTCAGAGCAGGCTATCAGCATAGTACGGGAACTGAGTTTTTTGGAGGTGACCGAGCCATTTGCTGCCCACTTTGAGGTTGAAGTCAGCGTGGAGACAGTCAAGCCAGTGAAGTGGATGCTAAATGGGGAACAGCTGAAGGAGAGTACCGACATCGAGATGGAGAAAGAAGGAACCATGCACCGCCTCACTTTTAAAAAGACCAAGACCTCCATGTCAGGACTGGTACAGTTCACCGCCGGAAAGAGTAAATCAACAGCCGAGCTCAAAGTGAAAGGTTAGAAACTTGGTTTAACCAAGATTTGCAAAATAGACACTCCAAAAGAAATCAAATCTGTATTTAATAATTCCAATTAAATAGTTTTTGATAATAATGCATGATAAAATTCCAACAGAAACTGCAAAAGTGCTTTGGAAAACTCTAAAAAGGTGTATTTTGCTCCGTTTATGTTCACTACAAATGAAATGCAATGTTTGTTGTAGTGTTGTGGACTTTTGTGTTTTTTCATATCCCCCACAGAGCGTCCCATTGAAGTCCTGGAGCCTCTCAAAGATGTTTCAGCCAAGGAAAAGACTTCCACCACACTATGCTGCAAGTTCTCTGCCCCACCAAAAGAAGTACGGTGGTTTAAGGGTCAAACTGCTTTGAAGGTTTCTAGCAAATACAACATGAAGCAAAAGGACGCTAATGTGCAGCTGATCATACAAAGTTTGAGTGCAGAGGACTCTGGAGAGTATAGCTGTCAGGTCGGGGTCTGTGAGAGCAAAGCCGTTCTCAAAGTAGAAGGTAAAGTCACAAAGAAGGGATTCAAAACATGTTGTTTCAAATTGCATTCCATTTATGCATCCACCCCATTAGGGTTAGAGCTGCTTATGAGAAATTTGCCTTGACTACGCCAAGGACTCATTATATAGGTGCTGCTGGTAAAATAAACAGCATTCTGATCACGCTTTTTGGATGTTTATTTTTCTGACATAGTGCGTAAAATCCAGATCACCAAACATCTGACAGATGTGGAGGTGGATGAAGATGGTGATGCTGTGTTCACCTGTGAGGTTAACTATGCTGATGAAGAGGTCCAGTGGATCCTCAATGACACGCCACTCTTCAGCAATGAGGTCAATGCCATCACCCATGTGGATAAGACCCATACGCTCACCCTCAAGAACCTAGCACCTCAGGATGGTGGAAAGGTGTCATTTAGCATCAGGGATGTGAAAGAAACAGTCTGCCTAAAGGTCAAAGGTGGGGTTGTATGATGATGTCCAAATCAAGCAGATTCACAGAAATGCTTTCAATATGATGGATTAAGGTTTTGGCTTAATGCACTTTTTAATTTATTGACATCCAGAGAAAAAAGCCATCTTCCTGAAGTTGCTGGATGATGTAGTTGCAGAGGAGAAGGGTACAGTTACCCTTAAGTGTGAAGTCTCAAAGCCCAGAGTGGCCCCTGTGTGGCGCAAAGATGGTACAGTCCTGTCGGCAGGCAAAAAGTACGAGCTCCTCCATGATGGTAAGACCTTGGGACTTACTATCCATGATGTCATGAAAACTGACGCCGGGGAGTACAGCTGTGATCTTGGCACAGACCTCTCCAAGTCCAAGGTCACTGTTAGAGGTATGACAACAAACTTATGCAGTACTGTTGTGCTACAATGGCACTGTAGTGTCTTTTTGTTGTAGTTTTTTCATTTATGTTTTTATGAAAACAGATGAAGTTGTTGGTGTTTTTCAATAATGTCTTTGCTGTTGACCCCAGATATCCACATTGGGATCACCAAGCGTTTTAAGTCAGTAGAGGCCAAAGCAGGTGAAAACTGCACATTTGAGTGTATCTTGTCCCGAGAGAGCTCAGAGAAGTGCACCTGGAGCCTAAAAGGTCAACCTGTCACTGATGGAGGCCGTTTCCAAATAAGCAGCAAAGGGCGCAAGTATACCTTAACAATCAAAGCTGTCTCAGTTTCTGATTCTGGTGAGGTAGTCTTCACACTCAAGGATTTGAGCTCAAAGGCAACACTTACTGTTGAGGGTAAGCAGGATATGCAATGAAAACAAGAGCAATGAATTAAATTATATGTTTTACACAAATACGGTTTTGCTTTATCAAGGTGTATCTTATTTTTGGGAGCTAGGTGAAGCTCCTACCATATCTAAAGAGCTTCAGGGTGTCAGTGCCACAATTGGTGAAGATGCCACATTCTCCTGTGAGCTTTCTCAATCTGGACTGGAAGTGAAGTGGTCAAAGGATGGGAAGTCTATCAGAAAAAGCCAGAAATATGAAATCAGTCAGGAGCAGACGCTTGTAAAGCTGACAATCCGCAACGTCACTGAAAAAGACTCTGGAGAATATAGCTGTGAGGTCACCGGTGGTCCAACCTCCAAGGCTAAACTGGAGATCAAAGGCAAGGTTTTTAAAACTTAAGGTTTTAGATTTTGTCATCCTTTATTTAAACACATAACAGGGGAAATCCCACAACTCTAAAGATGAGATAGGCCTATATTTACTTTAATATTTCATCCCCTCTGTAGAACTGGCCAACAAATTCATTTGTGAACTAAAGGATGCCACTACAGAAGAGACGAGTGCTGTCTCCTTTGAATGTGAGACAGCCCAACCTGCCTCTAAAGTCACCTGGCTGAAAGGAACAAAGGAGATCAGGGCTGGAGGAAGGTATGAGCTTACGCAAAAAGGAACTGTCCTCATCCTCAAAGTGAAGGATCTGGAGAAGAGTGACAGTGATGTATACACCTGTGACATTGGCTCTGCGAAGAGTACAGCCAACTTGACAGTAAAAGGTAAGAACCTGGCTTTCCACTTAACTCAGAAATCTCTCTTTCTTTCTTTCTTTCTGTTTATTTCAATGTTTATCTTATTTAGAAAGGAATAACTTGAAGCCAGAGAATCTTATATTCTTAGATGGATACACTCTAGTGGTTTTTTATGTTTAAAGCTTTGATGTACTGTAGTGTTTTTTGATGTCTCCGTGGTCTTAGTTTTAAATTTGATTCACCTCATGTGTTGTATTTCTGCATTTGTCATTTCACTTTTGGTTCCTGTGTGGCAATGCTACTGCCAGGCATTTCACTGATAGTCTCATGCATTGCTGTGTCAGCAGACGATCGCCTCAGTTCAGAGAATTGGTACTTCTACTGTATATTGTACTTTTACAATTATGTTGGTACTCTACATGTCATTTAGATTTCTAGCAACTTAGTTTGGTGAAAATGTGGTTAAAAAGTATTTTATTTCCAGAAATGCTGGAATAGTTCAACAACTGAAATGATGGAGCATTTCATTAATTTATTTGGGTCCACACTTTGTACTATGGAGATAATGTACCATTAGAATGCTTGTTTTAGTAGTCTGGAATATAATTAAGGTTTTATTGGACATATCAGCTAGTTTTTATAAAGAAGCTGTCGTGTGATTTCCAGGTGATGTCTTTCAGCAGTCTGTCATATTGTCAAATTTCAGAAATGGCACTTGCACTTTTTTGTTTTGTCTTGGTTTTTAAGGTTCAGTCTTGTCTGGACTTTGTATGTATATGTATGTATTCATGTAGTCTTGGTGCAATGAATGTGTTGGAATTGTTTCTGTGTTTGTTTTAATATTTCTGTGATTATAGAAAATGTTGGCGACCAATAATTGTATTATACATCACAAGCCTAATTACATTATGATGGAAAAAAACAGACATTGGCTTATCCTAGCTTCCATGTCATACCTTCATCATCTCATCCTAGTGATCTTCTATCCTGTCTTTTGGATGCTAAAACTACGAAGAAGAAATTACATTTTATGATGCTTGTCCATTCTCTAGTGGTACCAGCTAGGTTTAAGGGGCAGATGAAGAACCAACAGGTTACTGAAGGTGGGAAAGTCTTACTTTCCTGTGAGCTCTCAAAACCTGGTTGCCAAGTGCTATGGAGAAAGGGAACCGAAAATCTGAAACATGGGGAAAGATATCAGATATCGCTGAGGGACACCATATGTGAGCTACAGATTTCAGACTTAGTGCCTGAGGACAGTGGAGAATATTCCTGTGATTGTGGAAACGAAAAAACAACAGCAAATGTTGTTGTCAGTGGTATGGATAATTTTATTAAATTACATGCATCCATTCATTGATTTAGACTATAATTTTATTTGCTTACTTTAAATATATTTTAGTACTCAGATCACGCGATAGACTAAAATGTCAATGCATGTGTAGTCAATTCAATTCAATTCAATTCAAGTTTATTTGTATAGTGCTTTTTACAATACAAATCGTTACAAAGCAACTTTACAGAAAATTATGTTTCTACAATATTTAGTAGTAGCTAGTAGTTTGTGCACGTTTGACAGGATTTTAGAAAAATAAAAATAATAATACAAGACGTAGTCAGCTAGATGATGAACTATCAATATTATTAATTAATAGTAATTATATGATGCAGTCACACATGTAGCAATATTTGTTAGTTCTGTTTGTTGATTCAAGGTTAGCGTCATCTGGGGTCCTCTGAGGGTCAGCATCATCTCTTCTCAGGTGTTCTGGATCCAGACTGGAGCTTGTGTAAATCCTAGTCCCGTGGCAAAACATAGAAACAAAATAGAGACATCATTAGCATAGCTGCTGAAACTGAAGTAAAATTAGTTTAACCCAAGCTAAAGAATAAAAATGCAGATGCAACTACACTCACAATTTAAGAGATACATTATTCGAATGCTTGGCGAAAGAGATGCGTTTTTAATCTAGATTTAAACAGAGAGAGTGTGTCTGAACCCCGAACATTATCAGGAAGGCTATTCCAGAGTTTGGGAGCCAAATGTGAGAAAGCTCTACCTCCTTTAGTGGACTTTGCTATCCTAGGAACTACCAAAAGTCCAGCGTTTTGTGACCTTAGGGTGCGTGATGGGTTGTAGCGTGGTAGAAGGCTAGTTAGGTACGCAGGAGCTAAACCATTTAGGGCCTTATAGGTAAGTAATGATAATTTGTAACTGATACGGAACTTAATAGGTAGCCAGTGCAGAGACTGTAAAATTGGGGTAATATGATCATATTTTCTTGACCTGGTAAGGACTCTAGCTGCTGCATTTTGGACGACCTGTAGCTTGTTTATTGACGAAGCAGGACAACCACCTAAAAGTGCATTACAATAGTCCAGTCTAGAGGTCATGAATGCATGAACTAGCTTTTCTGCATCAGAAACAGATAACATGTTTCGTAGCTTGGCAATGTTTCTAAGATGGAAGAATGCAGTTTTTGTAATATTGGAAATATGATTTTCAAAAGACAAATTGCTGTCCAATATAACACCCAGATTTCTGACTGTAGAGGAAGTAACAGTACATCCGTCTAGTTGCAGATTGTAATCTACAAGATTCTGTGTGGTGTTTTTTGGTCCAATAATTAATATCTCTGTCTTATCCGAATTTAATTGGAGAAAATTATTTGTCATCCAATCTTTTACATTTTTAACACACTCTGTTAGCTTAGATAATTGGGAAGTTTCATCTGGTCTCGTTGAGATATATAGCTGAGTATCATCAGCATAACAGTGGAAGCTAATTCCGTATTTTCTAATAATATTACCAAGGGGCAACATGTATATTGAAAATAGAAGGGGACCTAGGACGGATCCTTGTGGCACTCCATATTTTACTGATGATAAATGAGATGACACCCCATTTAAGTAAACAAAATGGTAGCGATCGGACAGGTAGGATCTAAACCATCTTAGAGCCTGCCCTTGAATACCTGTATAGTTTTGTAATCGATCTAGGAGTATGTCATGATCTATGGTGTCGAACGCAGCACTAAGATCAAGTAAGACTAGAAATGAGATGCAGCCTTGATCTGACGCAAGAAGCAGGTCATTTGTAATTTTAACAAGTGCAGTTTCTGTGCTATGGTGGGGCCTGAAACCTGACTGAAATTCTTCATACAGATCATTTTTATGCAGGAAGGTGCTCAATTGAGCAGACACAACTTTTTCTAATATTTTAGACATAAATGGAAGATTTGAAATAGGCCTATAATTTGCCAGTACACTAGGATCTAGTTTTGGTTTCTTAATAAGAGGCTTGATAACCGCCAGCTTGAATGGTTTTGGGACGTGACCTAAAGATAACGACGAGTTAATGATATTGAGAAGCGGTTCTTCGGCTACAGGTAACAGCTCTTTTAGTAATTTAGTGGGTACAGGATCTAATAAACATGTTGTTGGTTTAGATACAGTGATAAGTTTATTTAGCTCTTCCTGTCCTATATTTGTAAAGCACTGCAGTTTATCTTTGGGTGCGATGGATGAAACTGAAGTGTTAGACGCTGTAGAATCTACATTCGCTATTGTATTTCTAATGTTATCTATTTTATCAGTGAAGAAATTCATAAAGTCATTACTATTTAACGTTGGTGGAATATTTGAATCAGGTGGCGTCTGGTAATTTGTTAATTTAGCCACTGTGCTAAATAAAAACCTTGGATTGTTTTGGTTATTTTCAATGAGTTTGTGGATATGCTCTGCCCTAGCAGTTTTTAGAGCCTGTCTATAGCTGGACATACTGTTTTTCAATGCAATTTTAAAAACTTCCAAGTTAGTTTTTCTCCATTTGCGTTCAAGACTACGAGTTACTTTCTTGAGAGAGTGAGTATTACTGTTATACCATGGCACAGTACGTTTTTCTCTAACCTTTTTCAATTTGATGGGGGCAACAGCTTCTAATGTATTAGAGAAAATAGTGCCCATGTTGTCAGTAATTTCGTCTAATTCATGTGTATTTTTGGGTACAAATAGCAGTTGAGATAGATCAGGCAGGTTATTTGCGAATCTGTCTTTGGTGGCTGGAACACTAGTTCTGCCCAGACGGTAACGCTGAGACATATAGTTAATGTCAGTTATACGCAGCATGCACGACACAAGGAAATGGTCTGTAATATCATCACTTTGGGGTACAATATCTATAGCAGTAAGATCGATTCCATGTGATATAATTAGATCTAGTGTATGATTAAAACGATGAGTGGGCCCGGTGACATTTTGCTTGACTCCAAAGGAGTTTATTAGGTCAGTAAACGCAAGTCCTAATTTATCATTTGCATTATCAACGTGAATATTAAAATCTCCCATGATTAGCGCCTTATCAACTGTAACTAGAAGGTCTGAGAGGAAATCTGCAAATTCTTTTAGGAATTCTGTATACGGCCCTGGTGGTCTATACACAGTAGCCAGAGCAAGAGATACATTAGACTTCTTTTGCATGTCTGACAGTGTAACATTTAGCAGAAGTATTTCAAAAGAGTTAAACCTGTATCCTGTTTTCTGGGTAACATTGAGAATATCACTATATATTGTTGCAACACCTCCGCCACGACCAGTCTGACGGGGCTCATGCTTGTAACAGTAGTTTGGTGGAGTAGACTCATTTAGACCAAAATAATCATTCGGTTTTAGCCAGGTTTCAGTCAAGCAGAGTACATCAAAACTATTTTCTGTGATCATTTCATTTACAATAACTGCTTTGGGTGTGAGTGATCTAATATTTATGAGCCCAAACTTTAAAAATTGTTTTTGTTCATTTACTTTACATTTTTCTGGTTTAATTACGATAAGATTTTTTCTAGATCCTACATTATATTTTGACCTCACTATTCGGGGAACAGACACAGTCTTAATAGTTTTTACAGCGCAAGTACTTTTATCATTTACTAGTCAAATGATTAATAAATGAATGTCAAGAAACTGTACAAATTCTTTAAGAATTTGTATACACCTTATAATTATGTCATCACACAATTGCTCTTCAGCATTACCGGTGGTCTTCAGACATGAGCTACAAAGCCAAGAGTGTGACGAAGGAGCCAGTGTTACTCTTCACTGTGAACTCTCAAAGCCTAAAGTTCCTGTTGTTTGGAAGAAAGGAACGCAGGTTCTCAATTCTGGCGAAAAGTACCTCATCAAACAAGATGGGGCTAGTGTTGAGTTGAAAATTGCTGACTTCAGAAATGAAGATTCTGGACAATATACATGTTTGTGTGGGGACAAAAAGACTACAACAAACATTAAGATCAGGGGTATGAAATTAATTCAGTCTGATTTCTTTTCTCATGTTCACGTTTTACTACAGAAGTCCTAAGTGGCCGTGGATGATTATTATTATTATTTTTTATTTTTTTCTCTCTTGACCAAAACTTAATTTTCTTGTGACCTCGACATAAAAGTTATCATGACTTAATATTTTCTCGTGATCTTGACATAACAAAAGTTGTTTTCTTATTATCACGACTTAATATTTTCTTGTGATCTCGACATAGAAGTTGTACTCTAAGTTACACAACTGCAACAAGCCCAAAACAGCAGTATAGAACTGAATATAACTGATGGGGTGTTGTATACAGTATATCTACTTTACTATACATGTTTTGGGACAGAGTAGACCTTATTTGTGATCGCTATAATTTGTGCAATATTGTTCATTACTGACACATAATTAACTTGATGTTCACTGTTTTTGTGATTTTTGTCAGTGTTCTGTCTTATGTCTCTTGTTTTCTTTGGGAGGTTTTTGAATGTTTCTTCATGTTGTGATATTACATTTTGTGCAAACTGCATTACACTAACAACCTGTTTAAACATCAATTGCTTCTTAGCATTGATCTTCAAACGAGAACTACAAAACCAGGAGTGTCAAGAGGCAGACAGTGTTACTCTTCAGTGTGAGCTCTCCAAACCAGGAGTTCCTGTAGTTTGGAGGAAAGGAACACAAGTGATCCATTCTGGAGACAAATACCAAATCAAGCAAGTTGGTTCTGTTTTTGAGCTGAAGATCACTGATGTCAAACCTGAAGATGCTGGAGTCTATAGTTGTGATTGTGGGTTTAACAAGACCTCATCTACCATTACAGTCAATGGTAGGAATTACATCTTTTTTTTATTTGTGATTAAATGTAGGGTATTACATGCAACACCATCCTACCATCTACTGTTCTCTGAAGTTATCATTGATCAGTATTTTTTATTATTACACCAATGGCTTTGTTTTTGAAAAAAAAAATGCTTGATTGGTGACTTTAAAACTAGAAAACTAGACTAGAAGACTGGAAAGACTTCTGTTCAATCCAGTTCTTGGATGTTGTCCTGAGTCGTTTGTGTAACATGGTTACAACATCTTTTCACGGTTCCTCAGCACTACCAGTGGTCTTCATACATGAGCTGCAAAACCTGGAATGTGTTGAAGGAGGTAGTGCTACTCTGTCCTGTGAGCTTTCCAAACCTGGTGTCCCTGTGCAGTGGAAAAAAGGAAGCCATGTTATCCAATCTGAAGGAAAGTACATCATCAGGCAGATTGCCTCAAAGGTGGAGCTGAAGATCACAGATCTCAAACCTGAAGATGAAGGAGACTACACATGTGTATGTGGAGACAAGGCAACCACTGCCAATATGAAGATAAAGGGTATGAATCATTCTTATTCTTCTGGGATTTTTTAACCATTAATTATTCCCCCCACCCAAGCTGCACTATTCTAGAAGTAAATGTTACACAATGTAATGCTATTGCTTGTTTGGTGTTGATGAATATTGTTGTTTAGTGTTGTTAGTTGTTTTATTTGTTGCATTTGTTAAGATTCCACTTAAATGCTACAGTAACATAACATAACGTAACATAACATAATAAGTGAACATAATGTTATTGTTTGTTTCAAGTGTGTAGCACAAACTTACACTCTTGCAGAAGACATTGCAGATGAGAAAAAAAACTAAAGAAGATGAGATAATTCTGTATATGGTTAAATATAACTTTTAGATAATTTGTTGTATCCTGCTGTGGCTTTGCCTGCAGTGCTGTAATGTCAGTCTGTCAGACATCTGTTTGGCAACTGCCTTAAACTTTTCTTCATCGATGTCTTTTGGTTTCTTCCAGCTTGCAGCCTCTTCAGTTTAGTGTGGTTCATATGTGGAACACAGATAAGGGTTTAAGGCTTCAGCACTAGTCTTACTTGAGTCTCGGTACAAAGTAGAGTAACTCGACACATATTACACTACTTGACAAAGAACTTGCATGTGCTTCAAGCTTTGGACACGTCTTCTTTGAGATTTCATTGTCTGTGATTCCATCTGCAAAATGTTTTTTGTCACAGTGCTGAAGGCCCAAACACCCTCATACCAACCAGGATTTCAAAAGCAGATTACTGGGCATGGGCCATCAATTGATGGTACAGAGCGAATGTGCGGAATGACTGTCTGTGCTTTGTTTTCTTGGTCAGCAGCTTGATTTCTTGTTGGCCATGCTATCTGTCAGTGAGAAATCAGTCAGGCTTTGGGGGCTTTCGTTTAGTCAACATGCATGAATGCTTCTGTAAAATAAATTTTAACATAGGAGGTCTGCTTGTTCTGTATATGCCTCTATTGTCCAACATGGCTGACACAGGCATTGCTATTTGTGTTTTAAGATCCTTACTGTTTTGGCCAAGGGTTGCAGTTTACACGAATGTCTTTTATCACAGCTCTAAAGTTCCTCCGTCCTTCTGCTGCCCTTGAATCAGACTTCCAGAAGCAGAAGAAAGAGAAACAGGCAGAGCTCAGTGGTATGAAACTGATGTCTATTTCCTGCCTGTCATGAAGCACGTTTATGCGCTAATGGAAATGTGAATCCCAGTCAAAATGTTCAGTAATGTATTATTTTGAATGGAACAGCATGGCCACAAATTAGATTCCGCATTACTATAGTGTTTTTGTGCTCTCTTTGTTGTGGTATGTCTTTATTTTGTTGATAAATTAAAACTTCTCACCCATGCATCAAAAATCCTTTGGATATTCTCTTTAAGCATTCTTTTTTTTGACAGTTTTCAAAACTGCTGCTCATACATTAATTACCAGACAAACTTAAGCAAAATAGCTGCTCATTTATAATGTCTTAAAAAGTATTTGTATAAGTATAAGTGAAGCACATGTTGATAATCAGATTATTATTTTTTTTTTTTTTTACTTATATTCTTTCACTTGAAAATCAATGGCCAACTTAATCTGCACCATTGCTTGTCAGTGCCATACGCGGTGAATATGTATTTTAAGTGGCTGACTCTAGTTGGAGTGATTTCTGTTTCCCACATTGTACTTGCAGAGTCAGAGGTGAAGAGTGCAGGAGTTGATGATGGTTGTAGGGAAGAGATTAGTTTGCCTCACATGATATATTTGTTAGTGTACTTGCTTTAGTTAAAGAAGCTGCTTTGGGAACATTAGTTGTGTCCTCTTGCTTTGATTTTTCTGCAATTTTTCGGTAAGGAACTATTTACTCTGCTCCCACACGTGTGTTATTATGTAGTATTAATCTGTTCTTTACCTTTGCAGGCTGGTCTTTCATCATTCTTCATTTCAAACCTACCTTTTTTAATTTTATTTGTATCTCTAAATTTAACACTTTGTAGTTTATAGCAGCTTGAAATCCTCTAAAACTATATTCAGAGTCTTAATTTATTCTGCCATACTGCTCATGGATGGAAACTGGTTCAGACTTCTTGATGTTTATATATATATATATATATATATATATATATATATATATATATATATATATATATATATTTTTTTTTTTTTTTTTTTTTTTTTAAACTTACCAACTGGATTGCTTTAAATGACCATGTGAACCTGAGGAGTGTTTCTCTTTAGTTGTCTTTAGGTGGTTCTTATAACAACATACATTAGTAGTTTGATAGTGTATTCCTTAACTTTTCTTATTTAGGTTTAATATTTAGAAATGAATATTATAAAGCTTATATGTTTTGTCTGTAAACATTCTGTTATTACAGAATACTCTACAAATTGACTTGACAAATAGTATACTCAATAAGTGCCTACCTCAACAGCTCACCCAGTTCAGTTTACGGAAGTACTGCCAAACCAAGCATGTGATGAAGGTGGCAGTGTTACTCTGCGATGTGAACTCTCAAAGCCTGGCGTTCCTGTGGTTTGGAGGAAAGGAACACAGGTGATCCATTCTGGAGGAAAGTGCCTCATCAAACAAGTTGGGGCTATGGCTGAGTTGAAGATCATTGATGTTAAACCTGAAGATGCTGGGGACTATGTTTGTGATTGCGGAGACAGCATGACAACTGCCAATGTAAAAGTTAACGGTAGGAGAAGACCAAGCGTTTCATGAATTTTTCCATCATTCTAATCAATCTTTGAAATGCATTGTCACGTGCATTTCTTGGTTGTAAAGTGCAAATGATTCCCTGATTTAATATGAAGTTAAGGCCAAACAAAGGATTTAATTGTAACCATTATTTGGACCATTGCATTTGTATTGTATATGTATGTAATGTATAGAACTAAATCTCTGGAATCTCATACCACTTTTGAATTGGCAGCTCTTCCAGCCACCTTCACACAAGAGCTGAAAAACCAGACAGCTATTGAAGGAGAAAGTATCATCTTCCATTGTGAGCTCTCCAAACCTGGAGTTCCTGTAGTTTGGAGGAAAGGGACACAAGTGATTAATTCTGGAGGAAAGTACCTCATCAAACAAGTTGGCTCTACGGTTGAGCTGAAGATCACTAATGTTAAACCTGAAGACGCTGGAGATTATGTTTGTGATTGTGGAGATAACATCTGCACTGCTAACATCAGAGTCAATGGTAGGACTCTTCTTTTATTTGAGCTGTCTTCAACAATGAAGAAACTTCCTGTTTTCTGATCTAAACAGCTGTCCATTAATAATGTCTTCATTTAATGTATGGTAGTTTAAAGTGCTGTGTATTTGGCTATTCTAATGTACTAAGTTGTTTGTCTAGTTTATAGCTTTCCCATTTACATCATGGTGGTTGTTTTTTTTAAACATCTTAGAAGGTGGTCAAAATATAAGTTAAACCATTGTAGAAGAATGTTTTGCATCTTTCAGTGGAAAGAATATTTTTGATGCAAAGTGTAAACTTAATCTCACAAAATCCTGTTCCTGGTTCAACAACTTTGCCTGATTCCTCAGCATTACCAGTGGTCTTCAAACGTGAGCTACAGAACCAAGAGATTCAGGAAGGGGACAGTGTTACTTTGCGGTGTGAACTCTCAAAACCAGGCATTCCTGTGGTTTGGAGGAAACGAACACAGGTGATCAGTTCTGGAGGAAAGTACATAATCAAGCAAATAAGCTCTACTGTTGAGCTGAAGATCACTGATGTCAAACCTGAAGATGCTGGGGATTATGTTTGTGATTGCGGAGACAGCATGACAACTGCCAATGTAAAAGTTAACGGTAGGAGAAGACCAACTGTTACATGAATTTTTCCATCATTCTAATCGATCTTTGAAATGCATTGTCACATGCATTTCTTGGTTGTAAAGTGCAAATGATTCCCTGATTTAATATGAAGTTAAGGCCAAAAAAAGGATTTAATTGTAACTATTGTTTGGACCATTGCATTTATATTGTATATGTATGTATAGAACTAAATCTCTGGAATCTCATACCACTTTTGAATTGGCAGCTCTTCCAGCCACCTTCACACAAGGGCTGAAAAACCAGACAGCTATTGAAGGAGAAAGTATCATCTTCCATTGTGAGCTCTCCAAACCTGGAGTTCCTGTAGTTTGGAGGAAAGGGACACAAGTGATTAATTCTGGAGGAAAGTACCTCATCAAACCAGTTGGCTCTACGGTTGAGCTGAAGATCACTGATGTCAAACCTGAAGACGCTGGAGATTATGTTTGTGATTGTGGAGACAACATCACCACTGCTAACATCAGAGTCAATGGTAGGGTTCATCTTTTATTTGAGCCATCTTCAACAATGAAGAAACATCCTGCTTTCTGATCTAAACAGCTGTCCATTAATAATGTCTTCATTTAATGTATGGTAGTTTAAAGTGCTGTGTATTTGGCTATTCTAATGTACTAAGTTGTTTGTCTAGTTTATAGCTTTTCTATTTACATGATGGTGGTGGTTTTGGTTAAAAATCTTAGAAGGTGGTCAAAATATAAGTTAAACCATTGTAGAAGAATGTTTTACATCTATCAGTGGAAAGAATATTTTTGATGTAAAGTGTAAACTTAATCTCACAAGATCCTGTTCCTGGTTCAACAACTTTGCCTGATTCCTCAGCATTACCAGTGGTCTTCAAACGTGAGCTACAGAACCAAGAAATTCAGGAAGGGGACAGTGTTACTTTGCGTTGTGAACTCTCAAAACCTGGAGTTCCTATGGTTTGGAAAAAAGGAACACGGATGATCCCTTCTGAAGGAAAGTACCTCATCAAGCAAGTTGAGGCTACAGTTGAGCTGAAGATCACTGATGTCAAACCTGAGGATGCTGGAGATTATGTTTGTGATTGCGGAGACAGCATGACAACTGCCAATGTCAAGGTTAACGGTAGGAGAAGACAAACCATTTCATGAATTTTTCCATCACTTTAATCCAACTTTGAAATGCATTTTCACATGCATTTCTTGGTTGTAATGATTCTCCAATTTAATTTGAAGTTAAGGCCAAAAAAGGATTTAATTGTAACCATTGTTTGGACCATTGCATTTGTATTGTATTGATCATACTTCTCTGGAAAATATTTATTTACCTCATCTGTATGTACAAAACTAAATCTCTGGCATCTCATACCACTCTTTGAATTGGCAGCTCTTCCAGCCACCTTCACACAAGAGCTGAAAAACCAGACAGCTATTGAAGGAGAAAGTATCATCTTCCATTGTGAGCTCTCCAAACCTGGAGTTCCTGTAGTTTGGAGGAAAGGGACACAAGTGATCCATTCTGGAGGAAAGTACCTCATCAAACAAGTTGGCTGTACTGTCGAGATAAAGATCACTGATGTTAAACCTGAAGATGCTGGAGACTATACTTGTGATTGCGGAGAAAGCATTACCACAGCCAATGTCAAGGTTAATGGTAGGAGAGGACCAACTGCTTCATGAATTCTTCCAGCATTCTAATCCATCTTTGATTGCATTGTCACTACCCATGTTTGTGAAGTATGAATGCTTCCACAGCTTATTATGAAGATGAAGATAAAGCTAAAAAAAGAAATTTAAATGTATGCTGTTGGTGTACTATACTGTAATGTTTGTTTGAACTGTTGGCTTAGGGTTTTAAAATCTTTTTATAACTCTACAGAATTAATCTCTTGCATCTTATACCACTCTTTACATTGGCAGCACTTCCAGCCATCTTCACACAAGCACTGAAGAACCAGACAGCTGTTGAGGGACAGACCATCAGCTTCCAGTGTGAACTCTCCAAAGCAGACATTCTAGTTGAGTGGCGCAGGGGTGAAATTGGCCTATACCCCTGTGCTAAATATGAATTCAAGAAAGATGGCCACCGTGCCCAACTGATCATACATGACCTTGAACCTGAGGACTCAGGTGACTATATCTGTGACACTGGAGAACGCCAAAGCATTGCATATCTGGAAGTTAAGGGTAGGCTTGGATTGAACCTTCTTTATTTCCTGTATCATTTGAAGCCGTTTCTTCATGATGACCTTGAAACACTTGTTAACTCACCTTTTGCAGCACTGCCAGTTCTTTTCAAATCATCTCTGAAAGATCTAGAAAGTGAAGCTGGGGAAAATGCAGTTTTTCGATGTGAACTTGACAAAGCTGGAGCCAAAGTCATCTGGAGGAAAGACAAGAGTGTAATAGAAGCAAGCAAAAAATATCAGCTGAAGCAAGATGGGGCTGTTGCTGAGCTTATCATTTACAAGCTGCAAGGAGGAGACGCTGGAGACTACTGCTGTGAAACAGAACATGATCGGACATCTGCCAAACTTGCTGTAAAGGGTATGAATCACCTTGTAAAAGTCCTCATCCCTCCTAACTTTACCTGATCATTCTCTTTGGTTGCTCTCGCTTCTACTCCATACCATCCTAAGCACTATGCCATCCATCCTTTCTTATATGCTTGTACCACCTTCTCTCTGCACGTGGTTTTGCACATTAAATTTCTTTACACCTTGCACAGCCTTTCTCAAATGAACTCCCATTTCATTTTACTAGATTAATTACGTTTAGGTTATAACCTACACTTTTCCCTTAGCAGTTCAGCTTTTATTTTTATATAAAGGATAGCTATTTTTGTCATGACTTGTAAATTTTGTTGAAAAGATTTAGATTATTATGGATGTTATATGATATTTTGGAAATGTATCTATGTTTTGACTTGAGTACTTATGATAAAATGAAACCTGATTTTGCTTTCAGAACCTGATATCATAATCTTAACTGGCTTGAAGAGCTGCATTGTCAATGAAGGCGAGGACGTTCATTTCGAATGCCTTGTCTCTCATGATAATGCACTCATTGTTCAGTGGATGCTGCAAGATGTTCCACTACAGAACAATGAGAGGAATGAAATCCGAATGGAAGGCAAAAGGCACACACTTACACTAAGAAGTGTCACACAGAAAGACTCAGGCACGGTGTCCTTCCATGTTGGTGCACACACTTCTTTTGCTTGTCTTACAGTTAAAGGTAAAACTAAATAATTATTTGGATTTTCTAAACAGTAGTTTTATTTCACAAGTGGGTTTTGAACACATGTACTGTTTGTGTGTGTGATCATCTTATATTCACCTAAATATATTTAATACATTCCATGTATGTATTATATCTTGTATTTATTTATTTTTTTGAGGCATAATTTAATGCATCATATTGCAAAAAAAAAAAAAAAAAGTCTAGTGACCAGCCACTTTATCTATCACTTGTCAAATATTTGTCTTATCTTGACCATTGTTTGGTAGTATAATGATTGAATATTACATTTAGAAGGTTGACTATTCTTCCTTCCTTTTTCCTTACCGGTGATTAATTTTATCTATAGTAGAAGTGCTTCAAAAAGTTTAATAATTTCTGATTCAAGCATTCCAAGGTTAGGCTAGGCTTATCTTGTCCCTGGCTTTGTTTAGAAACTATAAAGAAAATGTATTACCATCTCATGATCTTCAGTATGCAGGTTTGGGGTGTTGCACATATCTTAGAATGTGTTCTGTGTATCACTTTTTTTCACCAGCAATCCCTGTGCTATCGTTTGTGAAGGAGTTAACAAGCCAGGAAGTCACAGAGGGAGGCAGTGCTTCATTATGTTGTGAAACTTCAATCCCTGATGCCAGTGTGACCTGGAAGAAGGGCACTCAGGTCCTATCTGATGGAAAGAAGTATTCCATAAAGAAGATGGGCACATTCCAAACTTTAGAAATCTATAAGCTATCAGTGGACGATGGTGGCGAGTACATATGTGAAGTGGGAGACAAACGAAGCAAAGCTACATTGACCGTCAAAGGTAATTCTTGATTCTTCTTTAAAGATGGACTCCATTTTACACTGTTCCCCTGCAGAAGCAAGAGTACTTATTAGTATTAGCATTTAAATTATGAATACATTGAGTAGATTTTACCTTTTATATTGTCACTAAGGCATGATCCAAGTAGTATGTAAAGCAAATATCAGTGAACTAAGATAGCATGATGCTCTCCTCCATTCTGGGATTTAACTGTAATGTCACAACAAAATCCCAAGTTTTTAATAATAAACTATAATGTTTGTAGGATTAATACATCCTCTTACATTCTAAGTCACTTTTAGTAGATAGTCAGTAGTGGGATATTTACCTCTTTTGACTTTTCGGAAGATCCTCAATAGTCCCTTTTCATCACGTTCCTTCCATCCATTCCCAGAATGTGTAAAAATCACAAGAGAATTAAAGGATGTGACTGTGATAACGGGCGAGGATGCTATCTTCCAGTGTGAGGTATCACATACAGGGGTAACGAATGTTGAGTGGTGGCTCGGCTCCAACCACCTTCAAAACAATGACTTAAATCAAATCAGCTGCAGAGGGAGGGAACACAGCCTAGTGCTGAAAATGGTCACACCCGATGATTCAGGTGATGTAGCCTTTGTGGTTGGCCCTCAGAAGAGCATCGCCTACTTGTTGGTGCAGGAGAAACCCAAAGGTAAAAGACACATTATGGCTAACAGCTCATTGTTGGCAAGAAATCTAAATTATAAGGATAGTAGCTGAACTTATTTTGCGCAATCATAACAAAAGACTTCTAGGTGCTTTCCATTTGCTTTTGGCTATTCTACAGCTACACTCCAAAATTGTGCTTTTTGAGGAGGAGATTTCATAAAGTTTTCACACATTTCTGGTTCAGACAGTCTTTTCTCTAATTCCTGCCCTTAATTGTTAAAACAGGATTTTCTCAATCAGTAAAGCTCTTTAATGTATCACAGTATATGTTCAAGTGTCTAATTTTCAGAGTCTTCAGGCAGACATTAAGATGTGACAGCACTTGGGTTTGGGTTTCTCCTGTCCATAGTCATATTCTTAGAGAAGCCTCTGGACTTAACTGCCAAAGAGGGTCAAACAGTCACACTGTCCTGCATGACTTCTGACCCTGAGGCCTCTGTCACCTGGTACAAAGATGAAGCGATGATAAAGGCAGGTGGACGCTATCTGCTCTACAAGGATAGAGCTGTCCATCAGCTCCGCATCCTTAGGGTGGAGGAAGGAGATGCAGGGCTGTATACATGCAAAACCAAAGATGCAGAAAGCTGCGCCAACCTTACTGTAAAAGGTAAACGGGTTTGTAGGCCTGTGACTTTTTTGTTTTAATTTTATCAACATGCCTGAAGATAAAGTGAATACATATGGGTTTCAGGAAGACCCATTCTGGTTTTCTTTTCTTTATAACTGCCTCTCTTGTGGAACAAAGAAGATTTTAATACCCTCACAGGTATCCGCAGACGTTTAAAATTTCATTTATTTCTTTTAACTTCTTTTCTTACCCTTCATCAGGTCAACCTGCATACTTCCGGAAGGAGTTAGAAAACCAGAATGCAATAGAGGGAGATAGTATCACCTTGCTTTGTGAACTCTCTAAGCCGGTTAAAAGTATAGAGTGGAGAAAGGGTGGAGTGGTGCTCCAACCCAGTAAGAAATTTGAGATGAAACAGGAAGGTTGTGTGCTGGAGCTCCATGTCCATAATCTGGAACCAGAGGACAATGGCTACTACACTTGTGATGCTGGAGACCAGTTAACCACAGCATCACTCACTGTGCAAGGTATCAATTAACAATCTTAAATTGTTTGCAGTGTGTATTTAAGTTATAAAACCTTCTGTTGTAGAGCAAACTGGTTGAAGGTTATTTCAAATCTGTAGCTTTTTGAATTATGTCAGTATGTCCTCATAAGATTCACATTATGTTTTTAACGCATCCTCGATATATATGAGTATTTTTAGACACTGGTGATCTAAGGGATTCTGTGTCTGGTCTCTGCAGAGGCTGAGGTTCTCATAGTATCGGGTATAAAGAATATAGATGTGTATGTGGGCGAACAGGCAATTTTCTCCTGCCAGCTCTCTCGCCGTGCCAAAGGCAGAGTTCAGTGGTGGCTAAATGGCACTCGTTTGGACAACAGTACCTTCAGTGAAATAAGTGTGGGTGAAGACCATGTCTACACTCTCACTCTAAGGAACCTTTCTCCCAATTTTTCGGGTACAGTCCTGTTAAAAACAGGTGGTCTGACATCATCCGCCAAGCTGTTAGTGAAAGGTACCAAATGCAGGGGTGCCGCGCAGTACTTGGCAGCACAGAGATCTAAAAACTGAAAATTATGAATAGCACTGGACTAGTGTTGTGTCCATGAATTTTCGAAATCTAAAAGTCTTTTATTAATTCTGTGAAACATTTGGATTGCCTTGTGCTTTTTTTTTTTAATTTTTATAACAGTAATAGTTAGACCATAGACCCAGAATTGTGTCTTAATCTGTCCTTGAAGTATTTGAGTACTGTTTGTCTTCTTTAATACATGCTGCAGATTTATAGACTAACATTACTGAATTACTTATCCATATTAATTATATTCTTAATCCAAAGTATCTTTGCACAGACTACCCTAGAGAATCCTTTGGTTAAGTGGGTTACCCATGCCTAGAATTTAGTCTTTTTGTTAGATCCTTTATTGTTAGACAAAAGTATACAGTAAAATGTGTTAACAAAAAATTATAATAATACTTTTTAATGAAAATTCATGGATGCATGTAGTCCATGTGCCATGTATTTCTAACCTAAAACAGTAGATTTGGCTGCAATATCACGGCTTGCAAATTACTTACAAAGTTGGCATACTAATTATTAAATTAGTAAACTGATTTTGGGCTTGTATACCAGGTCTCAACACAAATATTTTTTTCTACTGCCACTTTTCTTCTGAGAAAACTCACAAATTAATCATTCAAGTTGTTTAAATTCAAAAACATAAGATTATTCACAACAAATAAGTGTCTTTGGAAGTAAATAGATTGTTTGTCTGTTTTTGTTTTTGCATATTATTGGACATGCAGCCTATCACTATCCCAGCATACATTTTAAAATTCAGTTTGTTAATCTGTCTAAAGTAGAGATGTATATGTAAAACTGAAGCCCTAGTGAATGCACTAAAGCATCTAAGTGAAATTATACAAGCAACCTTTTGCCCCAAAATTCAAAGAACAAATGATAATGGTCTTGCATGCACTCTAAACTCATCAGTCTCCACTGGTCGTTGGGTTGCATGTACTTTTTTTATATATATATAAATTGGCCTTATTTTGACTTAATACTGCATCTTGTAGGCATGTGCTGGTTGTAATTGACCATGACTTTGGTCAGTTTGGAGTAGAGAAGCAAAAGATTTTACACTTACATGTACACTTCAGTACTTTTAAGTGAAAAAAAGAAGCAGCTACAGCACTGACTTAGATTGTGAAGTATTAAAGGGTGCTGTTTTAAACTGAATAAAGCACTCATATTTTAGTTTAAAATAACAAAAAATTACAAATGACCCAAAACCAGACAGAGGCTTGAGGTGAAGAACACTACTTCAAAGTGCATTGGGGTCTTATATTACTTATCCCAACCACCAATCCTCATTAGATCCTAATGTGGAGGTGGTCAGTGCCATGGAGGACCAACTTGTAGCAGAAAACCAGCCTGCAGAGTTTATCTGTCAGTACTCCCGGTCAGTCAAAGCTGTATGGAAGCGAAACAGCATACCTGTGCAAGCAGACGGTCGCAGGGTGATAGTGGAACAGGACTGGACTGTTGCGCGGTTGTACATTAGCTGTGTGGAGCCCCAGGATGGGGGGATGTATTCCTGTGAGGCAGAAGGAACCTCCGTTGTGGCACATCTCAGGGTGCAAGGTGAGCACACCTGTAGACAAAGAGAATCTATGTGTAATTCATACACAAAGACTCAGTATAAGACTTGCAAAGAGTTTGAGAAATATAAAGTTATAGGTTGCACAAGTAATGGTTTACCACAAAGAGTTTTTCTAGGATACTGGGATTTCTTTCTTTTCATTTTCTTTTTTTTTACTTGAGCCAAAAATTGCTGTTTTTCGCAACATCTTCATCTGGCTGGCTATGCATCATGAGGCTATGCATCATAACCATCATGTGCTTTTTATCACACCTACCTTTGCTTCTATGCTACTCAATGCTGGATGCTATATGTTAGTGAAATGCTGGAATAATTGGTTATTAAGTGTGATTGTGTTTGAATCAGTTACTGTTTTAAGTTTAAGAACTGTTTTGTATTCGAGGTCAGTGAAAGTCATTGTGTACTACAGTAACTTAGCGTGTATAAAGCCAGTATTTTTTTCAGGTTTTCTCTCTCCCTTGCAGCTAAACCAATTGATATTCTCCAAGAGCTGAGTAACGTGGAGACCATTAATGGCGGGGAAGCACTTTTTGAATGCTCCTTGTCTCGTCCTGAAACCAAAGACTGCCGGTGGTTAATTGATGGCAAGTCTGTAAAGGAGTCTGCAAAAGTGGAGATTGTTTCCTTTGAGAGTGGTAGACGCCATCTTCTGCTTTTAAAGGACTTGCATCCCTGTGAAAACACAAGGGTTACATTCCAAGCTGGCGCTTCATCAACTTCTGCTCTTCTGTCTGTCAAAGGTACGTCATTTTTGATGTATTAGCATTACATTTAGATGAAAGTGTTACAGTATGTCATATTTTATCAAAGAAAATGACAGCTCTAGTTTTATAGGTCATGACTATATTTTGAATTAAGATGCAGTTAATTTTCTACTCTAAATGGTATAGCTTTATTTATTTACTATTTTTTTAGTTTCATACTGGAGTTTTATGATACATTAAATATAAAATGCTAAATGCATACATGTAAATGTAGTTATGGCTTTGTTCTGTACAGCTTGGCAACTGGAGGTGGTCAAGCCTTTG
This sequence comes from Carassius carassius, assembly GCF_963082965.1. Classification (NCBI taxonomy): domain Eukaryota; kingdom Metazoa; phylum Chordata; class Actinopteri; order Cypriniformes; family Cyprinidae; genus Carassius; species Carassius carassius. The sequence continues at coordinate 24,315,962 of NC_081796.1, forward strand.
GAAGATAAGACCGCCATTGCAGGAGAGCAAGTTGAGTTCACTTGTGTATTGAATGAAGCTGTGCCTGAGAGTGAAGTGACTTGGTATGCAAATGGTGTTGGGCTTCAATGTAATGACCAATGGGCCATGAAAGCCAGTGGCTCTTCCTACAGTCTAATTTTGAAGAAAGCCCAGGCTCAGCCCACACAAGAAATCACATTTGCAGCTCGGGATGCCTTATCGATGGCCAAACTCATCACAATATGTAAGTGTCCTCATTTGTGTCTCATTCATTATAATTTCTGCTATTATGCTTATTGTCTAACTTTTTTTTTTCATTTTATCTGGATATTTATAGCTGTGCCTGATCCCCCTGAAGACCCAGAGTTGGTTAGTAAAGGCCCAACGTTCGTCACCTTGTCTTGGTTCACACCCCTCAGTGATGGAGGAAGCCCAATCATTGGATACCGTGTGGAAATGCGTCTAGTCGACAGTATCCTCTGGCTGCCCTGCCACACAGAACCAGTGTGCAACACTGAATTTCTGGTTGAAAACCTCATACCGGGGGCAGGTTACAGGTTCAGAGTGGCAGCCATTAACCGTGCTGGTATTGGAGAGCCTGTCCAGCTGCCTCAAACCGTGACACTTGGTAAGTGGATACTTGCAGAAATAACTAACTTACTGAAAGCAACCTTATAGAGTAAATTTTGAGTACATTGTTTTTTCATCTAACCAAACTGCCTCCATGAGTCCATATAGAAGGCTTGCTATCAGCATTCTGCCCAAGATCAGGGTTCATCACTCCTGGTCCTGGAGAGCTACTTTCTTGCAGAGTTAGTTTCAATCATGTTCCAACAACACCTGGCAATAAGTGGCAAGTGTCTCTCTAGGACTAGGAGTGAAGAACTCTGCCATGTATGCTATAGTAGTAGTAGAACACTAAGAACTATACTCTAAACAAGTGTATTTTGTATTTGTTCTTGTTGAATTCTTGCTGCATTTCTTCAACTGTTCTTGAATGGACTTTTGGTCTTCAGATGCACCAGTGACCATGACCAAAATGTTAAGCAGCTCTAAGATCCAAAAAGGAAAGATGGTTCGTTTAGAGTGTGAACTTTCTACAGAGACCAAATCAGTCACATGGTTCAAGGACAACAGAGAGATAGAGTTTGGAGTCAAGTACCAAATGGTAGCAGAAGGAAAGAGCCAAGTTTTGCTCATAAAGGATTTCCAGTCTACAGACCAGGGTGTCTATTCTTGTGTAGCATCAGAAGAGGCAAAGACTTCAATCAACCTTAACCTCGAAGGTACTTTACTTAACCTCACATCTAACTTACTAATGTTGTTTATTTGTGTGTCTTGGTCAAAGTGTTTGGAACTTTCCTACTTTATGATTTTCTTCATTACGAGATTACAGTATCCATATATCTTTTTCCTGTCTCTTTGCAACTTCTTCAGGTTACTGTCATGTACATGTCAATAAGATTAAGTTACTGTATGTCAAAATAGTGTTATCACCAACAAGTCCTAACTATTTGTAAATGTTACTCAAAACCATTACATTATATTTCAGTGTCTTTTCTTTTCATGTGCAGAAGTGAATTTAACATTTTAAGTTCCTCTGTTTTTCACAGATTTATTTCTCTTTATTATTTTGGTGTTAATCTATATTTACTCTTTCGTATTATTCACAATTTACCCGCGTCTTTATTACAGTCAAATTGCTGTTGCAGAGGCAAATTGTTGATATATTTAATATAAACTTTTTTCCAACATAAAAATTTCACCATGGGTGAGACTGATTTATGATGGCTACCTGATTACAGGAGATGACACAACACTTTCTCAGGATGAGGGCAGCCAGCCCAAACTGCCCCCTGAGGCTGCTTCCGAGGGAGATTTACATGCTCTATGGGATGCAGTGGCCAAGAAGAGGAGAATGAGTCGAGAGCCCACATTAGATTCAATTTCAGAGTTGCCAGAAGAAGATGGAAAGGAAAAGGCCCAGAGCAAAGAAGGAAAAGTAAAAAAGGAAAAGGAAGTGAGACCTGTTAAGCCACCTCCCAAGATCACAGCAGAGCCTAATCTCTATACAAGTTCTGATGAGGAATCTCTCAGTGGGACAACAAGCTTGATGTCTTACCTTAAGAAAAGCAGCAAGTCCTCTGTGACTGAGACTACTGCCTCCACGAAACTGTATGAGCACTTCCAGATGACTGAGCAATCTGTTACAAAGACATCTGTAGAGCCCCTCATGGAAGCTCCGAAAGGGGATGAGTTGCAAGATGCTGCTGTCAAGATTCAGGCAGCCTTCAAAGGTTATAAAGCCAGGAAGGACATGCGACCAGTCTTCAAAGAAGCATTCAAGGATCAGACTAAGGAGCCCAATGGGACAATTCATATTGAGTGCATTGTGGAGGGTAAGCCAGATAAAGTTCGCTGGCTGAAAGATGGTGAACCCTTAACAGATGGCAAGCACCATCACATTGACATATATAATGATGGCACCTGCTCTCTGGTAGTGACTGCTGCCACAACTAAAGACACTGGTGTATATACTTGTGAAGTTACCAATAAGTTTGGTGTTTCCACCCATAGTGGAAAAGTCACTGTAGGGACACTGCGGGAATCTTCTGGGCGACGCCCTCTCACTCTTGGCTACAGTGCAGATAGTGAAGCTGAGAGCTCCTCAGGGAGTGAGATGGATGAGACTTTACGGCAAGCGAGTAAACGATTACGGCGACTTCTACGTACTCACCTCCCTCCAGATGTGGAAGAGGAACCTTTTGTTAGTGCAGATGAAGGAGATTTACCGCCACCAGATCTACAGACTTATAGGGAAGATGATCAGTATATCTACATCCGCTTTGATAACCGTGCAGAAGCTCAAGTAGCTTCCCAGCGCTTCCAGGAAATGTTTACTTATCAAGGAGTGCCCATCGAAACGGCCATCATAGCAGCAGCAGGTGCTAAAGTAGAGTTGCGTATAACAAAGATGAGTCTCTCCCAAGATGGCTCCCAAACCCCAACTCAGGACCAACCAATGCCTGCTTTCATGACAGGAGCCCCTGGTATGACACTTCTTCCATGTGGTTTTACTATAAATGTTTTTGCTCCGATTTGTTTCTTTATAAAGTTGCATGATTCAGTGCTGGATTTTGTTTGTCATTATAGGGAGGCACTTTTGAAATGTTACACAAAAAATGTTGCGACTTGCTTGTTTTGGAAGTGATGGCATGTCATGTTTTTGCCTGGTTCAGCATTTCTGCTCAAAAGTATTGTTATGTTCTGTTCTTTTTGGTTTTGTTTGCTCTTTCCTGTTATCTTAATCACCTACCAACCTCCCAGCGGCCCCCATCATCCTGACGGAGCTCCGTAGCCAAGATGTTCCTGATGGGTTTCCAGTCAGTTTTGACTGTGTAATTGTCGGCAACCCCCCTCCCACTGTGAGATGGTTCAAGGATGGAAAGATGTTGGAGGAAAACGACCATTACATGATCAACGAAGACCAGGAAGGCCATCACCAGCTGATCATCACAGCTGTTCTGCCCACAGACATGGGCGTGTACCGATGCATGGCTGAAAATGACAGTGCCATCGCCTCCAGCAAGGCTGAGCTGAGGGTGGACAGTGAGTACACTGTTAAAAGAAAGTGTTAATCAAAACCAAAAACTCACAAATGTAGACAAGAAAACAAAATCTCGTCCCAGATTAAAACATTTTAACAAAGATGGCACTTTCTTTTACTGGTGCATCTGTGAAGTGTAAGAATGTGACTGCATGTGTATTCATTGTTGTCGTTTGTCTCTAGATGGACTAAAAATGCTCTAGGCCTACATTCTCAACATGCTTAAGATGAATGCTATTAATATTTATATGTATTTTGTTATGCAGAACTAATTAGAGCTAATTTAATCTGTTTACTGCATTTTTGTTGATTTGTTATTTGAATATTGCTTGTTAGTAAATTATATTTTTTTTATTTTGAGGTATTTAATTTATACTATTCTTAAAGATTTGAAAACTCATGTTGTTTGATTATTGATTCAGTCTTGTGTATCTTTAAAGTGTCTTGCAGTTCAGACTATGACACAGCAGCTGATGCCACAGAGACGTCTTCCTATGTCAGTGCTAAAGGTTATGTGTCTAGGTAAGATTCAACCATTTAATTTAAAGTGATCTTTATGATGTTTTATGTCAGTACTACAGGGATAAAATTGATTTTGCTCAAATCCTGTCCAAAAAAAACCTCTGATTTAAATTTCATGCTAGTTTTAAATGGACTTCTTCTTGTGTTTGGGTTGCCCTTTTAGCTCGGAGCACAGGGACACAGAGGCTTTTGAGTCTGTGGCTGAGGACGAGCAGCTTCCTCAGATTGTGGATGAGTTACATGATTTATTCCTCAGTCCTGGAGCACCCATTGCCAAAATGAATGTCAGGGTCAAAGGTCAGCTGTTTTTCCCCATGGATGCAAATTCTGTTTCATTTCAGATTCTACTTTATTTATGCATATTTATTCTAAGGGTTTTCTTTTTTGTATCTGCACCTGTTGTATCTATTCAACTCTAGTCACTCTAACCATAATGGCATTAATGTCCTAAATCCTTTTCATGAACATGTTTATATTCCTAATAAATATTCACATTGTTTTGTATCTAAGTCTACTCTAATTTTTTTAGCTGTTGCATTTGCATAAGTAATATGGGTGGAAAATACAGTTTCATGTTCAACGCCTTTCTGCAGGATTTCCAACACCAAGGGTTTACTGGTTCAAAGACGGCACCCCACTCCAAGGCTCCAGCAGAATTGCATTGTCGACCAAACGGGATCAACACAGTCTTGAGATTTTGGATGTTAAGCGTGAGGACACCGGAGAATACTCGGCATATTTTAGCAATATAGCTGGCTCTGCCTACTCTTCAGCAAGATTGAATGTACTGGGTAAATGTTCCTTTTATACTTAAACTCTATATGTCACCTGCATTGGGTCTTTGTAAGATTGTGACAGGAAATGGAAGGGTGTTGCAATTAGAAATTATTAATCACAAATTTACAGTAAAACTGTTTTCCAAATTAAATGTGCTACATAAATTCTTCATGTTTTTCTGTTTGTTTCTTTGTTTACTCTCACTAATTAGCTCCTGGAGAGCGCCCAGCACCTGAACAGAGACGAATGAGAGGTAAACATCTTGCATACAGCACATGTGATTATGAATCCTTGTTCCACATGATGTAAAATGCAAAAGCATTTTGAAATTTTAAGTATTGATATGAAAGATGATGCATGCATTTTATTTTTTCTTCGCCACTTTTGTCCACAAATAGATTCAAAGGTGCCACTTGTGCCGCCACGCTTCCTGGAGAGATTCAGCAACAAGAAGGTGAAACAGGGAGCAAGTATAACGCTGTCAGTCAAAGTGGAAGGTATGGTGTGTTACCACAATAAATAAAACACCAAGAAAATGACTTAAGATGCAATTTTGAGAAATAGACCAAAGCATTAAGCGTAACATTGGTTCAGCTGCACATTACAAAAGATGAGATATATAAGCCAAGGTACTGCTTCCACAGGCTCCCCAACCCCATCTGTAAACTGGTTAAAGGAAGTGTCAGATAAGGATGTTCTTTGGATCAAAGCAGACACACAAGGTTACAAGGTGGCCAGCTCTGGCCGTCAACATAGTCTCATCCTCATGGAAGTGGGAAAAAAACATGGCGGCATGTACACTTGCATCGCCACCAACCGTGCTGGACAGTCAGTCAACACAGCCCGACTGGATGTGGAGACAGGTCAGAAACTCATGGTTCAGTTATTAACAGTAGTGATGTCAGAATCGTGACTTATTTTAATATAATTTTTTTATACCAAGATTATGGCTGATATGAGTACCCTTTTATCATGCTTACTTTTCTGTCCAACAGCACCAGAGCAAAAGAAAGTGGGTCCAGAGTAAGTTTAAATATAAAAGCATACAGCTGTCAATTTAGATAATTTTATTAATCTAAACATGTAAAAATTGTAACATTTTGGCGATTAAGATGGGGTTTTTTTTCTCCAGGGTTCTGGGAATTACTATCAGCCCACCAGAGGAACAGGGAAAAGGTGAATATTTGATACTGATGTTCTATTTTTTTTTTTTTTTTACTACTTTTGTTTACTATCAATGCAATGTCAGAGTGACTGCCATCAAATATTTGTCAAATAATCTGCAGCAAAATACAAATTACTTACTATGATCACATTTCAGGAGAGATCAAACTACCTTCCCTGGGTGAAGTGGGTACTGATGAATTCTTACAAAAACTCACAACCCAAATCACAGAAATGGTATCTGCCAGGATTACTCAAGGTAAGAGAAAATTTTTTGTCAATAATACTATTAATATATGTCATTTTGCACTATTAATAACTATTTATCTTGCTAATGTAGTCTTTCTCTACAGATGCATCCTAATATTCACTGAAATCGGTGTGCACTGTTTGAGTTTAGCATGTGCTCAAATTAATTTATGTCTCAGGATGTACTTAGTACTGAAATGGAGTACACCTGTTGCAAATTCACTGTTTTAAATAATTAATTATACTCTGGAATTTTTTTATGAACACATTCTGTGTTTTCCTGAGCCTCCCTTTTATTAAAAAAAATAATTTCTCTGGATTCCTCAATTAATACACAGCTCACTGGCTCCATTATTTTGTCTATCCATCAAACTATCCATACACCCATCCTCTCATCCCTCTATTCACTTACATTCTCATTGAAGCATTGATTTGTTCAGACAGCTTACAGAACCATCAAGTGCTCCAGTGGATGAAATCTTGGCCTAAAGTAACCAGTATGTATATGCAGAACCTCCAGTGTAACATACCAGAACCTTACCTTTATCTCCACGAGGCTATGCTGTTGTTAATCACTTTGCTTGTCTGTTTCTTTGGCTCTCAACATTTGTTAAAAAAAGGAATGAATTTAAGATCTTCAGTAGTGTTAAAAATGCTGCAAGTATTGGCTAGTAGTAGTAAGTCACAGTTCTTTAAAATCAGGGGCAATTTGTCACAATTTAAAATAAACTGGACATTCTTAAATTCAGTGGAATCAGACTTTTATTTTTTTACTTTCAAGGTGTCTCTGTTTCAGTATACACTAAGAAAATTGATGAATATTCATGACATTCATTTAGATTTATGGAGTTGCATGAGCATTACATTAGTGTTTTTGTGGGCACAATTTTTTTTTACACAAGCATGATATAGTGCATGTTAAATCGTAGGAGAACATGATACAGTACAGTATTTTAGTCATAGATTATAAAAAAAATCTGATATTAATGAATGTTACATGTTGAGCTCAGGTGATTGTCAAAATGTTTTTGTTTTTTTGTCACTGATGTTATTTACATCATTTATTTTTCTACAAAAGCAATGGAAAGAGTTTGCCTGGTGAATATTATCGGAAAATATGCTTATGATCAATGGATGAATGAATGACTGAGAAAACTTTGTTTGTAGAATAAAACACAATTCTGTTACCACTTATTTAGAAACAGTATTTAAAATCCAGTGGATCCCAAAGTGTTCAAACCACCCTCATTCTTTATATCTTGTTAATATGAAATTACCATGGACCCCCACCAACCTGTCTCGACTAAACATTGTAATAGCTTGTGACACACAATCACATTCTACAGGTAATTAACCAAATAAAGCAATTTACACTTACTGAAAGCGAAAATGCTTACACACTTGAATCCTAGGCTAAATATAAAAGCGATTATTGCTGCTTACCTTCTCTTTAGGTCATCGTATTTCCCTCATAAATCATGCTCAGCATCCATTTGGGAGAGATCATTTCCATATCCATATTATCTCTTTGGGCTGTCTGACAATTGAGTAAATGGAATGCTCGTTTTTGAGAGAGTTTCAGTACAGAGGTTACCGTAGCCTTAATAACCGCATGTTCTGTCAGGTCGCGGTTTTTTTAAATAACGGCGGTAAAATTTAAATTTCACAGCGGCAAGCATTTGTTGTCGCGAGATTAAATATACGCAGTTGCTTAAACGGGAGTCTAGCATATGTCGAATATGTATATTTATAAAGAAATAAATTCTTTATATATATATATATATATATATATATATATATATATATATATATATATATATATATTCATTATTTTATGACCCGTATGTCCGCATGCAGCATTTTGGGAGGCACTATTGTAAAGTAAAGATAAATCGTGTCTAAATTATCACACAAACGCCATCGTTAAGGATAGACCTATATCAAGATTTTTTTTTGAAAACCCTTTAAACCAAATTCTGAAGTAAATGTTAAAGATGTGTACAGTGTGCTTTTTTTTTTTTTTTTAACTTTGAAGAGTTTGCTTACAATATAAAATGTGGGGTAGGCCTACCTTGCTATTTTTGCTATTTATTATTCAAATTTCATGTCCAGATTTATATTTTCAAACTGCATTCATAATATGTGTCTGCAGGTTTTTTCATGATTATCATAATCTGAGCAAATGTGTTGTAGTTCTATGCAAATGTGACGCTGAAGCCCATCCTGTCAAACATGATACTTAAACATTGTTGTGACCATAATTGTTTTACACAATACCTCTTTCTTCCTCTATCCTTTTGTCTCTGTCTGCATCTAGCTTCATTACGTGTCCCAGGAGCTGACGATGACGATGATGAAATGAAAACCCCATCCCCATCTCCACATCATTGCCGATCACGCCCTCCATCTCTGATCGCAGACTCATCATCTGAGTCTGATGAAGGAGATGCCAGGGGAGAGGTATTACAAATATCACACTCTCAGTGTCATCAACAAACTAATTGTATTATTATTATTATAACTAATGTAACTGTGTCAGATCTGTTGCTATTCTGTTCACATAAGAATTTGAAAACATTACCATTTATTGAAAAAGAGGAAGTAAAAATGCATGTGTAATGTTGGTAACATAATTCTGTAGTTCATATTATGTTTTACATGAGTTAAGTATTTGGTTAATATTCAGTTCACAGAAGGATATTTGAAAGCAGAACGTGAACATGACAAGTCACATTTTCCAAATGCTCTGTTATCTCAATGCATCTGTGCAGATGTTTGATATCTACGTGGTGACCGCTGACTACAACCCCATGGGGGTCAGTCAAGATGCCATCGCTCTGAAGGAGGGCCAGTATGTGGAGGTTCTGGACTCTGCCCATCCACTTAAATGGCTGGTCCGCACCAAGCCCACAAAATCCAACCCATCTCGCCAGGGATGGGTCTCGCCTGCATATCTCGACAAAAGACTGAAGGTCAGATTAGGTTCATTCAAAATGATAACTGGTCACCTAGTGGTGAAATATTGATTTTAAAATTTGACATTAGGGTTAAAACGCATACTAATGATGAAATGGTTGTGTTGTAGCTGTCTGCAGACGTAGCAGACCTCCCAGAGACCTCCAGAGAAGAAGTCTCAGAGACGGAGTACAAGAAGAAACGCTGGTAAATTTGGACACATTAACTAAAGTTCAGGGTGCAATTTATATCATACCACTTTAGTAATTTTACCCCGGCTTCATATGTATCTAGTCAACTTGTCCAAGAGCTGATCAACACAGAAACTGAGTTTCTGAAGCAGATGGAGTTCTTCACTTCACACTATCTGAAGCATGTGGAGGAGCAGAGCACACCACCTGAAATCACCAGCCAGAAGGAAACCATCTTCCGCAATATCAATGATTTGAAATCCTTCCACAGCAGGTACAGAGTTCAGACAGTCAAATATGATGGTTAAGTCTATAACTCTGTATCTATCATTTTTATTTTTAAGGAATATGTAAAGAATTGTTTTCATTTATATGCTAGTCTTGGCATACAGATGTGACAACAGGGAAATGCGTAATGAAGGTGCCTGTTTTCCAGCTCTTTGCTACCTGGCCTGCATGATTGTGACACAGATGATGACATTGCCATGCATTTCCTGAGAAACTCTGAAGGGTTTGAGAAATATCTGCAGTACTTCATTGGACAACTGCAAGCTGAGTCAGCCATCAGTGAGAAAGAAGTGCACCAGTATTTCAAGGTGGGTTTACAAATTATTGACAGTATAGCGATGGATTTCTGGGGCATAAAAAGGTGGCGTCTTTGTGATTTTTTTTTCTTTGTCTGTAAAAATAGTGATGCATGATTTATGTATTTTATTTCATTAGGATTATACAGCCTCAGAGTTGGCAAATGTTGACCCCTCAGAAGGTCCAGTGCTAAGCATCAATGCTTACCTTCAGAGACCACCAGAGAGAATTCAGAATTACAGGGCTTTACTGAAGGTAAAAAAAATACTTAAATACCACAATACTAATTCCGGCAATCTCCACTTTCAAAATGCTAAATATTTATATATAGAAATTGTGTTATGCATTATGTGATATAACTCTTCACTAACGTTTGATAGTGACCAACACATTTCCATATTTCCCATGATTTTACTGTAGGAATTGATCCGGAATAAAGCGAGGAACGGTCAGAACTGCTGTTTGTTGGAGCAAGCCTATGCCATGGTGTCGTCCCTCTCCCAGCGCTCAGAAAACACACACCATGTATCTCTCATAGAGAGCTACCCCGCCAATCTGGAGGCGCTGGGAGAACCTATAAGACAGGTACAGTCCCTAAACTCAAATGTCGCCATTTAAGGTACTGGATAATTGCTTTGTGATTAAGTGTTCTTACATGTTTCACCTACTTGTAGTAAATGTAAAAACTTTTCAAATCAAAATGTAAAATGAAGTTCTGGATTCTTCTACAGGGGCCTTTTATTGTTTGGGAAGGAGCTCCTGGAATTCGAACATCTTCCAGAGGTCACCACCGCCACGTCTTCCTCTTCAAAAACCATGTGGTCATCTGCAAACAGAAGAGAGACACTAATACAGACACTCAGGCATATGTGTTCAAGAATATGATGAAGGTTGGAGCTTTGCAGAAGTTTTTAAATTACAGAAATTAAGTGATGCACATATTTAGCACAGTGTTTTTACTGTCCAAATATGTTGACATGGATTACTGGTTTTGCCGCATAATTTCACTTATTGTTATTGTTTATAAAAATATAATGCACATTTATTTTTTGTCTTTAGCTCACAAACATTGATGTGAACGAGACCGTTGAGGGTGACGAGAGAGTGTTTGAGATCTGGCATGAGCGCGATGACTCTGTGAGAAAATACACATTGCAGGCGCGGACTTTTATCATCAAGAACTCCTGGCTCCGTGACCTCCGTGACCTTCAGCAGCGCTACAGCATGCCAGCCTGGAGCAAGTCGCCAACATTGATATACACATTGCTCACATAGACATTTTCGTGCCTGCTTCCTGCCACAAAAACCCCAAAAGATTTTGTCATTGGCTTTTTGGATTATTAGCTACAGAAAATAAGCTCTGGGATCAGTCAAAGTTTATGATTCGTACATGCTTTGATAATCTTTTTAACATTTTGAAGCCTAATACAGTCGTCAAAAGTAAAAAACTAAAGTTATGCTAACATCACATCAACAACACTAAGCTTCTAACAACTCTTTAAACTTTATTTAAAATCTGCATGTTGAAAAGTTTGAGTCAGAATAGTTTGCAAGAATTAGAAACACGATGAAGCTGTAAAAGCGGACTGCTGAGTAGATGAGTTTACCTGTTCAGTTTGATGACGTTTTGTTGTAGAATAAAACACTAGATCTTATTTCAGGTGTTTAGCCAAAAACAGATTTTTGTTTATGCATTTTGGCCTTCAAAAATATATCATCCCTGCAGCAAGTGGCAAAAAGAGAAAACACTTATCTGTTCTATTATCTTATACTACAATAAAAAATAAGTCCTAGTCCTAATATTTAGCATTTTATTTGTTATTACAGGCTCTCCAGATTTTGACGCAGTTTTGACAGACTACACAGCGGAGCTTGGACAGACAGTAAAGCTTGCCTGCAAGGTCACTGGTGCCCCCAAACCACAGGTCACCTGGTACAAAGGTAAAGAACCAAATCTTGGGTGTTTCCGCCCTTTATGACTTCTTAGAAGTTAAGTAATTCATCCATCCAATTCACAAACAGACGGACATGCCGTGGAAGCAGATCCTCATCACATCATCATTGAGGACCCAGACGGCTCTTGCACACTCATTTTGGACAACATGACGGCAGATGACTCAGGACAATACATGTGCTTTGCCACCAGCTCTGCGGGCAACGCCAGCACACTAGGCAAAATCACTGTGCAGGGTGAGTGATGGACATGAGCAAATTCATGTTTCCAACCTAGTAAAGCTGGTTTCACTCCATTGTGAATTATTTCATTTAATAAGAATTAATTTAAACATTTTAATATAATTCAATTTCTTAAAGTTTACATTTAGTTAAAATAGGCTGATCTTTGATACTTTTAATACTGTTAAGTTTAAGTTTTATTCCTTTTGCAGTACCTCCACGTTTTGTGAATAAGATCCGGAACGCCACACTTTATCCAGGAGAAGATGCTCAGTTCACCTGCACCATCCAGAGCGCACCAAGTCCCAAGATAAGGTAGTTACTTCATTTAAACTATCATTTATGTTATTTCCATGTTTAAATATTGAGTCAAAATGACCCAGAATATCTGGTTGATTCATATAATAATTAGAAAAACCAAGCCGTTCCATAAATAAAAACACATAAAAACACAGCTTTCCTTGTGTTATCGGTTTCACTGACAAAATGACTTGAGTTAGTATTAAACTATGCCATTTCCCTGGACAGATGGTTTAAGGATGGTAAACTGCTGACAGACCAGGAGAAGTTTCAGACATACAGTGAACCGCGCAGTGGGGTGTTGGTTCTAGTTATCAAGAACCCTGGAGAACGAGATCTTGGACACTATGAGTGTGAGGTATGGCGATTCTTTATTTAGTCCTTTCAGTTATTACTTTACTCCAACCCTGAGGAAATAAGCCTTATCATCATATTATTCATTTGCAGCTGTCGAACCGTTTGGGCAGTGCCAGGTGTGCCACGCAGCTGATCACTCCTGCTGTGGCAATGGCGCGAGAACGTAGAGCAGATCAGGCCATCAGTATAGAAGGTAAAAGAGACACACATATGCCATCAAGTTAAAAAACATCCCCATCTGTTATGACTTTACTTCTTGAAAACTCAAAATAGATTTTAAAAAAAAGGGTCACATCCTGATACAATATGTATTGGTTTTAACAAAGGGTCTACAAAACACTGTGAGAGTTGGTTATAGAAATTATCAGGTGCAGAAATATATATATATATATATATATATATACACACACACACATTCACTTAATTTAGATATGAGATTTTTTTATTTCAGCATCATGTTTGTACCTCAAATTCCTTGACAAGTGATGAATTAATTTGATAACTGAAAATAAATTGTATGTTTTTAAAAGATGATTTACAATTTTTGTTCTTTTTTTCCCCAACTAGTAACAGAACAAGAGACAAAAATACCGAAGAAAACCATAATTATGTAAGTCTCGTATACACACACATAGAAGCACAAATTAAATACACTACTGTTCAAAAGTTAATAAATAATTTTATTCAATAAGAACACATTACATTGATCAAAAGTGACAGTAAGTCACACATTGTTACACAACATTTTAATTATTAAATGTTATTGTTTTGAAATGTTCTATTCATCACAGAATCCTAAAAATAATAATGAAATACTTAAGCAAATCAGCATATAAGAATGATTTCTGAAAGGATCATGTGACACTGAAGACTGGAATAATTTTTACTTTTATTATACGAATACATTAAATATTAAAATAAATTAACACTAGTAACACTAATGTTTCTCAGTATTATTGTTTTTACTGTATTTTTGATCAAATAAATGCAGCCTTGGTGAACATAAAAGACTTCTTTCAGAAACACTATAAAAATCCTACCAACCTGAAGCTGATGTGCTTTTAATGGGCTTTTCCACTTCTAGTGAGGAGACTATCACCACAGTGGTGAAGAACACCCGTATGAAACGACACGTATCCCCTCGTCCGTCGCCCAGGGGAGCTCACTGCTCCGAGACGTCCACACCCGAACCGCCCAGACAGAGACGAACCCTGGCCAGGAAGACTGTACCGACGCTGTACGTTCCAGAGCCGGAGGGTGCCACGGCCAGGAACCCAAGATGGGTTGAAGTTGAGGAGACAATCGAGTATAAAGTGAACAAATCACCCAAGTTACCAAGAAGAAGAGGCGTTTCCCCCAGCAAGTTCTCACCACCTGGCAATCTAAACACTAATAATTCCAACAACAAGTTAGTAGAAGAGGCAATGGGAGCCACAATGGCTCTGCAAGCTTCTTCTGATACACATGAAGAGGAAACTGCACAGAATGTGTTTGAAGTACCTTCAGGGATCGACAATATGACAACATTAGAAATGAGTGACCCGTGTGTCTCTGATGAAGAAACTATTATCATGGAGCCTGAAGACGACGAACTTGATGCTCGAGATTGCAAAATGCTGACTGATGGGAATCGAGTTCTTACTCTTGAAGATCTTGAGGACTACGTCCCTCAGGCAGGTGAAACGTTCGGCAGCAGTACAGACCATCACATCTCCGTCGAGAAGCCAAGTGAGATCTCGGTGTTGCAGAGAGAAATTAACGAGTCTGTCATTGGCAAACCCATTGTGCTGAATGTGGTACGTCCGGTGCCACCGGCAAAACCTCGCATGGGATTATTTGGCTCCTTCAAGGAACACATTTCCAGCATGTTTAGTCCAGGTTCATCGGCGGGTGGCAGCTCGCAGGCAAGGCGAGAGAAGACCATACCTATTCATGTGACGGGATCCAACTATTCACGCCATACCAGTAGCTTTGCGAGGCTTGAAGTCCTGCCGACGTACTGCTCCATGGTCCAGAGAGAAAAGGAGGGAGGTCTGCAGAGCTTCAAAACGCAGGTTTCCACACAAACCCGCAACTACACGCCCACCGGACAGGTCACTCTTCAGATCAGCAAGAAGAAGCCATTTGAAAAGCAGTAATCGAGATGAAACCACTCAGGATAGATTCCCCGATGCTTGTTTCCAGCATGCAAAATCAGAACATACAACTAGGCCTAGTCTTAAATGGGAACACTTCTGTAAAATCTTGCAATCTGGGAGTGTAATTCAATCGTAAAGCTTCTGCTAACAGCAGATCATTCCATGTTGAGGCAAATGATTCACAAACTCCTTTATATCCCACAGTACCTAATGAAGACTTTCTATTTACTTGAGTTCATGTGAGCTAATGTGTAGCTGTGCTTGGAATGCCAAGTCTGACACAACATGAATCCTGGTCCTGAAGAACCATCGTCCTTCAGAGTTTATCTTCAACCAGCTCCAACAAAGCTGTCTTGAAGTTCCTAGTAAGTCTGAAGACCTTAATTAGCTGGTTCTGATGTGTTTAATTAGTGTTGTATGTAAACTCTGTAGGACAGTGGCCCTTCGGGAACAGGTTTGGACACCTTTGGTCTAATTATTTCCTTTGTCTTAAGCAGAGGTTCTCCTCTCTGGCCCTCGAGGTCCACTTTTAGCTCCAACCTTGATCACCATTTTCTTTTTTAGTAATCCTGAAGACCTTGATTAGCTCGTTCAGGTGTGTTTGATTAGGACTGGATCTTCTGAGAATCTCTGTACTAAGATAATACTTTAAGAAATAAGAGGGTGTTTGTGTGTATGTCAAGAAATCCAAATTATGACTCAAAAAATATGATTTTATCTGAATGTAATTTATATGCTTTGTGGAATTAATGTACCTCAGCAATACATATATATTTAACTGTTTTTCAAGTTGATTGCATGTGCTGTTCTTTGGTGTAATGCACTGTGGGTTGTTGAATTTGAGGTCTAAGTTGGGGTATCAGAAATCTTGAATATGTCATCCTGCACTGAAGACAATTCAATGTGGTCAGCATTGGTGTTGCAATGTGAATGTATAGGGATTTGTAGACTGACAAAGCAATAGTTGTGGGAGATTTTAAGACTTAAGAACCATAACACAAAATCTATTTAATGACTTTAGAAGATTTATTTTAAAAAGTATTTCTTGTGCAACATGACTTTAAGCACATAGTATTTACAGATTTAAAAAGTTTTGCGATTACTACTAATATGTGTGTTTGAACTTTAAATACAAATACAAATTTTGTGTCAACCAAAATTTGCATGTGTAACAAAGTATTGTTTTGGTGGATCACATGGTTTGAAATGTTTTGGTAAAAGCAAAATAAATTAGGACTGCCAAGGGTTTTCAGCAGATAAAAGAAAAAAAAATTGAATAAATATAAAAACATCCTGAAGTTCTGCTTTACAAAATAAGAGTATATTTGAATGTGTGTATTATAAATCAAACTTCTGTAAAACTGATATCACATAACATTGATATTAAAGAAATTATAGTAAAAAAAACAACAACTTTCAGTCTGTATGGTGTATGGTGAAAATCGTTGGACACGCACAGTTGCTTTCAATATTGCACTCTCATTTATTCATTTCACTCTAGACATGCTTACCTATGTGTGTAAGTACACATCTTCACTGTATACATACAAAAGTATGTATATGCCAACACACACATAATTAAACATGTAGAATTGTACATATATATTTATATAGACCTATAAATTTACATGTACACACATTTATAAAAGAGTGCACACAATGCACTCTTGCACACACACACGCGCGCACACACACAAAACAAATTTCATGCGTCTGTGGCTCAATGTTTGTCTCCTGTACGTAAACACACACGCACTCACAGACACAAACTTGGATATATTTCTCAGACATACTTCATATCCAAAAGAGTCTCTGAAAACAACACCAGGTTGTGATTTTGGACACTTCAACTTTTTTTTCTCTCTTTCTGTTTTTAAAGCTGAGAATTGAAAGTAAATGGAAAACGAAAACAAGAAGAAAGGCATGGTGCTGTTTCGTCTGATCATAACCGCAGGTAAGGGGGTCAATTTGCATAATGTATACAGGTTAAGATTTTTCTTTCCTATATATATTTTTTTTTATAAAGAACTTTTTCTCTTTTTATATAAACAAAGCAGAAAAACAAACAAATAACCGAAAAAAAGAAACTAAACTCTACAGAGTAGGTCCCCATCCACAGTCCCTTCTGCTGACGGGGGTGACATCAAGCTGTACAGCGCAGTCAAAAACATATGTATCAGCTTCATTTACAGGTACAGCCATAATCAAGGCACAAAGATCTACAAGTAGATTTTTTTACTCTCTTTCAATAAAGTTGTATAAAATAATATAACATTTTATAGCCTGTACAGGAAAGCAAAAAATAAAAATTCACCCTTGCACAGTCTTTACAAGTTAAGAAACTAAAATAAAAAACGGGGCGTTTCTATTCGCAGATGTTTCGCCATCATGTTCCCAAAACCAAACCAAGTCTTCAGCAATGTTCCCATAGCCCCTCCTCCTCCTCACCTGTTCATAGAGCCCCTCCTCCTCATTTCAAAGGCTCCGCCTCTTTCACATAAAAAGGGCGTGGCCACTCCCGCCATCCTCTGACCTGGCCACAGCCCTAATTGGGACAGAAATTCATGATGTGATGCTACATTGTGTGTCCATCTTTGTAAAGAAAAACGTCAGTCAAAACCTGATGGAAAAGTGCATTACTTCACTTCGCTTTCCCAGTGTTCGACAACCCGAGGCCCGCCTCCCCATCCCCGCTTCTGTCCACAGGCGATCTTCAGTGTTCGGAAAAAAAAAGAGCAGCAGAGAGCCCTGTAGGCCAGAAGATCAAGGTTCGAGGTGTGAGACTAGGATTCCTGGAGGTCACAAGGTGATGTGATCTTCATAATCTGGCAGGCCCCAGCACGTATACATATATACACGATGATATCATTTTTTATTTGAATAAAAAATAAGGAGGTAGCCAGAGGCTTCATGGAATGGCAAAAATAAAGGCAATCCAAATAACAATGAGTGGGGGGGAGGGAACCCAGCGAGCCTCTTGTTCCCCGAATCATGAGTTAAAATTAAACACCTAAAAACCGAAGGGTGGTGCGCCAAACGTCAGTAGTATTCGTCTGCGGTTTTGGCCTCGTGAGGGCAGGGGGAGTTTGGAGACACGTTCATAAAGAGTCAAAGTGAGATCACAAGAGTTCGTACTGCCGCAGGTGCATTCTCTGGATGATGTCTCTGCAGTCGTTGAAGACCCGGCGGATGTTTTCCGTGTCCACTGCACATGTGAAATGGGGGTAACAGTAGTGACGGCCGTCTCCGCTTTCTGTACTGATCCTCTGGGAAAAGAATTCAGAAGGGATTTCAAATGATTACAACCATTTTTTGATGATTAATCACATACTTTTTGTAGGTAAAATTCATTTAAGAAACAAATAGATCTTCTTTTTCAGATTCTTTTTTAAGGCTAAACAAGGTTTAAATGACAGTGTCTATGCAGCCAATATCCTGCCGTCTTTAAAGTCTGAATTGAGTGTAATGAGTTTTTTTTTTAAAGGTACATGAAATAACGCCACACCAAACATTCTTTATCAGTTTTGGCTGATTTTACTTCAAACAAAATATATACAGTGACTAAAGTTATCATTGTGATTGATAAATCCTTAATAATATTGAACAATTTAACTCTGATGTTTTAACACACACACACACACATATATAGATATATATGTGTATATGTGTGTGTTCCTGGGCCTTGAACGTGGTAGTTCCCTTGCTGTCTATGCAGGGTGAGAAAGCTCTCGGATTTCATCAAAAATATCTTAATTTGTGATCTGAAGATGAACGAAGGTCTTAAGGGTTTGGAACGACATGAAGGTGATTAATTAAAGACTATGTGGCATTATTTCCCTGTCAAATGTCGAGAGCGCATTATCGTAGCGTAAAAGTACATTAATATAATGTGCGAGCGCGAATCTCTCTGCTCGCGCGTGGAATATAATGTGCCGGAGCGCGAATCTCTCTGTTCGCGCGCGGAATATAATGTGCCCGAACGCGAATCTCTCTGCTCGCGCGCGGAATATAATGTGCAGAACGCGAATCTCTCTGTTCGCGAGCGGAATATAATGTGCCCGAGCGCGAATCTCTCTGTTCGCGTGCGGAATATAATGTGCCCGAACGCGAATCTCTCTGCTCGCGCGCGGAATATAATGTGCAGAACGCGAATCTCTCTGCTCGGGCGCGGAATATAGTGTGCAGAGCGCGAATCTCTCTGCTCGCGCGCGGAATATAGTGTGCCCGAGCGCGAATCTCTCTGCTCGCGCGCAGAATATAGTGTGCCCGAGCGCGAATCTCTCTGCTCGCGCGCGGAATATAGTGTGCCCGAGCGCGAATCTCTCTGCGCGGCGGAATATAATGTGCCCGAGCGCGAATCTCTCTGCTCGCGCGCGGAATATAATGTGCAGAGCGCGAATCTCTCTGCGCGGCGGAATATAATGTGCCCGAGCGCGAATCTCTCTGCTCGCGCGCGGAATATAATGTGCAGAGCGCGAATCTCTCTGCTCGCGCGGGGAAGATAATGTGCAGAGCGCGAATCTCTCTGCTCGCGCGCGGAATATAATGTGCAGAGCGCGAATCTCTCTCCTCGAGCATGGAGTATAATGTGCAGAGCGAGAATCTCTCTCCTCGAGCATGGAATATAATGTGCCCGAGCACGAATCTCTCTACTCGCGCGCGCTCTCAGATACACGTTGCTCTTGTAAGAATTTTCTCTGGGCTCGCTCAGAGAGTATGCCTGCACTTAAAACGTGTTCAGTGCAATCGCGAATCTCTCCTCTTCGCTTAAAGTAAGCGTGTACGTGCTTAGACTGTGTCCCGTGCGTTCGCGCATGGCCAAGTACTCTTCTCTTCGATTTCTTTCTCTTTGCTCTTGGCATAAACGCTGTCAAAACTGCAACAACCAATCAGAAATAGGCTTCAACGACTGATCAATGAAAATGCGACATCGCACATGGAATCTTATTGGTTGATACTGAACCGCACATGGAACACATGGAATAAGTTCACTGAATTTCAATCAAGACGAGCTGAGATGGATCCGCCGAATCAACGATCTTAGGTAACCAGTTTTATTTGTTTTGATGTTAAATATGTCAAATGTATCTTAGAAAAGTCTGGGAAGAGGGCGATTGGATTGTTTTACATATTTACAGATGTTAGACATCTAATATAACAGTTACAAATGGTATTTCTTACAATGAATAACAAAATTCCAGAACTACTAGTAATTGTCAGGTTTAAAGACACTATAATGATCAGGGCTGGATTTCCCGATAACGTTGTCTCTTAGCGTGCTACAAAGACTCTAAAGGTACATCTTAAATGAAGATATACCTTTTCTAGACGTGTTCCCCGAACTGCTTAAAGGGATATTCACCCAAAAATGAAAATTATTAAAGTGATAATTTACTCCCCCTCAAGTAGTTTCAAACTAGTATGAATTTTTTGATCTGCTGAATACAAAGGAATATATTTGGAAGAATGTCAGTAATTAAACAGAATGTCAGTACCCCATCACCACCACCACGTGCTACTATTAGAATAGAAAAAATTAGATATCTGTGTATGAAATATGACAAGCGTTGAGCGCGTTTGTCTTTGGTTCAGTGCAAAAGCACATTTGAATTTAGCAGTGAATCTTTGATTTATTCTTTGCCATAATCCTAATTGAACACTGGGTGTGTTACAGCTTCAGAATTATTTGTATATATCAACAGTGATACGGTATATCTAAGACTGGTCCAGACCAACCTTACTAACGAATGACTTACAGAAGTTATACTTAACTAAGAACGTTTCGGAAAACACATATTAACGTTAGATACAGCTTTAGCTTAAGGTATAATTTAAAAACCACGAAGAGTTAAGAAGGTTTCGGGAAATCCAGCCCTGTAACATTTCCTTTCAAATAACTTTAGAGTCTGGAGTACTAATGTTTACAATACATATTGTGCAGATAGACAGTCTAGGTAATTTATATGTAAAATAATCCAATTGTCCTCTTCCCAGACATTTCTAAGATACATCTGACATATTTAACATCAAAACAAATAAAACTGGTTACTTGAGATCGCCGATTCGGCGGATCCATCTCGGCTCGTCTTGATTGAACTTCAGTGAACTTACTCCATGTGTTCCATGTGCGGTTCAGTATCAACCAAAGAGAAAGAAATCGAAGAGAAGAGTACTTGGCCATGCGCGAACGCACGGGACACAGTCTAAGCACGTACACGCTTACTTTAAGCGAAGAGGAGAGATTTGCGATTGCACTGAACATGTTTTAAGTGCAGGCATACTCTCTGAGCGAGCCCAGTTCCCGCACGCGAGCAGAGAGATTCGCGCTCCGCACATTACATTATTGTACTTTCACGCTACAATAATGCGCTCTCGACATTTGACAGGGAAATAACTATCCATTTAATGCTGAAAAATAAGCACATGGTAAATATGAATTGTTTAGAGAGGCACAGGATGGCGCTAATTATTAGTTTACTTATTTAAACAGAGTAAATATTGGTCAAAAATGTTGGTAATATCAATTATTGGTCAATAGCTAGTCTAAAAATTACCCATCAAAAGGGTTTTTCTCCATCATTTCATAAGAGAGAAGGAAAAATCACAACTAAATGAAGCGGTCTAAACCCTGTGTTTAATCTGTGTGTTTCAAAAAGACAATACTTACCAAAAACTCGTCCCGAATGAAATACTTGGCTCTTGTCACTCTGGGGTCTTCACCGGGTTCAGAAGTTACTGAAAGATAGAACAAGCTCGATAGATTAACATACACTGACCTGCACATGAATCCAGTTCACAAAACTACATGATCTTGGTTTTTACCAATCTGAATCTCCGGTTCAACTCAATAACAGATACAAGTCACACAAACAAGTCATCTTTTTATCAACTAACTACTAAAACTTTAGGACTACACTATTTGAGTACTACTGGGTCTTGATTGGTGTGTGTCTGGGTGAAAAGCCTAACCTTTATCAGGCAAGGTGTATGAAGCATATTCAGGGAAATAATCTTCAATTTTGGATTTCCCAGCTAATACTTTCTCTGCCAGCATGTCTTGTTTGTTTAGGAACAATATGACAGAAATTGTCCGCAACCATCTGTGAAAAGAAGAAATAAAGACCCGACAGAGACAGGGGTCAGTAAAGCTTGTGCTTACACTCAAAAACAAGTTATATGCTAGGAAGAAGAAAATAAAGGCATCACCTGTTGTTCCAGATACTGCGAAAAAGAGCAAGTGCTTCCCGTAGCCTGTTTGTGTTGCTGTCTTCCCTTAAGACCATGTTATAGCTGCTGCTCGCTACCACAAAGATGATCGCTGTGACGTCTGCAAATCAGCACCACATTGGTGGAATCAGTGTGTTTTCTTATTTTCTGATATGTTACTTAAAATCTATTCATCCTAACGTTGTTTCTTTCTTCTTTACAAACTAAGATATTCTGAAGAATGTTGGTAGCCAAACAGTTGACGGTAACCTCTGACTTCCACAGTATGGAAAAAAATACTATTGAAGTCAATGGCTACCGGTAACTGTTGAGTTACTCACATTCTTCGAAATATCTTCTTTTGTGTTCAGCAGAAGAAACTCATACAGGTTTGGAATGACATGAGGCTGAGTAAATGATAACACTAATTTATCACTTTTAAGTAGGAGATGAGATTGTTAAAGGTCACACATCAAAACGTGTTTAACATTCATGTGTCTCACAAAGATTCATTCACAAACTCAATTTACCATTAAAACACTGAATCCATTTTTTCCTTTCGTCTCTCTGACCTCCCACATCAAACATACTGAAAGAGAAGAACAGAGACATGAGGCTGTAGAAGGATGTGAAATGTGTCCCTCTAGTGGACATGTGAAGACATTACAAACAGCAACACAACTGCAGTAAATACAGGACTCACTGAAAGTTAACTTTGTCAACTTGAAATCGTGTCTCAAAAATCCCTGATGTTAACACTCTGCAGCGAAGCAAGTCCTGAAAGAAGAACGATTGAGTGAAAGTGTGTTAGAGGAAACAGTTTATGAAAATAAACATCTCAACGCATGCAGTCTCTAATCTAGAGAAAGCTGAAACAGTACCTGGTCTGTTGGAGTATAGTCGCTTTGCCTCACTGCATCAATCCGGTCAAGGAAGCTGTAAAGGCAAAAATGAAGAAGAGCATGAAGAAAAAGCAAATATATATAAAAGTGTCATTATACAATCTCTCTTTTTTATCATTTACTTTTTCTTTTTTTTTTAAATCTTTCACATTTCACAATTATTTTAAATATCTTATTTATATTTACTGACAACTTTGATCAATTGAATGCATCCTTACTGCATTTCTTTCACACACACACACACACACACAAAACTAATAAAATAAATAAAAATAATTTCTTCGTGACCCCAAACACAACATACCAACACCAAGAATCTTAAACTAAAAAGCACCTTTAAATCTGCTTCATTGTCTCTCAAATGTGACTTTTACTTTCATCATATCAGACTTTTTTTCATTAAAAATGGCAACAACTATCAATAAACAGCCACCGCTCTTATTCCAACAATGCTCCTTTGAAGGTCTAGATACCTGTTGCTGTATCAGATATATTCACAGAAGCTGAAAGAACCCCTGAAAGCATCCCTACAGCAAGTATGTTAGATAACAAGCCCATGTCTTTCTCTTACTTCCCTGCAGAAAGGCAGAATATGAGCCCAACACTCTGTGACAATCATGTGATTTTAGTGCTATCAGCACTAACAGAGACTAATATAGACTCATCCCACAAGCTTGTGACAATCTGTAATGACATTTATCCCCCAAAAAAGATTAAATAATAAAGGGAAAATAGGTTTAGGTGGAGATCTCTTGCTTTTAATTTATATGTGATATCGAAGCATTTCTTTCAGATGTGAAGTATAATATAGTATGATTATGAATTAATGATCAGGTCATTACTTTCTAACACAATTTAGTCAGTCATAATATATATGAAAGAATACTTTTATTCATCAAGGATGCATTAAACTGACCAAAAGTGACAGTAAAGACATTTATAATGTTACAAAAGATTTCGATTTCAAAGACATGCTGTTGTTCTGAACTTTCCGTTCATCAAAGAATCGTGAAAATGTATCACGGCATAACTGTTTTCAGCATTAATAATAAAAAAATAATGTTTTAATTAGCAGCAAATCAGCATATTAGAATGATATCTGAAGATCATGTGACACTGAAGACTGGAGGAATGATGCTGAAAATACAGCGTTGGATCACAGAAATAAATCAAATGTTAAAATTTATTAAAATAGAGTAAATAAACAATAAATTATAATTTAAAATAATATTATTTAAAAATATTTTATATTATTTTAAATTGCAATAATATTTCACAATATCACTTTTTAAATCCTCGGTGCACATAAGAGACTTAATTTAAAAATATATTTAAAATAAATAAATTACATTCTTGCCATTAAATAATACATTCCAATTATTGATTTCAAATTAACCTGATTATATTATCTTAAATAAAACCTTGGGTGAATGTTTTCCATACTTTATTTTTGTTTTATGTGGTGAGGAGCGATGAGTCCAGGTTCTAATCTGACCTAACAGAACATTGTATATTTTATATCAGGAGCAGAGACCCATTTCTTTACATTTTGTTTTGTGGTTTCATTAGAACAGACAGCGATGCATGGAGTAAAAAACAACATACTGGAACAAGAACACTGTCTGCGAACTCACTGTCTTCATTTGAACATCATTGCATTTAAAAACTGATAACAACCAGTCAGCAAAACATTACAAAGCACAAAATCCAGCACTAGATCTCCACTCATAATAGACACACTGAATGACAACAACTTCTGCTTGTCAGCTGCAGATGCTCAGGGCTGTGTATTGCCAAGAATCTGGCGATACGATATGTATCACGATACATGGGTTGCAATACGATATATTCCGATACACTGCGATACTATAAGCAAGGCGGTATATTGGGATATTTCTTATTTTAGGAATAGTATATATTGTAAGGAAAGCGGTCATTAAAAACACCACCATATGCAAACCTTAGCATTAATAAATAAATAAAAATCAGTCCCTGTAACATTCAATGTTATTAAACCACTTTTTGTGCAGTATCAGTAAAGGGGGATAAATTAAAGTGCTTGCAGGATCCTTTAATAAAATAAAACAATATAAAACAATAAAAGCATAATCTGAAAAACCAAGCCTTATGCATTATAAAGAATAATATTCTGAACAGGGATGGTTTTCTGAACATTTTACTATTGGTTTTATATTATAATGTCACGTAGTTAAATTGTTTAATTAATTTAAATGGTTAATTGTTTAATTTTTTCCCCCTAGAAATTAAGCCTTGTGCAACGTAAGGGGCATAGATTTATGACTATCTCAGTTAGTTTGGGCTCAAAACATAACAGCCACAAAGAGTTTGATTGGCAAAAAACAAAACAAATGTCTAATGAATGTCAAAAATGTCAAACTAAATGAAAACCGCGAAACAAGCACTGCACCAACTGCATAAAACGGCCCTAAATGAGAGAAAGTCAAGCGTCAGTGCAACAGTTCCGCAGTGGACATCATCACAAAAGCCTAAATGATGGCACACTTCAGCTTTGTAAAAAATCTTTCACCCTCCATTACCAGCAGCGAACAACATTAACGCTAACATTAGTAGCGTGCTCTAATAGTAATACTAGTATTTCCTGTCACTCAGGATTTGTACAGAGATAAAGACTGTCTTCTAGCGGTTGGGAAATAAACTTGAAATGAAACAATTGCCATGAATCTTGTATGATTTTTTTTTTTTAATATATCGATATTACATTTTTGAGAATCGATACAGTATCGCCAAACAAAGTATCGCGATACTCACGTGTATCGATATTTTCTTACACCCCTAGGCCTTCTTCTGTATCAAACACATCTTTGGCATGAGCTGATTCATAAAGCATACATAAAACTGTTGCATCTCTATATACTGTACCTACATTTCACTGAGCATGTTAATGCATTTCCAATGTTGACCCCAGATGTCTGCTCGGCTGTATTGAACCTCCCTAACGAACTACAATACAGTGATCTCTCTGAGAATCAACCAAAACTACCTTTCTCTCAATGTGAGCAGAGCACTCAAAAACACTGGCTACTGTATACATCTCATGAGTATATAAATAGCTCTTTACCAGCATCGGACGGGCTGAGGAGGTGTTTGTGTGACAGGCTGTCTATCTGCCATCAAGGATACGTACAGTATTGACAAGATGTGTGCAGCAAGCCCCCACCTCCGTCTTGTGCCGTTTTGCACGTATTAAATGTTGTACGTATAGGATCAGTGTCAACACAAAGGTTGAAGAAGAACAATCCAAACAAATTCCACTGGTTGATTTAGGCAGAACAAAAACAGCACGGCAACTAAAACATTCCATGACTAAGAACTAATCAAGATACATTGAACTTCATCACAGTAAAGCGAAACTAAAACCCTTTTTATTTGTTTAAACAAAAGTATTACATTTGTTATATATTAGGGATGCACCGAATATTCGGCCACCGAAAATTTTCGGCCGAAAATGGCCAAAAAGTGCATTTTCGGTTTTCGGCCGAAACACTTTTATTACCGAAACAACACGGCCGAAATGTTATGATGACGCAAACAGAAACCGCGACCTGCACGTGCACCTGCATAGCGCAGACCACGAGCTCCCCGCGTCATTCACTTCACACCAGTGGGTCTTAATAGAGAACATTCTCTCTATTCTTATTCCTTTATTCGCAGCACTAAAGCGTCTCCTAACAAAGAGATTGAGACGGACCACGAAGTGAAAACAAAGAAAAGTACAGTCTTATAGAGTCTGTTAGCACACGTCTCACTGAGATCTTTTCGGATCCTCCGCACTTCATCGCGAATGTGCTTGATCCGCGTTATAAAGACCATTACTTGGACGCGGAAATATGGCAGAGCACACGAGAAATGCTCCAGGCCGCGCTGGATGCGGAGAACCCGCGTGGAGACGGAGAAGCGCCAAGCGCAGGAGACTGAGATCAGAGCGCAAAAAAAAAAAGACTCGTCTCTGCATATATAATACACACACATATACATATACATGCATAATATCAGATTGTAGCCATATTTCTGCTAGATTTTTTGCTAGATTTCTGCTTTAATTTGATAAAAATGTTTATTTATGCCCTGGCCCTATTTAAATACACTCTCTCAAATATTTCTCAAATGTCAGGCAGATGACAAGCTCAACTGCTCAACAGCTAGATGGTTATCTGTCTGAAGTCCCCATCCCCAGAAGTGATAACAGTCTTGCCTACTGGAGAAGTAATGCACTTTCTAGTACTACAGAGAAAAATTTCAAATGCTCTTCACCTAAATGCACTTTTTATGAGAGAACAGTTAATTTTAAAACCTTTCTGCAGGCCAGTAGGCCTGTACATTATTATTTAATATACAGATGAGTGGGATTAAATTTTAGTTTGAATTTTATTTTATACTGTGCATTGTTGCAATGTGCTTAATAAATATTTGTAATTATGCATTTTTATGTTTTTTTATAATTTATGTAATTGTAATTATCTTTGAAACTTTAATATTAATTTATGCAATTGCAATGTTTTAATTTTAGTAAAGTTAGTACACGGTCATAGCAATAAATGCAATGGTACTAATAATTGGGATAATTTCTTTCGGTGTTTCGGTTTCGGTTTTCGGCCTTGGTTTTCTCTTTTTCGGTTTTCGGTTTCGGCCAAGAATTTTCATTTCGGTGCATCCCTATTATATATTATATAGTAATTTTATATAACATACATGTGACCACAAAACCAGTCTTAACATTTACATTGATGTATGATTTATTAAGAGCAGGCAATATTTGGCCGAGATAAACTATTTGAAAATCTGGAATCTGAGGGTGTTAAAAACAACTCAATATTGAGAAAATCGCCTTTGAAGTTGTCCAAATGAATTCTTACCAATGCATATTACTAATCAAAAATTACGTTTTGATACATTTACAGTAGAAATTATCTTCATGGAACGTGATCTTTACTTAAAATCCTAATGATTTTTGGCATAAAAGAAAAATCGATAATTTTGACCCATACAAGACTGGTTTTGTGCTCCAGGGTCACATATATTGTAAAAGTTTTTACACAATAATATACTGGCTTAACCAATCAGATTCTAGACATTATTATCAATTATCCAATTTACAATAGTTCTCTTAATTTGTGTGTGTTCATTTACATGTTTTTATTTCATCTCCCTTGGTTGCTCTTATGCTGAAAATAACATCTCTCACGCTTTTAATCCGATTTATCATCCTGGCTTTTCCGAGTCTGGAGAATGTTCAGTACCACAGATGAGATATAAGATAAGATAAGATAATCATGCCCAGATTGTACTCGGTGGGTGCTTTGTTCGCTGTTTAGGAACACGAGTTGGATTCTAGACCAGAAAGCAGGGAAATTGTCCCTGGAGTCATTCCAAAACCAGTAAATCCAGTTCACACACTGAAGAATATGGGAATGTTTCACGTTTCACATGTCCTATTGAGTGCAATGGCTCTGCAGCCGGTGCTAAACCACTGAATTAGACTGAGAAAGCTATTTGGAGCTTGCATTACTCCTGTTATATACAAAACCTCTTTTAAGTCACAAACTTTTAAAGTTACAGATTTCAACTTTTGAAAAATTTTGACAGAGGACTGTCAGTTCAGAGTCTGACAAGAATGGAAAAACTTTTGAATTTTGTCTAAGACTTTTTCAATTTTCTAGTCTGCATTAGGTTTGGACTTGTAACTCTTAAAAAAAAATCTTAATGTTTGCTTTAACTTTAATGCAACTCATTCTGCATATACCCACACACTCTGCATTTTTGAGTCTGAGCTGTGAGAATCCCTGCATCTGAGTCTGCAGGCATGAAATGAAACTAAAAAAGGCAAATTTGACAGTACAGATCACAGGGTCTCGCTTAGGACCAGGATCAGGTTTCAGTTTAATGCTCATGCATGCATACGTACATATATCAGAGTATTGCTTTTCACTTGTTGCAACGATTTAATTGCACTTTAAATGGAAAGCCCAAACTATTAATGAAAGGCATAAATTCCTGTAGGTGCTAGCAATGCATGATCATGAAAATGCACGACCTAAAAAAATTTAATAAGTAAAGTTTTTCATGTGTCAAATGCATACATGTAAATTAATTAAAATATAATTTAACAATGCAAATGATAATTAGTTTTATATTCTTTGTAGTGTTAAGTCTTTAGTTTGAATTAATTGAAAATGAGTCACATCATGTCATTGTTTTTCAGCAAAAAAAAAAAAAAAATCAAACTATATTTTCACAAAATAAAAATGTTGCTTGAATAATTCTACTATCAAAGAGACCAGAGGGGAAAAAAGTAAAAAAAAATTATAATAATACTATATAAAATAATCAGGGAGACCAGAGGGGGAAAAAACATAATAATACTAAACCTTATTGTAGACATTAACCTCAATGTAACCTACACTTACAGAATTATGTATAGAAATAATTTTCGAAAATAAATTGCTAGTAAATTTCATAAATGATTACAAAGAATCAACAAGCAACACTCAATTAAATGTGAAATTCTAAAATGAAAGACCTAAGTACAAGGTATTTTCTTGTAAAACATACTTCAATAAGTTATACTTCTTTGTTTTATTTACAACTTTGAAAAATAATTTACATTGAAGTTACATACTTGCCACAAGATATCTGTCTGTTGTAAATCATATTAAAAACCTGTATTTAATATAATGCCATGATGGTTTAATAATCACTTTTGGTTTTCGGAGGTTTGAGCGGTTGTGCTGTGCTATTTTTAGCGAAATGCTGGCAAACTCTCCAAACAGAAACCCGACATGCTAAAAATGTAATTCATAATCAGTTGCTATTTTTATCAACTGCACGTGTGCGTGTTTGTTTGTGTATCTATGTAAGAAAAAAGAAGAGCGAGAGGAAGGAAGAGTGAGCGAGAGCGAGCGCACCACTGTATATCAGTGAATGTGTATTCACTTCAAGCACTTCTGAGTTCTGATATGCATAACCACACACACACAGGCCCTTTCTGCGCCTCACCTTCTCTTTCTGACCTTCCTTTGTTTACGCGCATTGCCGGGATACTCCCTTTGATTCGGCAGCGCGCGCACACACACGTGACACCCTCCACCAGTGAGTGCTCTGCAGTCTGTGCTATTAATAGCTTCTGCTTGCCCCGGCTGCGCTGTTCCTTTACATAAGCACTGGCGGAGGGAGGAGGGGGACAGACAGCCCAACCACAACCTCTATACAGCCGGGCCTGCAGAACCAGCGCCACACACAACTGGGATCTCTCTCTCTGTGTCTCTCACTCGGACTGCTGTTTTCACTGTTTCTGTAGAAGTGTCCTCTATCACAACAGCACGGTCTCAGGCTCACCGACCCACTTCCGTACAAACACGTAATTGTGTGACATTAATATATAATCCGTTTTCTTTGAGGCCCATAACAGGCATGCAATAGGTAACAGAAACGAACACAGACAGACCACGCAATCGTGTAATGATCTCACAGGTCAAAGGGCAGTCGCTCGATCAAACCCTCACATCACATATTACACAGAAGTAGAGTATTGAAGGTATTATAAATAGCTACAATATAAAAAATTTTTTATGACACTTATGAAGTGTTACTTCCTGGTTGAGTTACGAAATGTAATTTACAAACAATAAAAAATCCTTCGTAAAAGAAGTATAGACTATTAAACATATCTGTGTGTGTGTGTGTATATATTTTTAGTCTCAGTAGTGAATCATTTAATAATATTTTTTTAACCAAATGTACTGTATATCAATTATGTTTCATGAAGGTATGTTTTCATAAAATAAAACAAATAAACAGTTTCCCATCTTTTTTATGTTATGTTTTGATGCCTGATTTCACTGTTTAAATGCAACTGTATGCAATAATAATAAAAAAATTTAATTTATTCGAACATTTATTACAATACTAATATTTGTGTTTTAAGTTTTTTTTTTCAACAGTTGAACTAATACTTATTTTGATGGAAAAGGGCAGGAAGCCCTTAAAGCGTCTCTTTTGTTGATAAGTGCTTATAAATAGTGAAGAGACATGTGTTCCACAGTGCACATTAAAGTAACTTAAAGCAGATGTAAAGATGGAGTATGTGGAGCACTATTTCCAGCAAATCATCTCTGCTTAAGTATCATAACCTTTAACCCTTTTAAGTCATATTGCAATTTCGGTTTCATTCCAGTTAACTGTGCAGCCCTAACACAAAATCTTGTGGGGGAGATCGAACACCACTAACTATAACTTTCAAAAAAATAAAGAATAAATAAACCTGAATTCAAGTAGATTTATCTGAAAACTTTCTCAAATACCGTCCACTCCTGATAACAGCAAACACATTTGAGCAGACACGGATTTGAAATTGTATAACAGAGGAATTCTCAGTATTGTAAAAGTCTTCCACAAAGAACAAGCCTGTATTGAGAGCAGCCGGGTGTCTGTATGATCCTCGGAGTATCTCTGGGCCGTTTCTGACTGAGAGACAACAGTCGCCATTATTTGTCAGGCACTGCACTAGCTGGTGATGCTATCTGTGTCTTACCAAGCGGCTGACCAACTCCCATGACCTGACCATCCTCCTCCTGCTTTCATACCTGACACATGGCCACTGTTACACAGGAGAAGCTCCAGCACTGGCCTAAAAAAGCCACCAGTGGACAATAACTGACTGTTTGTGTACCTACAATCTCCAGATGCAAAGAACCTTCTATATATATTTAACCTGTTTCTAGTGGGTTGCCTGAATGTCTTAAGGAAGCGCTGAATAAACCGGCTGGTTTCCAGTTCATCTGAGCCTGATCAGACACGTTCCTTCAAAGGATGTGCAAAACTACATATTTTCAAAACAGACTAGTTGTTTAGTTGCCTGAACTGGTTTCAGGTTTACCTGACCCTGATTTACAGATGCATCTAACATCTAAAGCACAGTGACTTCAAACCAAGTTCTTTTTTAAAACTAGTTTGCCTTACTAATCAACTAGACGGTTGATGGGTAACTAATCCAAATCAGTGCCACAATAAACTCCTGTTCAAAAATTTGAGGTTAGTATATTTTTAGTACATCTTTTATTCAGCAAGGATGCATTAAATGCATAAAAACTGACAGTAATGTTACAAAAGATTTATATTTCAAAGAAATGCTGTTCTTTTGAACTTTCTTTTTATCAAAGAATCCTAAAAAAAGAATGCATCACATTTTCCACAAAAATATTAAGCAGCACAACTGTTTCCAAGATAATAAATGTTTCTTGAGCAGCAAATCAGCATATTAGAATGAATTCTGAAGGATCATGTGACACTGAAGACTGGAGTAATGATGCTGAATATTCAGCTGTGCATCACAGGAATAAATTACTCTTAAAATATATTAAAATAGAAACAAGTTATTTTGAATTGTAATAATATTTCACAGTATTGCTGCTTTTACTCTATTTTTGATCAAAGAATGCAGCCTTGACGAGCACAAGAGACTTCTGTAAAAAAAAAATATATATATATATATATATATATATACATGCCCATGCAGGTCCAGCTGTGTTCACTGAACATAGATTCACACTATAACAGCTGCACAATTAAGCTATTCTGTTGGAAACATCAGTAAATTCAAATGACTAACCACTAAACAGTGCAAACAAATATGCAACCTATTATAATAACTATCAGCAGGGGAATACAATACGCTTTTGTCTAATTCTTAAATACATTTTTTTTGGTAGCTGCAACTTAAGCGAGAAGCAACTCTTAAAAACCTGATACAAGTCGAATTATGGCAGTTCACAAAACCAAACGTAAAGTCGCCATCATAACACAGATACCAGGTAAAGTCCAAACAAACTTATACTTACTAATGCGCACAGTCGATTAGTTGATATTCGTTGGAGCGCTCATAACATGCCTTAACGCCTTCATCATCCCAGAGCTTCTTCGCATGATCGAAAAACTCCTGTGGAGAATACAAACATCTTTAAAACAACAATTTCTCACAAATGTAGAGCACTTGCATGCCAAAATGATTGAATTTAAATAGCGCTAGCAATCATTTTTACGGTACAAAGCTGTCAATTTTATGGTACTCTAAGGAACAAACCATACCATATTTACTCCCAAACAGTAAATATCCAAGATGCAGATGAGTTTGTTTCTTC
This sequence comes from Carassius carassius, assembly GCF_963082965.1. Taxonomy (NCBI): domain Eukaryota; kingdom Metazoa; phylum Chordata; class Actinopteri; order Cypriniformes; family Cyprinidae; genus Carassius; species Carassius carassius. The sequence goes on from NC_081796.1 coordinate 24,349,265, forward strand.
AGAAATGTAGCATTACATCACTTGTTCCTCAATGAATCCTCTGTGGCGAATGGGTGCCGTCAGAATTAGAGACCAAACAGATGATAAAAACATCACAGATAATCCACAATCAATCCACACCACTCCAGTCCATCAGTTTGGACTCTCATTCTGACGGCACCCATTCACTGCAGAGTATCCATTGGTCAGCAAGTGATGTAATGCTAAATGATAAAGAAACAATCTCATCTACATCCTGGATGGCCTGAGAGGTGAATACATTTTAAATACAAATTGTTATTTTTGGGTGAAATATTCCTTTAAGATCAACCAATAATACATGTCAGCAATCATTATTGCATCTATCACCTGTTTAACCTAAGAGTAAACCACAAATTACTCACTAAATAAGAAGTGAACGTTCTGGATTTTCCAGTATTGGCAATCCAACCGTACGAAAATTCTAAAATTGATGATTTCATGTGTGAGAAAAGATCTGCCATTAATTAATTAAAGAGAAATCCAGGAGCTGAAAGAAGATCTGTGGTCTAAAACTGTCTAATTACAGATCTCCATTTCAGCGGAAACCACACCGTCTGAAAATAGTCTGAAAACACAGAGCCAACATTTGTGCAACCAAAAGTCAAGACATCTGCCATATCACTGTCCAACTTTTCCAAAAAGACATTAAATGTGCTAGAATACCACAACAAAATAATAATAGCATAACTGACCCCGCTGCACACTGTTTAATGCCAACCAAACAAAATGTAAGCCCAGCAGAAACATATGCTAAGCTAACAGACAGAATCAGCACGACAGAGAACTTCTACGGTTTAGAACTAGTGTCAGTTTTAGTTTGATTCAGCCTGATCAGATGGAATTCTACTTATTCCACTGAAAATTCCCCTGGACAACCCAATTCCAAAGTTTTCACTTGATACTCTGAAACAAGCAAAGCTGAGAAAAGGACACTGACAATTTATCCATGACTTCAGTGTCTTCTAGTGACTGGCACAAATATCAGTTTCAGTAAGCATATGTCAACCTGGGGATAAAACACACAGCTACTTTAAGAAACACAAAATGTCTAAATTACAACAACTGAAAACTTTCATTCACTGAAAAATGCAACTATATGTGACCCTGGACCACAAAACCAGTCATAAATTGAGATTTATATATTACCTGACAGATGAATAAATAATCTTTCCATTGATGTATGGTTTATTAAGATCAGACAATATTTGGCCAAGATACAACTTTTTGAAAAATGCAAAAAAATCTAAACACTAAAAAAAAAATCACCTTTAAAGTTGTCTAAATTAATTTTAGCAATGCATATTCCTAATCAAAAATTGAGTTTTTATACATTTACGGTAGGAAATGTACAAAATACCTTCATGAAACATGATCTTTACTGAATATCCTAATGATTTTTGGTGTAAAAGAAAAATAATAATTTTGACCCATACAATGTTTTTTTGGCTATTGCTATAAATATACCCCAGTGACTTGTGCTCCAGGGTCACATATTTGTATCTTTGTCCTGAATTACACTCAGTCAACTGACAACTAAAGCAATTGATACAAATTAATTTAATCGTATAACCTTCTCTGTTCGTGGATTAGTCAAAGTCTCCTGGATTAGTCAATCTGGAGATTAAATACTACATGAACACAAAATATCTCACAAAAACCTATAATTTAACATAACCTAATGTGCTAGCAAACCACAGATGCAACAGCAATATATGACAAAGTACAAACAGAACATAAGCTATCATATACCAACATGCTAAACATATTACAATATGCAAAATGTAAAAAAAAACAGTATTTTACTACTTTTTAATATAATTACAATATTTTAACTACTGTCAAAAATGTATAAATATACACTAAACATTAAAAATGAAAACAAATCTACATGATAATCGAGCATGTCTGTAATGTCTTTTATGTTTTAGGTGTTTGCTAGAAATGCTAGAACTCTATCCCATACTGCTGATAAAATTAAAGCCTAATTTTTATTCTCACTGTAGAAAATTGTAAAATCTACCGCCCATTAAACTGCAGAGTCAAAAAACAACAAAGCAGTCAGTATCTGCATTCCCACAAAGTAACTTTCGTCAGTAACATTCAGTTAGTAGAAGGTACTTCTCCTCAAGTACATGATTTAAAAAGACCCTGCAACAATTTGTATTTTCAGAAATCAAAAGACTCATATAAAAACTTCTCGGTAAGCAGTTCAAAAACGCTTACACAGATTCAAATGTCATTCAAAGCATCTTGAGTAAATTCTGAAAACGAGGCTCCTTACCTGTGTGTAATCAAAGTCAGAGAGCGGCGCTATGCTTTTGATATAGTCGATCCTAAACTGGTCCTCTGGATTGGCGAGCGGGACGGGTGGTATTAAAGTGCTCATTGCAGACACTATGGTCTAGAAATAAAAAACAAAGAGTTATGAGCCAGGAGACCGAGATTAGATCTAGAAAAAAACTTGTAGAAACTAAATCAGGAATGAGAACGGCTCACTCACCACGATGGCGTCCTTCACATTTTTGCGAATGTCTTGAATTTTCTGTTTCTTTTCCCTGTATGGGGAAACATTTAAATCTGATTAAAAGACAGAAAATATTTTCTAAAATAAATAAACTGCAAGACTGAATTTCAATAATTTCAATAAACTGAATTTCAAATTTCCTACTACTGGTATGTATATAATTTTTGTCATTAGTCCTAATTTAATCACCCTCATGTCATTCCAGTTTTTTTCTTCTGTGGAACACAAAATGAGATATTTCAGAGAATCTTCACTCAGCTCTCTTCCACACAGTGACAGCTCAAAACGACCACAACTGTCAAGCTCTCAAAATGACACAAACTATATAATTTGCGAACCATATTCCAAGCCTCGCCAAAGCCAAAACTTGACGTGTCATGAAACCGAGAATGAAATTTGAGAGCTAGAGTGAACGGAAAGGCCTTAAGTAACTAAAGATTTGAATGTCAGCCTCTTCCTGGCGCAAACCTAACATATGACTTCAGAAGACTTGAAAAATGTAATGCACGAGTCATATGAACTACTTTTACGGTGCTCTCTTATCAACATAAAAGTAGTTTGGAGCTAGACACAGTTGCACAGAATATCTAGATATGTTATATCAGGATGCAAAAACTTTGAGAGGCCTGATGAACATTCAGTCTGTGACTCTGTGATCTTAGGCACTTCTCACTCATGCTTTACTTGCGTACAGATTCTGTATGAGCACATAACAGTAATGTTGCAGTGAAGCACTAGCTGTTAGCATGTAGTGCTACATCACAATCTGCTTCAGCATGTATGAGGGTATCCTTCGCCATGCCGAGGCTGAAGACAGGGCCCAGCCCTTACATGCACATATGTGACATCAGTACAGTAAACAGATACTCACTCCGCATTAAACCCGTTGACGTGAAGAATTCTCATCTGCTTCACAATAGTGCTTTTCCCCGATTCCCCAGCACCTAGGAAGCAAACACAGCCGTGTGAATACATGCAAAGTCTCCCAGATAGTACTTCAGATATCATGGTGTGTGTTCTTCATATGTACAATCCAACATGCCAGACTGAGCTGTCAAACACGGTGCGTTTGAAAACAGCCTCGGATGTTGGAAATAACGCCTCGAGTCTCCTCTTACCCAACAACAACAGTCGATGTGTGGCTTTATAAGCCTGTCTCTCTTTTTGCAACTGTTTCTCTATTTTCTTGTTGGCCTCTCGCTGTGTTTTCTCGTCGATGCGCTGGTCTTCGGTTTTACTGCCCCCCAAACACCCCATCTTACTCCCTCGAAGCCAATCTGCGCGCTGATCTTATGAACGATCAATCCAATTCCAAATTGAGAAAATTATCCACAATAGACAGGGAAAAGGGTTTTGTTTCTCCTCCCTGCTACAACGTCTCAAGCAGCCCGGGCGTCATTCAGGCGATGGGATTGATGAAACCGATCACATTTCGGTCAGTAAGGTGCGATAAGAACTTGCGTCTGGATCTGGGGGTCTCTGTGAGCCCCTCACAGGCGCTCTTCCCTTCTCTTCTGTTCTCTCGCCCTCTCTGTATTTTTCTGTGTGATATTCTCTGCCTGTATCTCTGCTGTAGTCTGTAACTCAGCACTGCCTCTGTCGGTCACACCTGGCAATGGCCGTTAAGAACCAGGAAAACTGTTACAAAGTATCGCTGACGGACGAGATCGAACGTTTCGACGTAACAACTTGAGGAAAGAATGTTACACTGTAAAGTGTAGCGAATGTGACATTGTAGCAGCTGAATGGCTGGGTCTCAAAGTCTGTCAGGTTTATACTGAGGGGAAAAAACATCTTAAACCGGTCTAAGCTGGTTTTGCAGGTCTTAAATGGTTTAAGGTCTCTCAGCCTGACAAACTGAAAGTTGTCCCTCTAAATCCAGCCGACCAGACTACTGACTGGGAGCTTTGTTCTGTTATTATACCGACTATTTTAGCACACTATTTAGCACACTAAAGTTCTCATATTTTATACTTAAGAACACATGACTTTCACTTCTCATAACACGTCTATAAATAGCTTTTAAATTCATGTAAACTGACGGGTGTTTTGTTAAACATTTAAAGGGATAGTTCACCCAAAATTGAAAATTCTGTCATAATTTACTCAGCCTCATTTCGTTCCAAACATGTATGAATTGCTTTCTTATGTTGAACATAAAAGAAGATATTTTGAAGATTGCTGGTAATCAAACAGTTGGTGGTTCCCATTGATTTCCATAATATTTATTTTCCTACTATGGGAACTGTTTGATTAACAGCAATCTTCAAAATATCTTCTTTTATGTTCAACATAAGAAAGCAATTCATACAGGTTTGGAAGGAAATGAAGGTGAGTAAATGATGACAGAATTTTCATTTTTGGGTGAACTGTCCCTTTAATAACTTTGGTAAACCATGAAATATGCACCATCCTTGCATATACATTTAAACATGGTTTCAAATTATGAAGAAAAATGTAAAAGCATTTTTCCAAGCACATCAACTCTTGCATTGAGATACTGTATGCAAGGTCAAAATATATAAGAAATTGTCTCCTAGTGGCTCAAATGGGTATGACAGTATAGAAAACGGATGCATCTGTGGTTTAGGTATTTTAAATGACATTAAGATTTAGAAATGTAGTGTTGTTGTAAATTAATATAACAATATATTTATGCAAATGAGCAAAATTATATAAATGTAGGCAAAAAAAAAAACCCTTCAGGCCCAACTGCTTTAGGTTAGGAAGTCGATAAAATAAGACGACAACATTCCAACATTGCAGAAGCATCATGTGAAGTATTGTTCATACAGAAACCACTCTGTAGAAATTCTATAATATCTCATAATAATTTATGTGTGATAGTTGTGCTCACCTTCAAAGGTCTGAATTGCTGTCTGAATTATTGTTTTCAAAATAATTCACACCTGATATTTATGTAAGCCCTACTTTAACATCTAAAAAAGTTTATATGGATACATATTAAACCAATTTTAATCAAACTCCTCTCATAATCTAGAAGTATTCCAAAACTACAGCAATTTTTGCAGAATTTCGATAGGTACCAATTTGTTTCATTGCACTAAACTAGATGGAAGAGTTTTTGGCAAAACTGTTGATGCTTGTTTTCACTCGAGGAAAAATCTATATGTATGTTTCTGGCCTAAAGCTCAAATCTTTTAAAAGCAACAGACCATATTGCATAATGCTATCATTACAATTAGCTAGCCATATGCAGTTAGAGCCACGCTAAAGCCAAAGTACACATTCAGTAAATGATAAAACTTATTTACAGGGTGACAAAGATCAGTCTACAGACCACATACAATTCACATTGCAATGCTAAAGAAAGGAGAAATACCAACTTGTGTGAAAGCATGACATCCTCTTGTTTTTCCCTGAAAGGATTTCCTACATGGTACAACCATAATCAAACTATTCAACACTTATAGAAGGAGCTAAACAAACGGGTGTCTTCTTTTGGCTATTCATGGGTGAAGCATCCATTACAACAGACAAAACATGTGCTATATTTTAATATATGTAAGTTAAATTAGGCTATTTTTGCCCTTTCATTAAATATAAGCTACAAGTCTTGTTATTTTAATGATAGCCCATGGGCAAAAATACCTGTTACCTCTATTAAAATGAAATGATATTCACTTTAGGCCTGTGTTATCTACTACTTGATATGCCACATATTTAACTAGTTACAGTACAACTTGTACAAAGACATTCCCAAGGATGTGTCATTCTCCTGAACTAAAAATAACTGTACCATAAAGCTTCAAGATAACTCAGCAAGATCCTCAATTGAAGTTAATTTATAAGCCACATCTTGGATGACTTCTCTCTCTTTATAACTCTATTATCAATTTCTAAAAACTGACAACATCTGCAGCCAAATTTTCTTAATCTGCCTTTATGTAATTTCAGTTTCATAACACTGAAGTAAAACCAGACATCCTTAGATTAATACAAGAAAATGAATGTAGAAAAATAAGGTCTGAAATGCCACTCTGTGTTTGTCTCCAGCCAGCTATGCCTGAGTTTAACTGAGTCATGTGCCAGGAAACCATAGCTCCAAAACCATTGCTGGATATTGAATTTGGTAGATCAGACTAGAGGAAGAGTTCACCCAAAATTAGCTGAACATGTATCCTCCTACGGATCCTCTGCAGTGAATGGGTGCTGTCAGAATGAAAGTCCAAACAGCTGATAAAAATAATACAATAATCCACAAGTAATCCACACCACACCAGTCCAGTCCATCAGTTAACATCTTATGAAGCGAAAAGCCGTGTCCAAGTCCTCTATCCATAACACTGCTTTCTCAAGTGAAAAAAGTTGTCTTGTCTGAATCAGGAGAGAAATATGCACATATCAAATACTGTTCTAAAACAGTTCTAAACAAATATTTGGGTGTCTTTTGATGTGAGAGGACCACAGGGGATGGACTTGTTCACTGGAGGAAGCATTATTATGGATTATGGACTGGTATTTTCACCAGAAGCAATGGTTTACAATTAAAACGTCTTGATGTATTTATTTCTTATCAACACAGTTTTTTTCCCGCTTCACAGGATGTTAACTGATGGACTGAAGTGGTGTGGATTACTTGTGGATTATTGTGATGTGTTTATCAGCTGTTTGGGCTCTCATCCTGACGGCACCCATTCACTGCAGAGCATCCATTGGTGAGCATGGGATGCAAATTTCTCCAAATCTGTTCCCATGAAGAAGCAAACTCATCTACATCTTGGTTGGCCTAAGAGTAAATTATTTTTCAGCAAATGTTCATATATTTTGGGGTAAACCATTCCTTTAACAAGGCCTCTGACTTTCTTTATATCAAGTGCATTTTGATTTATCAGCAGAAAAGATTACGTAAAAATTGTAAATTCCCAGTGTGGATTAAGAAGTCAGCAGTTCATCATGTTATAAGTAGCAAAGGACAATAAATGAATGAAATCAAATGACAGGAAGTCTAATACCTTTAGTCTTAATGACTCATGCCTTTGGAAACAGGTATCCACACAAATGGTTTCAGTATACAATCAGCACAGAGACATCACTTAGCAACATAGCACACTTTACAGTCCAGTACTAAAGAAATATCTGAATAACTGATCTTTAGATAAGTTTAGATAAGTTTACAGCATTTAAAACAGCTGTACAGAGTCAAATTTGGTCCTCATATTTAATTTGATACTATTCAGTAATTTTCTGTAAAGTGTTTTTTAAAATCAAATGTGCAAGTGTGTAGTTCAGGTTGTCTAGCTGGTTTCCAGCATTAAACTGAAAGACTATCAGGATGTTTGCGTGAGATCTCAGTGTCCCAGAGGTCAAAGTAATAGACTCTTTTACTATGACTTAGTATCTTATCAAAGCATCATGTCCTGTCTGAAAAACAATATGAGCTCAGTTTTATTTTCTGATATGTCACTCACTTACATCATCACCAGATCCATTCATTGTCTATGGAAAGAGAATAATATACTTTTTAATATTTATTTTACTTTTTTTATATATATATTTAATGGCCCAAGACTGCAAATAATATGTATAAACAGATAACCTCAATTAAAAAGACATATAAAGTATTGCATGCTAAAATAATTTTTCTTAAAGCCTGAACATATGGACGTATTATTATAGAAGTATTCTTAATGCCTTGTAATACATGTAACAATGCATTATATCTTTTATATTTTGTAATAAATAATTGTTACCATGATTATTATTAGGGGTGTGACGAGACACTTATCCCACGAGACGAGACGGGACCCACGACTGGGTTCACGAAAACGAGACAAGATTTTTTGACATTTTTAAAGAAATCCTCAATGATGAAAAACGATTCTGAAAAAAAGGTATTAGAAAACTAAACAAAATAACCTAATTTAGAAGTGGTTCTGACAAAATGTTCATTGCTTAATTCTTTTTAAAAATAAACATTCATTTTAACTAAATGAAAATTTAAAAAAGAAATCAATGAAGGAGTCATTTACCCAATTCATAAAGACGTCTTTCACTACTGGACTCTCCTGAGTGAATGATTCAGGTGTTTATACCCAAACTGTAAACTTTTATCCCAGTACTTGTTGCTTAAATGTCTGTAACACAGAAATAATAAAGTGTTTGACTGTTGCTCTTTCTAGATCAGCAGCAGCGTGAATGATGCATTAACATGGGCACTGGACTGACACTTGTGATGTGAAAGTCATGATAGTTGTCATTCAGGAACAAGATCGTGTGGGTGTTTGAATTGAGATCGAGATCTTTAAATTATTAATTGTTAAGCTCTAATGTAAACACTGTAAAATGTTTTGCAAGGATATCATCAGGTTCTCTGTGGCACGAGATCTCATCACATCCCTAGTTATCATAGGCCTATTTACCTATTATACTTGTAATGCAATGCACTAAAACAAATGGCAAATGCACATCGAATAAATAATAATAATACTAAAATACTAATAAAATATTCATAATGTGCACTATGTTTTTAATTGTAAATTTGACTTTATATTTTCACACATTCAGTTTTATTACTCAAATCTCATTGTTTGGATACTCTTCCACTCTATCCTAATTTATTTTGTCAAAAGAAAAGTATTATTATATTTACTGATATGCAAATATCCATTATTCATAATGTTTTTCTTGTTGTAGTCTAATGATTATTTAGTTATGTGTCGAAAGCAGAAATAAAACCAGCATATTGGTACATGCAAAAATGTAATCATTAAAATAATCATTGATTCATCTCTAAACGTGGAGTAGCTATGATGCGTTATGAATGTAACGTTACTGAGAATATATAAATATTCACCTTTCAAGTATATGCTAGCATACATTTCAGCACAGCTATATAACGTCAGTCCCAACAAAATTTCAATGATACTTCTATGATAATAATAAGAAGAAAGCCACCATACAGTAGGTAGGGCAGCATCACCCACCTAAGAGCAGCAGCCGATGCGTCTGTTTGTATTCCCGTTTGAGTTCCTTCAAGGCCCTGTCAATGTTCTTACTGACTTTCTTGGCCTCCTTCTCGGCCTCCTTCTCCTCCACCACCACCAGTTTATCCCAGTTCTTGTGTTTCTGGACGCTGCTGGGAGTCTGGAGCAGCTGCAGCCTCCTCTTTCCTCCTCCTCCTCCTCCTCCTCCGTTCTGGATGAGCGCTCTGTCCGCGTCTCCACGGCGGAGCTCCCCGGTCGGGATCTTGCCGGCGTCCCCGGCGTGTAAAGGGGAGGTGGATGATGTCTTTCCTCTGTTCCCACCAGAGTCCTCGTCGCGCTGCCTGGAGCCCCGGACGCACGAGGGCATCATCATCATCCCGGAATCCGGAGGCTGGTGATCTGACTCCGAGTTGGCGTTGGAAATGGATCCACTGAGGTCCCCAAACAAGCGGGGACGCAGACTGTAACACAGCCCCATGATGTGGCCAGGCGCTCACTGCTGATGTTTGAGCATAAACACACAACAAACGCTCTATTCCCAGTGATTTAGCGCATCATCACATGAGCTGATAGCACACAGTGCATTTCCTAGCCATGCATAATCCCAAAATGATGCTCTTGTATTTACAAAATGTCATTTTGTGTTTTCTTACAGTCCAACCTACGCGCACTAGTCAGTGATCACCTGACATCTGCCTGCTGACAGTGCAGGCCCACCTTACCGTAAAGAAACCAAAAGCCCAACCACACAAAACCAGTGGACACAAATGGGGTCATCTAGGGGCGTTTCTGTTCATGTACCGGGTGATTTGGGCTTCTAGATGGATCGTAGTCCAGACTATTTGAGCAAGGAGACTGCTTTATACCTCAGAGACCCTAGAGAGTCACTAATGAGACATTTAATGAGCGCACAGATGTATTCCGAGTGTGGGACAGTACAATAACAAAAGTGAATCTCTAACAGTGTGACTGTAATAAGTGATACGTTTCATTGTCTATTAGACGTAATAATACAAATGAAGAAAAAAGCATAGAAACTCGCATTCTTGTTACTGTAAATATCTTTTTTTGAAGTTTTCTAGTAGGAAATACAGTCTTTCTACTTAAATATTTTAATAAGTGTTACTTTGCCGTTTATTTGTTATTATTAGTGAAATTGAGCTATTTCTCTGTGTTTAAATGTTTCTTAACCGTTTTCAGTATATGCATTTACAGTAGCATTTTTCATAACTGTAAAAAAACATTACATTTAATCATTTAGCAGACGCTTTTATCCAAAGTGACTTACTAATGATGGTAAATGGATGAAAGTGTAACAGACGGTATTTTAATTGAATCATTCTACACTGAATAATAATAAATAGATAAATAAATAAATAAATAAATAATGGAGAAATAATTTTCACTCAGACAGTACAAGTAAATTTCTCAGATAGGACTACTGACAAAGAAACAACACGGAACACATTTAATTAAAAGTTGTTTTTAATTAGCTAAAAGACTAAAAAAATGTTAAACGTACTACATTTGTTTCAACTATTTTTTTTACAGCGTAAACGCCGATTTACCAATAATGACAATGGTTTACACGTGTGATTTGTAGTGAGAATATGTTTTATTAAAAACGTGTCAAATATGATGCATCTTTATATGCTTAAAAAAGAACAGCCTTTTGCGTGGTCTAAAAATACTGGTTTTATTTCAAGAATTTGATATAAATAAGTTAATTTCAACCCTGAACATGTAATTATGGTTACTGCTCTAATTCAAATCACACAGCACTCTGGATTTTTTTGGACACAGTCAAGAAAAAATTAAGTATATTCACCTTTTTCTTCCTGTAAAAATGTGTAAATTCTTTGGGTCTGGCTTTCAGTCTCATTCGCGTCCAGCTATTTATAACTGTACAGAACCGCTCATTTTGCTGCTTGAGACTGAAAAAGATGAGCAAAAATAAAAAAAAATCTAACATAATCTATTTAATGACATTAAAAGATTTATTTTAAAAATTATTTCTTGTGCAACTTGACTTTAAGCACATAGTATTTACAGATTTAAAAAGTTTTGCGATTTACTGGAGTAATATGTGTGTTTGAACTTTAAATACAAAAACAAATTTTGTGTCAACCAAAATTTGCATGTGTAACAATTTGTATTGTTTTGGTGGATCACATGATTTGAAATGTTTTGGGAAAAGCTAAATTTGTACCGCCAAGGGTGTTCAGCAGATAAAATAAAAATAAAACTTGAATAAATATAAATAAAAAAATCCTGAAGTTCTGCTTTACAAAATAAGAGTATATGTGGATAAGTGTATTATAAATCAAACTTCTGTAAAACTGATTTCACATAACATTGATATTAAAGAAATTATAGTAAAAAAACAACAACTTTCAGTCTGTATGGTGTATGGCGAAAATCGTCGGACACGCATTGTGTGCACACTTTTATAAATGTGAAGATGTGTACTTACACACATGTAAGCATGTCTAGAGTGAAATGAAATGAAGTCCTATGTGTGTAAGTACACATCTTCACTGTATACATACAAAACTATGTATACGCCAACACACACATAATTAAACATGTAGAACTGTACATATATATTTATTTAGACCTATACATTTACATGTACGCACGTTTATAAAAGAGTGCACACAATGCACTCTTGCACACACTCACACACAGTGTTGGGGAGTAACTAGTTACATGTAACGGCGTTACATAATTTAATTACAAAATAAATGTAACAGTAATCAGTTACAGTTACTAAGAAAAAATGAGTAATTAAATTACAGTTACTTATGAAAATTGTAACGATTACAAAGAGGATTACATTTGAATATTTACACACATCCACATACAGCTTATTTCTTTCCCAAATTGCACTAAGACATATGGCCAAGGGCGTAACTTTGGGTCTACCATTGGGGGGGTTAAACTCGCGGCATATTTATTTATTTATTAATTTATTGTATTATTTTCTTGTGTAAAAGGTAACATGCTAATTTGCATAATTTAATTATGCAATCCCCCCCAAAACGGGTGACTGTATTGGAGCAAACAGCAGTTACAATTCAGTGACATTGGTTCTACACAGTCCCTGGCACCCTCTGGCTTTACCTCATAGGACACTGGCAAACGAACATCTAGCCAGCCAACTCCAGTCCACAAAACAAATCATCAGCTAACTCAGTGTTTTTCAAACTTTCCTGCCATTCCCCACTTCAGAGGTAGGAAAGGGTTCCGAGCCCCACCTGTCCCCAATCACCCCAACAAAATGTTAATAAACTAGGCTTTAAGTTTAACTGTTAAAATGTATTTTATTAACATCACATTTTAAAAACTTAACATCAAATAACAGCATTAAAAATTTTCAAATAAAGAAAATGAAAGTGCAATTATATTATCACTTTGCATGAAATAAGACTCAAAATTAGATTAAAAAATAATAATAATTGTGTTTGCATTTAGCTTCTGATAACATCAATACATGTGTGGACTAACATTAACCTAGTTGTGCTTTGATTCATTTTGACACTTTGCAAAATCCATGCAAAAAGAACAACAAAAAAACAAACAAACAAACAAAAATAAAAATAATCTCAAATTGAACCAGAGGTGGTAAATTCCTAATAATGTACGTATTTTTTTAGGTATTTTAATAAGATAGATACCTAAAATACGTTGCGCATACAGCTCAAGTAATGCGATCGTTATAAAGGTGTTTGAACAACAAAACACATCCCCTTGCACATATTTGACAATCGGAATATCAGATATATCCTGCTATAGCTAACACATTTGTGAAATTTTGAATAAAAAAGGAAATAAAAGCAGATCATCAGTCATTCAGCACTATTGTGGCTACGGTGTGACAAGCAATGAATGGCGCGTCTCCATGGGAACCATAAAGCGATACTACGATCAATAACGGTAGCCTTGAAATACTTTTAAACTTACGTGTGAAGAGGTTAAGTAACGTCAAGGCTTACATTTAAATGTGTCTTTGTTTTGAGTGTATGGTCAATAAATAAAGGAATTAAAAAGATGGGCACAAAACCTCTTTGTCATGTTTCTATTCCCCACACTTTGAGAAACGCTGAGCTAACTTAACAGCTAACTTAAGGGTACCTCCGCTTGGTCAGGATTTTTCGTTTCTTTTTTTTTTCTTTTTTCTTTTTTTTTGGCTGGTGTCGACAAACAATGAAAAATCGTTGTCTGGCTGCCTTTCAGTGTCCTTTTCATCTTTCCGTCAGCTTTCTCCAACCAGTCATCCCATCGACTGCGCAAAATAGTGAACAAACTTGGTACAGAAAGCGGGTTGGGTAATACCAGAGACTTTGGTAATACCAAATCGGTGCGGTGGGCGGGGGGTACATTACAGATTATTTAAAATATGATACTATCTTTCTTGCTGGCAAATGAAATTAATAAAGAAAATGAACAAAAGTATTCATTCTGAATATTTCATATCTATTTTAATCTGAATGATGTGATGATATTGGGGGGGTTATATTAGCTGGATCTGATTTTTGGGGGGGTCATGACCCCCGTAACCCCCGTGCAAATTACGCGCATGCATATGGCCCATAATCTCCGAGACGCGGAAAACACATTCGTAGAATCGAGTCATAAAAATGGAATTCAGCCTATAACGCGGACGCAATATGCCACATTTTGGACGAATAAATCAAAAGTAGGTCAGTACACTTGAATCAAAACCCGATATGGACTGATGTCTGTGAATATTAAGCCGCAAAAAGACTGAAAATGAATCCTGCACGTTCTGCGTGTCTGTGGAAATCAGGCGCTGACTGGACATCGGGAGAACCGGGATTATTCCCGGTGGCCTGGCAGACGATTTGGCCTTCTACTTTAATATTGTTATTGTATAATTGCAGGCCGAATATACTAAAGCGATTATTTCCGAATCCGCCATTCGATAATTAAATCTCTAATAAATCATGAATCGGTTAGTCGTGACTGGCAATGGTTGGGCTCGCGCGCTCTCCGCGCCTCCGCCGAATGGTTTGGATCAGACTCCGAGTAATCAATGCGAGAGAGAGAGACCGGAGTGAACTGTGTAAGCGCACAGCTGGAGAAGAGAAGCGACACTTCTGTTCAGGGTTTCAGGTGCAGGTCAGTTTCATCTGTAAATATGCTAATGTAGTTTTGTCTTTGTTTACTTAGTCAAGCAGCAGCAGCACATTGCTCGCAATCACTCAAAATACTGTATAAACGACGTCATTATTATCTATTTGTAATGTTACAGTAGTAAGTTAGCAGACAAATCATCATATTTTATCATAGGTTTAGGGGGAGCTAGTGGATACAAAAACACAACCCTTAGGAAAATTAATATAGCCTATGGTATGGCACTAACCTTGGTTTAATTATGGAATTTGTAGTAAAAATAAATACAAGTGGTAATTCATTTGCCAAAAAAAAACAAAATTGCACTTACAAAACATGGTAAAAGTCAAATAAAAATCTTCAGTATTAAAGTCATGAGAGAGATGGATGGATAATGGAAGTGAAGGTGCAGTTCAGGAGAGAACTCTTAATTACTTTGCAAGTCCCCCAACCTAAGGATTCAAATATTTTTGATGTCAGGTCCAAAAAAACATAGGGTTGTCCATGTTTCAGAAAGGGTTGTGGGTGTATGAGTGTGAGATTTCCCAGCCTATTTTTTTCCCCAGTCCGCCCCTCATGGAAATTAATCTCTAGAACAGTCACTTCATGAGCATTTTTTACTTATTTTGAGAAACTATCATCATATCATATACAAAGAGACAGCAGTGTTTCAAAAAGACACCAATGTTTCAGGAGTTTAGTACACAAAATAGGACACATGCTTATTAGATAACCGTATTTGAGTTGATGTATATGCTTTTATTTTTTTATTAACTATTTTTCCCCAAACCATTGTTAGATGCCTGTAGTTATGCAAAGATTTGGTTTCAAAAACAGTATCTATAAACTATTTCTTTTGATTTTAAATCTGCTTTGAACTTCAGATCAATCTCTAAGTAAAGTCTGATTGTGTGGTGGATGTGTTCAAATGTGATCATCTTAATTTAAGTGATGAAGGATGGTGAAAGTCTGACAGTATTGAGCACTACTGTAAGGTTAAACCTGCATGGTGTAAAATGGTTGAAGATGATTATTAATGATTGCAAATTAACATTCATTAGAAATTTATAAAAGTAATCAAAATGTACTCAAAAGTAATTAGTTACATTACTTTATTAAAGTAATTTAAAAAGTTACACTACTTTTACATTTTAAATAGGGTAACTTGTAATCTGTAACCTATTACATTTCCAAAGTAACCTTCCCAACACTGCTCACACATGCGCGCACACACAACACAAATGTCATGCGTCTGTGGCTCAATGTTTGTCTCCTGTACGTAAACACACACGCACTCACAGACACAAATGTGGATATATTTCTCAGACATACTTCATATCCAAAAAATTATCTGAAAACAACACCAGGTTGTGATTTTGGACACTTCAACTTTTTTTTCTTTCTTTCTGTTTTTAAAGCTGAGAACTGAAATTAAATGGAAAACAAAAACAAGAATAAAGGCATGGTGCAGTTTCGGCTGATCATAACCGCAGGTAAGGGGGTCAATTTGCTCTAAACTCTACAGAGTAGGTCCCCATCCACAGTTCCTGCTGACGGGGGTGACATCAAGCTATACAGTGCAGTCAAAAAAAATAAATAAATACAAACCCGATTCCAAAAAAGTTGGGACACTGTACAAATTGTGAGTAAAAAAGGAATGGAATAATTTACAAATCTCAAACTTTTTATTCACATTAGAATATAGATAACAACTCAAATGTTAAAAGTGAGACATTTTGAAATGTCATGCCAAATATTGGCTAATTCTGGATTTCATGAGAGCTACACATTACAAAAAAAGTTGGGACCGGTAGCAATAAGAGGCTAGAAAAGTTAAATGTACATATAAGGATCAACTGGAGGACCATTTTGCAACTTATTACGTCAACTGGCAACATGACTGGGTATAAAAAGAGCCTCTCAGAGTGGCAGTGTCTCTCAGAAGTCAAGACGGGCAGAGGATCACCAACTCCCCCAATGCTGCGGCGAAAAATAGTGGAGCAATATCAGAAAGGAGTTTCTCAGAGAAAAATTGCAGAGAGTTTGAAGTTATCATCACCTTCAGAGCATAATATCATCCAAAGACTCAGAGAATCTGAAACAATCTCTGTACGTAATTCTACAATGTGATGCTCTATGTACAATGCATGGCAAAAAAAAAAAAAAAAAAAAAAACATATCTCTAGACATTTTGTCACACCTTTACTTAGTGATTATTTTGACTTATGTCTGTTCTAGAGACATGTTACAACTTTTTGATAAAGCTCTAATTGGTTTTCTTTTGGAAATATGTTTTAAATTAATACTGAATGCATTTATGACTGTAAAAAAATGACTGTGTCAAAATCATGATTTAAATTGAAATCGCAAAATTTATCAAAGAAATCGCGATAAGTTTTTTTGTCCATATCGCACAGCCCTAGCGTAAGGGTCAAGGCAGGAAAACCATACTGGATGCCCGTTATCTTCGGGCCCTTAGACAGCACTGCATCACATACAGGAAAGCTACTGTAATGTAAATCACAACATGGGCTCAGGAATACTTCCAGAAAACATTGTCGGTGAACACAATCCAACGTGCCATTCACCATTGTTGGCTAAAACTATACTGTAGGTCAAAAAAGAAGCCATATCTAAACATGATCCAGAAGTGCAGACATTTTCTCTGGGCCAAGGCTCATTTAAAATGGACTGTGGCAAAATGGAAAACTTTTTTGTGGTCAGACAAATCAAAATCTGAAGTTCTTTTTGGAAAATTCGGATGCAATGTCATCCAGACTAAAGAGGACAAGGACAACCCAAGTTGATATCAGTGCTCAGTTCAGAAGCCTGCATCTCTAATGGTATGGGGTTGCATGAGTGCATGTGGCATGGGCAGCTTACACATCTGGAAAGGCACCATCAATGCTGAAAGGTATATCCAAGTTCTAGAACAACATATGCTCCCATCCAGACATCATCTCATTCAGGGAAGACCTTGCATTTTCCAACATGACAATGCCAGACCGCATACTGCATCAATTACAACATCATGGCTGCATAAAAGAAAGATCCGGGTACTGAAATGGCCAGCCTGCAGTCCAGATCTTTCAAGTCAAGTCAAGTCTTCCTTAATGTCAATTCTTCCACAATTTATAGTACATTCATACAGAGAATTGAAATTGCGTTACTCTCAGACCCATGGTGCATACGTACAGATAACACTAACAGTCGAGCCTAAAAATCTAGATCAAATATAAAATATAGGGGCATGTAAAGAAAAAATAAAATAAAAATATAATAATAATAATAATAAAAATAAGGATAAAATTAAAGTTAAAAAAGCAGCGCAAGGCACATGGCAGATAGAGTGCAATCCAGTGAATCGAACAAACAGTCTAGATAAAAAGTCTGATTAATTATTCAGTCTTATTCAGTCTGATTAAAGTGACAAACGGCTCATAGAGCAGTTATTTTATTTAAAGTCTGGTAGTAGAATGATGCCAGTTCTATGCTGAATGAGGAAGTGAGCAGACCAATGATGCACAAAGTGACTGGTGCATGTCATCGTATGTTAGTGGGTGGGGGAGTAGAAAGGATTTGGGGGGGGGGGGTTCTTAGTTCTGTGGAGCCTGGGGGAGAAGAGGAAAGGGGGGGGCAAGTTCTGGAGCGAGTTCAGCTTCCTGACAGTCTGGCCTGGAGACTCCGCAGTCTCCTCCCTGATGTCAGCAGACTGAAGAAGCTGTGTGATGGGTGGGTGGGATCACCTGTGATGCAGAGGCCTTTGCGAGTGAGACGGGTTACATAAATGTCCTGGAGGGAGGGGAGAGAGACACCAATGATCTTCTCAGCTGCTCTAACTATGCGTTGTAGAGTCTTATGGCAGGACGCGTTGCAGGCCCCATACCACACAGTGATGCAGCCCATCAGCATGCTCTCGATGGTGCCTCTGTAGAAGGTGTACATGATGGGGGCCGGGGCTCTGGCTTTCCTCAGTTTGCGGAGGAAGTAGAGACGCTGTTGTGATTTCTTAGCAAATGCTGCTGTGTTTTCAGTCCAGGAGAGAGCCTCTGTGATGTGCACACCCAGGAACTTGGTGCTGCTCACTCTCTCCTCAGTCGCACCATTGATGGTCAGAGGAACGTACTGAGTGTGCACTCTCCTGAAGTCAACAACAATCTCCTTCGTCTTCTCCACATTCAGACAGAGATTGTTGTCACTGCACCACCCGGCCAGGCGGCTCACCTCGCTCATGTAGTTTGTCTCCTCTTTGTTGCTTATGAGACCCACCACAGTCATGTCATCCGCAAACTTAATAAAGAGATTGGAGTTGTGTGACGGTGTGCAGTCGTGGGTCAGCAGAGTGAAGAGGAGGGGGCTCAGCACACATCCTTGGGGGGCCCCAGTATTCAGTGTGATGGTGCTGGATGTGTTGCTGCTGACCCATACTGCCTGAGGTCTACCAGTCAGAAAGTCCAACAGCCAGTTGCACAGTGAAGTGTTGAGCCCCAGTTGGACCAGTTTGTGAATGAGCTGTTGAGGGATGATAGTGTTGAATGCTGAACTAAAGTCTATAAACAGCATTCTGACGTATGAGTCCTTTTTGTCTAAATATGTGAGTGCTGAGGGGACAGTAGTAGTGATGGCATCATCGGTCGAGCGGTTGGACCGATATGCAAACTGGAAGGGGTCCGGGGGGGAGGGGACAGACTTGATATGGCGCATGACTAGCCATTCAAAGCACTTCATGATAATAGGAGTAAGTGCAACTGGACAGTAGTCATTGAAGCAGGATGGGGACGCTTCTTAGGGACCGGAATAATGTTGGTAACTTTGAATCATGTGGGGACAACAGCCTGACTTAGTGAGATGTCGAAAATGTCTGTGAAGACATCAGTGAGTTCTGCTGCACAGTCTCTCAGTACACGCCCAGGAATGTCAGGACCTGGAGCTTTGCGTGCATTTATCCTGCTGAGGGATCTCCTCAAACTGCCTGGAGTCAGCTTCATCACCTGGTCACCGGGAGGAGGTGGAGTCTTCTGTGCAGTGGAGCTGTTTTGTTTCTCAAAGCGAGCGAAGAAGGCGTTCACCTCGTTCAGAGAGATGTTGCTGTCAAAAGAAGAGGGGATGCCACACAGTGGTAAATATGGCCTTGTACCAACTTTTTTGAGATGCGTTGATGCCATGAAATTTAAAATCAACTTATTTTTACCTTAAAATGATACATTTGCTCAGTTTAAACATTTGACATGTTATCTAGGTTGTATTCTGAATAAAATATTGAAATTTGAAACTTACACATCATTGCATTCGTTTTTATTCAACATTTTTAACATTTTAAAAGTGTCCTAACTTTTGTGCAATCAGGTTTGTATGTATCAGCTTCATTTACAGGTACAGCCATAATCAAGGCACAAAGATCTACAAGTAGATTTTCACCCTCTTTCAATAAAGTTGTACATAATAACATAACATTTTATAATTTGTACAGGAAAAATCACCCTTGCACAGTCTGTACAAGTTAAGAAACTAAAATAAAAAGGGGCGTTTATTTTGCAGATGTTTCGCCATCATGTTCCGAAAACCAAACCAAGGCTTCAGCAATGTTCCCCTAGCTCCTCCTCCTCCTCACCTCTTCACAGAGCCCCCCTCCTCATTTCAAAGGCTCCGCCTCTTTCACATAAAAAGGCGTGGTCACTCCCGCCATCCTCTGACCTGTCCACAGCCTTAATTGGGACAGAAATTCATGATGTGATGCTACATTGTGTGTCCATCTTTGTAAAGAAAAACGTCAGTCAAAACCTGATGGTATAAGTGCATTACTTCACTTCGCTTTCCCAGTGTTCGACAACCCGAGGCCCGCCTCCCCATCCCCGCTTCTGTCAACAGGCGATCTTCAGTGTCCTGAAAAAGAAAGAGCAGCAGAGAGCCCTGTAGGCCAGAAGATCAAGGTTCGAGGTGTGAGACTAGGATTCCTGGAGGTCACAAGGTGAAGCAAGATTCTTTGTCCCCGAATCATGAGTTAAAATTAAACACCTAAAAACCGAAAGGTGGTGCCCCAAACTTCAGTAGTATTCGTCTGCGGTTTTGGCCTCATGAGTAATGAGGGCAGGGGGAGTGTGGAGACACGTTCATTAAGAGCCGAAGTGAGATCACAAGAATTTGTGCTGCCACAGGAGCATTCTCTGGATGATGTATCGGCAGTCGTTGAAGACCCGGCGGATGTTTTCCGTGTCCACTGCACATGTGAAATGGGGGTAACAGTAGTGACGGCCGTCTCCGCTTTCTGTACTGATCCTCTGGGAAAAGAATTTCAAAGTATTTCAAATGATTACAACCATTTTTTGATGATTACTCACATACTTTTTATAGTTCGAATTCATTTAAGAAACATAAATATATATCTTACATTGATTCTTTTTTAAGGCTAAACAAGGTTTAAATGACAGTGTCTATGCAGCCAATATTCCGCCATCTTTAATGTCTGAATTGAGTGTAATGAGATTAAAAAAAGGTACATTGCTGATTTTACTTAAAAACTAAATATATACTCTGACTAGAGCTATCATTGTGATTAATAAATCCCAAATAATATTGAAAAAATTTAACACTGATGTTTTAACATATATATGCAATATCGTTGACTTGATTGCAAATAAATGCACAGACACTATTTAAAATGAACAATGATGACATCACTGAATTCAATAATGAACTTCCTTTAACTGTCATTTTGCATTATTGACACACTGTTTTCTTAATGACTGTTGTTCAGTTGCTTTGACGCAATATATTTTGTTTAAAGCCCTATATAAATAAAGGTGACTTGACTTGACTATATATCTGTTCCTGGGCCTTGTATGTGGTAGTTCCCTTGCTGTCTATGCAGGGTAAGAAAGCTCTCGGATTTTATCAACAAAAGCTTATTTTGTGTTCCAAAGATGAACGAAGGTCTTACGGGTTTGGAAAGACATGAGGGTGAGTAATTAAAGATAGTTTACCCAAAAATAAAATTTCTATCTCTTTAATGCTGAAAAATAAGCACATGGTAAATATGAATTGTTTAGAGAGGCACAGGATGGCTCCAATTATTAGTTTACTTATTTAAACAGAGTAAATATTGGTCAAAAATGTTGTCAAAATCAATTATTGGTCAATAGCTAGTCTACAAATTACCACTCAACAGGGTTTTTCTCCATCATTTCATAAGAGAGAAGGAAAAATCACAACTAAATGAAGCGGTCTAAACCCTGTGTTTAATCTGTGTGTTTCAAAAAGACAATACTTACCAAAAACTCGTCCCGAATGAAATACTTGGCTCTTGTCACTCTGGGGTCTTCACCGGGTTCAGAAGTTACTGAAAGATAGAACAAGCTCGATAGATTAACATACACTGACCTGCACATGAATCCAGTTCACAAAACTACATGATCTTGGTTTTTACCAATCTGAATCTCCGGTTCAACTCAGTAACAGATACAAGTCACACAAACAAGTCATCTTTTTATCAACTAACTACTAAAACTTTAGGACTACACTATTTGAGTACTACTGGGTCTTGATTGGTGTGTGTCTGGGTGAAAAAAGCCTAACCTTTATCAGGCAAGGTGTATGAAGCATATTCAGGGAAATAATCTTCAATTTTGGATTTCCCAGCTAATACTTTCTCTGCCAGCATGTCTTGTTTGTTTAGGAACAATATGACAGAAATTGTCCGCAACCATCTGTGAAAAGAAGAAATAAAGACCCGACAGAGACAGGGGTCAGTAAAGCTTGTGCTTACACTCAAAAACAAGTTATATGCTAGGAAGAAGAAAATAAAGGCATCACCTGTTGTTCCAGATACTGCGAAAAAGAGCAAGTGCTTCCCGTAGCCTGTTTGTGTTGCTGTCTTCCCTTAAGACCATGTTATAGCTGCTGCTCGCTACCACAAAGATGATCGCTGTGACGTCTGCAAATCAGCACCACATTGGTGGAATCAGTGTGTTTTCTTATTTTCTGATATGTTACTTAAAATCTTCATTCTAACATTGTTTCTTTCTTCTTTACTAACTAAGATATTCTGAAGAATGTTGGTAGCCAAACAGTTGACGGTAACCTCTGACTTCCACAGTATGGAAAAAAATACTATTGAAGTCAATGGCTACCGGTAACTGTTGAGTTACTCACATTCTTCGAAATATCTTCTTTTGTGTTCAGCAGAAGAAACTCATACAGGTTTGGAATGACATGAGGCTGAGTAAATGATAACACTAATTTATCACTTTTAAGTAGGAGATGAGATTGTTAAAGGTCACACATCAAAACGTGTTTAACATTCATGTGTCTCACAAGGATTCATTCACAAACTCAATTTACCATTAAAACACTGAATCCATTTTTTCCTTTCGTCTCTCTGACCTCCCACATCAAACATACTGAAAGAGAAGAACAGAGACATGAGGCTGTAGAAAGATGTGAAATGTGTCCCTCTAGTGGACATGTGAAGACATTACAAACAGCAACACAACTGCAGTAAATACAGGACTCACTGAAAGTTAACTTTGTCAACTTGAAACTGCGTCTCAAAAATCCCTGATGTTAACACTCTGCAGCGAAGCAAGTCCTGAAATAAGAACGATTGAGTGAAAGTGTGTTAGAGGAAACAGTTTATGAAAATAAACATCTCAACGCATGCAGTCTCTAATCTAGAGAAAGCTGAAACAGTACCTGGTCTGTTGGAGTATAGTCGCTTTGTCTCACTGCATCAATCCGGTGAAGAAAGCTGTAAAGGCAAAAATGAAGAAGAGCGTGAAGAAAAAGCATATGTACATGTACAGGTGCTGTCATATAATTAGAATATCATCAAAAAGTTGATTTCACTATTTCCATTCAAAAGGTGAAACTTGTATATTATATTCATTTATTAAACTCAGACCGATATATTTCAAATGTTTATTTCTTTTAATTTTGATGATTATAACTGACAACTAAGGAAAATCCCAAATTCACTATCTCAGAAAATTAGAATATTGTGAAAAGGTTCAATATTGAAGACTCCTGGTGCCACACTCTAATCAGCTAATTAACTCAAAACACCTGTAAAGGCCTTTAAATGGTCTCTCAGTCTAGTTCTGTAGGCTACACAATCATGGGGAAGACTGCTGACTTGACAGTTGTCCAAAAGATGACATTGACTCCTTGCAAAAGGAGGGCAAGACACAAAAGGTCATTGCAAAAGAGGCTGGCTGTTTACAGAGCTCTGTGTCCAAGCACATTAATAGAGAGGCGAAGGGAAGGAAAATATGTGGTAGAAAAGAAGTTTACAAGCAACCACACCTTGGAGAGGATTGTAAAACAAAACCCATTCAAAAATGTGGGGGAGATTCACAAAGAGAGGACTGCAGCTGGAGTCAGTGCTTCAAGAACCACTACGCACAGAAGCATGCAAGACGTGTTTCAGCCGTCACATTCCTTGTGTCAAGCCACTCTTGAACAACAGACAGAGTCAGAAGCGTCTTGCCTGGGCTAAAGACAAAAAGGACTGGACTGCTGCTGAGGGGTCCAAAGTTATTTTCTCTGATGAAAGTAAATTTTGCATGTCCTTTGGAAATCGGGGTCCCAGAGTCTGGAGTAGAGAGGAGAGGCACACAATCCACGTTGCTTGAGGTCCAGTATAAAGTTTCCACAGTCAGTGATGGTTTGCGGTGCCATGTCATTTGCTGGTGTTGGTCCACCCTGTTTTCTGAGGTCCAAGGTCAACACAGCCGTATACCAGGAAGTTTTAGAGCACTTCATGCTTCCTGCTGCTGACCAACTTTATGGAGATGCAGATTTCATTTTCCAACAGGACTTGACACCTGCACACAGTGCCAAAGCTTCCAGTACCTAGTTTAAGGACCATGGTATCCCTGTCCTTAATTGGCCAGCAAACTTGCCTGACCTTAACGTATTGGGAAGAGGAAGATTCGATATAGCAGACCCAACCATGCAGAAGAGCTAAAGTCCACTATCAGAGCAATCTGGGCTCTCATAACACCTGAGCAGTGCCACAGACTGATCGACTCCATGCCATGCCGCATTGCTGCAGTAATTCAGGCAAAAGGAGCCCCAACTAAGTGTTGAGTGCTGTACATGCTCATACTTTTCATGTTCATTTTTTTCAGGGCCAGTTTGAGTATTTCACAATCTGCTCAGTTACTGGGATTTTCACGCACAACCATTTCTAGGGTTTACAAAGGATGGTGTGAAAAGGGAAAAACATCCAGTATGCGGCAGTCCTGTGGGCGAAAATGCCTTGTTGATGCTAGAGGTCAGAGGAGAATGGGCCGACTGATTCAAGCTGATAGAAGAGCAACTTTGACTGAAATAACCGCTCGTTACAACCGAGGTATGCAGCAAAGCATTTGTGAAGCCGCAAAACGCACAGCCTTGAGGCGGATGGGCTACAACAGCAGAAGACCCCACCGGGTACCACTCATCTCCACTACAAATAGGAAAAAGAGCTACAATTTGCACGAGCTCACCAAAATTGGACAGTTGAAGAATGGAAAATTGTTGCCTGGTCTGAGGAGTCTCGATTTCTGTTAAGACATTCAGATGGTAGAGTCAGAATTTGGCATAAACAGTATGAGAACATGGATCCATCATGCCTTGTTACCACTGTGCAGGCTGGTGGTGGTGGTGTAATGGTGTGGGGGATGTTTTCTTGGCACACTTTAGGCCCCTTAGTGCCAATTGGGCATCGTTTAAATGCCACGGACTACCTGAGCATTGTTTCTGACCATGTCCATCCTTTTATTACCACATCGAATCATTTCAAATTGGTTTCTTGAACATGACAATGAGTTCACTGTACTAAAATGGCCCCCACAGTCACCAGATCTCAACCCAATAGAGCATCTTTGGGATGTGGTGGAAGTGTGGTGGAGTATGTGGAGCACTATTTCCAGCAAATCATCTCTGAGATGCTTAAGTATCATAACCTTTAACCCTTTTAAGTCATATTGCAATTTCGGTTTCATTCCAGTTAACTGTGCAGCCCTAACACAAAATCATGTGGGGGAGATCGAACACCACTAATTTTGTTCCAAAACTATAACTTTCAAAAAAATAAAAAATAAATAAAACCTGAATGCAAGTAGATTTATCAGAAAACTTTCTCTAATACCGTCCACTCCTGATAACAGCAAACACATTTGAGCAGACACGGATTTGAAATTGTATAACAGAGGAATTCTCAGTATTGTTAAAGTCTTCCACAAAGAACAAGCCTGTATTGAGAGCAGCCGGGTGTCTGTATGATCCTCGGAGTATCTCCGGGCCGTTTCTGACTGAGAGACAACAGTCGCCATTATTTGTCAGGCACTGCACTAGCTGGTGATGCTATCTGTGTCTTACCAAGCGGCTGACCAACTCCCATGACCTGACCATCCTCCTCCTGCTTTCATACCTGACACATGGCCACTGTTACACAGGAGAAGCTCCAGCACTGGCCTAAAAAAGCCACCAGTGGACAATAACTGACTGTTTGTGTACCTACAATCTCCAGATGCAAAGAACCTTCTATATATATTTAACCTGTTTCTAGTGGGTTGCCTGAATGTCTTAAGGAAGCGCTGAATAAACCGGCTGGTTTCCAGTTCATCTGAGCCTGATCAGACACGTTCCTTCAAAGGATGTGCAAAACTACATATTTTCAAAACAGACTAGTTGTTTAGTTGCCTGAACTGGTTTCAGGTTTACCTGACCCTGATTTACAGATGCATCTAACATCTAAAGCACAGTGACTTCAAACCAAGTTCTTTTTTAAAACTAGTTTGCCTTACTAATCAACTAGACGGTTGATGGGTAACTAATCCAAATCAGTGCCACAATAAACTCCTGTTCAAAAATTTGAGGTTAGTATATTTTTAGTACATCTTTTATTCAGCAAGGATGCATTAAATGCATAAAAACTGACAGTAATGTTACAAAAGATTTATATTTCAAAGAAATGCTGTTCTTTTGAACTTTCTTTTTATCAAAGAATCCTAAAAAAAAAGAATGCATCACATTTTCCACAAAAATATTAAGCAGCACAACTGTTTTCAAGATAATAAATGTTTCTTGAGCAGCAAATCAGCATATTAGAATGAATTCTGAAGGATCATGTGACACTGAAGACTGGAGTAATGATGCTGAATATTCAGCTGTGCATCACAGGAATAAATTACATGTTAAAATATATTAAAATAGAAACGAGTTAATTTTACTCTATTTTTGATCAGAGAATGCAGCCTTGATGAGCACAAGAGACTTATGTAAAAAAAACATGCCCATGCAGGTCCAGCTGTGTTCACTGAACATAGATTCACACTATAACAGCTGCACAATTAAGCTATTCTGTTGGAAACATCAGTAAATTCAAATGACTAACCACTAAACAGTGCAAACAAATATGCAACCTATTATAATAACTATCAGCAGGGGAATACAATACGCTTTTGTCTAATTCTTAAATACATTTTTTTTTGGTAGCTGCAACTTAAGCGAGAAGCAACTCTTAAAAACCTGATACAAGTCGAATTATGGCAGTTCACAAAACCAAACCAAAAGTCGCCATCATAACACAGATACCAGGTAAAGTCCAAACAAACTCATACTTACTAATGCGCACAGTCGATTAGTTGATATTCGTTGGAGCGCTCATAACATGCCTTAACGCCTTCATCATCCCAGAGCTTCTTCGCATGATCGAAAAACTCCTGTGGAGAATACAAACATCTTTAAAACAACAATTTCTCACAAATGTAGAGCACTTGCATGCCAAAATGATTTTGGCGATGAATTTAAATAGCGCTAGCAATCATTTTTAGAACTATTGCCTCTTCTCTTTATTTAAGATATATTTCTTGAACTGATGATACTTGCAGCTACATTTAGAAAATGTGTTTTGGTTAAAAGCCTTTTGGCTGTTCTTGAAATGGACTGACGGATCAGACCGGCTCTTTTTCCACTTGTTTGCAACTTTACATAACGTACTGAAATATGAATTATTATTAGCTGTATTGACATTTACAGTCATTGACTTCTCAGAAGTTAAGGCCAAATATCATTTTAAAAAATGCAATCCATTTCCTGAACTGCTATTTTAGAAAAACAGTACAAAGCTGTCACTTTTGCGGTACCCTAAGGAACAAAAATTTACCATATTTACTCCCAAACAGTAAATATCCAAGATGCAGATGAGTTCGTTTCTTCAGAAATGTAGCATTACATCACTTGTTCCTCAATGAATCCTCTGTGGCGAATGGGTGCCGTCAGAATGAGAGACCAAACAGCTGATAAAAACATCACAGATAATCCACAATCAATCCACACCACTCCAGTCCATCAGTTTGGACTCTCATTCTGACGGCACCCATTCACTGCAGAGTATCCATTGGTCAGCAAGTGATGTAATGCTAAATGATAAAGAAACAATCTCATCTACATCCTGGATGGCCTGAGAGGTGAATACATTTTAAATACAAATTGTTATTTTGGGTAAAATATTCCTTTAAGATCAACCAATAATACATGTCAGCAATCATTATTGCATCTATCACCTGTTTAACCTAAGAGTAAACCACAAATTACTCACTAAATAAGAAGTGAACGTTCTGGTTTTCCAGTATTGGCAATCCAACCGTACGAAAATTCTAAAATTGATGAATTCATGTGTGAGAAAAGATCTGCCATTAATTAATTAAAGGGAAATCCAGGAGCTGAAAGAAGATCTGTGGTCTAAAACTGTCTAATTACAGATCTCCATTTCAGCGGAAACCACACCGTCTGAAAATAGTCTGAAAACACAGAGCCAACATTTGTGCAACCAAAAGTCAAGACATCTGCCATATCACTGTCCAACTTTTCCAAAAAGACATTAAATGTGCTAGAATACCACAACAAAATAATAATAACATAACTGACCCCGCTGCACACTGTTTAATGCCAACCAAACAAAATGTAAGCCCAGCAGAAACATATGCTAAGCTAACAGACAGAATCAGCACGACAGAGAACTTCTACAGTTTAGAACTAGTGTCAGTTTTAGTTTGATTCAGCCTGATCAGATGGAATTCTACTTATTCCACTGAAAATTCCCCTGGACAACCCAATTCCAAAGTTTTCACTTGATACTCTGAAACAAGCAAAGCTGAGAAAAGGACACTGACAATTTATCCATGACTTCAGTGTCTTCTAGTGACTGGCACAAATATCAGTTTCAGTAAGCATATGTCAACCTGGGGATAAAACACACAGCTACTTTAAGAAACACAAAATGTCTAAATTACAAGTTTCACTCTAACAAATTAAAAGACTATATGTGACCCTGGACCACAAAACCATAAAAATAGTCAATTTTTCAAAAAATTAATCTGAAAGCTGAATAAATAATCTTTCCATTGATGTATGGTTTATTAGGATCAGACAATATTTGGCAATCTTGGAATCTGAGGGTGAAGTTCTTACTCTTAGCAAATCATATTCCTAATCAAAAATTAAGTTTTGAGATGTTTACGGTAGGAAATTTACAAAATATTTTCATGAAACATGATCTTTACTGAATATCCTAATGATATTTTGTGTAAAAGAAAAATAATAATTTTGACCCATACAATGGTTTTTTTTGGCTATTGCTATAAATAATTTACCCCAGTGACTTGTGCTCCAGGGTCACATAGTTGTTTCTTTGTCCTGAATTACACTCAGTCAACTGACAACTAAAGCAATTGATACAAATTATTTTAATCTGAAAACCTTCTCTGTCCCTGGATTAGTCAATCTGGAGATTAAATTCTATATATGAACCCAAAATATCTCCCAAAAACCTATAATTTAACATAACCTAATGTGCTAGCAAACCACAGATGCAACAGCAATATATGACAAAGTACAAACAGAACATAAGCTATCATACCAACATGCTAAACATATTACAAAAATCAAAATACTGTTTACAAAAACAGTATTTTACTATATTTTAATGTAATTACAATATTTTAACTACCGTCAAAAATGTATAAATATACACTAAACACTGAATATAAAAAATAAAAACACATTTACATGACAATACAGCATGTCTGTAATGTCTTTTATGTTTTAGGCGTTTGCTAGAAATGCTAGAACTCTATCCCATACTGCTGATAAAATTAAAGCCTAATTTTTATTCTCACTGTAGAAAATTGTAAAATCTACTGCCCATTAAACTGCAGAGTCAAACAACAACAAAGCAGTCAGTATCTGCATTCCCACAAAGTAACTTTCGTCAGTAACATACTCAAACTTTCAGTTAGTAGAAGGTACTTCTCCTCAAGTACATGATTTAAAAAGATCCTGCAACAATTTGTATTTTCAGAAATCAAAAGACTCATATAAAAACTTCTCGGTAAGCAGTTCAAAAACGCTTACACAGATTCAAATGTCATTCAAAGCATCTTGAGTAAATTCTGAAAACGAGGCTCCTTACCTGTGTGTAATCAAAGTCAGAGAGCGGCGCTATGCTTTTGATATAGTCGATCCTAAACTGGTCCTCTGGATTGGCGAGCGGGACGGGTGGTATTAAAGTGCTCATTGCAGACACTATGGTCTAGAAATAAAAACCAAAGAGTTATGAGCCAGGAGACCGAGATTAGATCTAGAAAAAAACTTGTAGAAACTAAATCAGGAATGAGAACGGCTCACTCACCACGATGGCGTCCTTCACATTTTTGCGAATGTCTTGAATTTTCTGTTTCTTTTCCCTGTATATGAAAACATTTAAATCTGATTAAAAGACAGAAAATATTTTCTGCATATTATAACTGCAAGACTGAATTTCAAATTTCCTATTACTGGTATGTATATAATTTTTGTCATTAGTCCTAATTTAATCACCCTCATGTCATTCCAGTTTTTTTCTTCTGTGGAACACAAAATGAGATATTTCAGAGAATCTTCACTCAGCTCTCTTCCACACAGTGACAGCTCAAAACGACCACAACTTTCAAGCTCTCAAAATGACACAAACTATATAATTTGCGAACCATATTCCAAGCCTCACCAAAGCCAAAACTTGACATGTCATGAAACAGAGAATGAAATTTGAGAGCTAGAGTGAACGGAAAGGCCTTAAGTAACTAACGATTTGAATGTCAGCCTCTTCCTGGCGCAAACCTAACATATGACTTCAGAAGACTTGAAAAATGTAATGCACGAGTCATATGAACTACTTTTACGGTGCTCTCTTATCAACATAAAAGTAGTTTGGAGCTAGACACAGTTGCACAGAATATCTAGATATGTAATATCAGGATGCAAAAACTTTGAGAGGCCTGATGAACATTCAGTCTGTGACTCTGTGATCTTAGGCACTTCTCACTCATGCTTTACTTGCGTACAGATTCTGTATGAGCACATAACAGTAATGTTGCAGTGAAGCACTAGCTGTTAGCATGTAGTGCTACATCACAATCTGCTTCAGCATGTATGAGGGTATCCTTCGCCATGCCGAGGCTGAAGACAGGGCCCAGCCCTTACATGCACATATGTGACATCAGTACAGTAAACAGATACTCACTCCGCATTAAACCCGTTGACGTGAAGAATTCTCATCTGCTTCACAATAGTGCTTTTCCCCGATTCCCCAGCACCTAGGAAGCAAACACAGCCGTGTGAATACATGCAAAGTCTCCCAGATAGTACTTCAGATATCATGGTGTGTGTTCTTCATATGTACAATCCAACATGCCAGACTGAGCTGTCAAACACGGTGCGTTTGAAAACAGCCTCGGATGTTGGAAATAACGCCTCGAGTCTCCTCTTACCCAACAACAACAATCGATATGTGGCTTTATAAGCCTGTCTCTCTTTTTGCAACTGTTTCTCTATTTTCTTGTTGGCCTCTTGCTGTATTTTCTCGTCGATGTGCTGGTCTTCGGTTTTACTGCCCTCCAAACACCCCATCTTACTCCCTCGAAGCCAATCTGCGCGCTGATCTTATGAACGATCAATCCAATTCCGATTCCAAATTAAGAAAATGATCCA
Source organism: Carassius carassius (assembly GCF_963082965.1). Taxonomy (NCBI): domain Eukaryota; kingdom Metazoa; phylum Chordata; class Actinopteri; order Cypriniformes; family Cyprinidae; genus Carassius; species Carassius carassius. The sequence goes on from NC_081796.1 coordinate 24,380,903, forward strand.
CAATAGACAGGGAAAAGGGTTTTGTTTCTCCCCCATGCTACAATGTCTCAAGCAGCCCGGGCGTGATTCAGGCGATGGGATTGATGAAACCGATCACATTTCGATCAGTAAGGTGCGATAAGAACTTGCGTCTGGATCTGGGGTTCTGTGTGAGCCCCTCACAGGCGCTCTTCCCTTCTCTTCTGTTCCCTCTTGAGAACGGTCTCTCCACATTACGTTAACTAGGGGTGCTCCGATCACGATTGGACGATTGTTATGTGCATCTCGTCAGTAAAGCCGGTTCTCTAATCAGCGGTAAATTCCCTCAGGTGCGTGATTTCACATAGAGCAGCTGTTACTACACGGAGCCATTGTTAACTGAGAAGCTGCGCAAATCCACGTTCATTTTCAGCATTTATTTGCGCATCTTCTCAGTTAACAATGGCTCTGTGTAGTAACAGCTGCTCTATGTGAAATCACGCACCTGATGGAATTTACCGCCATGGTCCCACCGCCACCAGCGAGCCACTGGTGGGACGACAGCTGCACGTGGGCGACCGCGAAGAATGGCGCAATTCACCCCCCCACTCTCCAATGTGCTTGGAAGAGAATCTTCAACCTGCTGCTGGAGCGTCGGAGATTATATCTTTCGGTGTGGTGCTCTCCGGAGTAGCGCTCTGAAGTGGAGGGACATGCATTCCGGGCATTCTGGTTTGGTTGTGGAATGTCATAGAGAATGGCTACATGCTTCAGTTTCGGCGCAGACCACCCCGGTTCAATGGCGTGGTCATGTCGACAATTCTGGCTCACAACGAGCCGGTTTTGAGGCAGGAGATTATCAATCTCCTCGCGAAAAGCGCGATAGAAATGGTCCTGCAAAGCGAGAGAGAGAGCGGTTTTTACAGCCAGTACTTTGTCGTTCCCAAGAAAGCTTGTGGTCTCCATCCAATATTAGACCTGAGACCCATCAACCGTGCATTGTACAAATGCGCTTTCAAAATGACAATGCTAAACCAGATACTGGCGCAGATTCGACCCGGAGATTGGTATGTTTAGGCAAGCCTGAAAGACGAATATTTTGATATCCAGATCGCCCCTTGTCACAGGTGCTTTCTGAGATTTGCATTCGAAGGCATAGCATATCAGTTCAGCATATCAGTGATGCCGTTCGGGCTAGGACTAGAGCAGTACGTTTACGAAATGTGTGAATGCAGCACTTTCCCCTCTGAGAGCGAGCGGAATGTGCATACTGAATTATTTGGACGACTGGCGGATCTTGCCACATTCAGAGGATGTGCTCAACAGCCACAAACACGCGGTTATGTCACCTGGAGAGTTTGGGTCTCTGTGTGTACGAACAAAAAAGCGTGTTACGGAAACCGGTGGTGGACCTGTTCGTGACAGTGGAGAACATGCATTGCCCTCTGTTCTTCTCACTGTCACGCTCTCCCCTGGGCGGGGACACACTCACAATGCCGTGGCCAAATGCCCATCTGTATGCATTCCCCCCGCTGAAGATTTTGTCACAAGTGCTGCACAAAATCAGAGAGGAGAAGGCATCAGTGTTAGTCACTCTGTACTGGCCGAACAGGCCTTGGTTTCCCGATCTTCTAGAAATACTAACAGCTCCCCTGTTGCCGATCCCGCTGAGACGAGCTTTCCTGTCTCAGGCAGGTGGCTCGATATGGCACCCCAACCAGAATGGTGGTATGGAATGTCCTATTGGTGTACGAGCCCATTCAACGAGGGCTGTCGCCTCCTCCTGGGCGTGGACTAAGGGAGCTTTTATCAAAGATATTTGTATGGCTGCTGGATGGTCTTCGCAGAATGCCTTCGCCAGATTCTACAATTTGGACTTGCAGTCATTAGCCTCACAGGTCCTATCGGTGAGTACCACCCGTGGTTCTTCCTGCAACTACTAGCCACTTGACGGCACTGGTGGTTTTGACCAGGTCCTGCAGGGAGAGGTTCAGACTGTAGCACCTCTTTGCGGCCATTCCCTATGTGTGTTATATTGTGCCCGGCATTTCCGTTCACATGCTTGTTGCACTGTTTTGCTATACGCTTGTATGTGTTCACAGGACTGTATGTCTTATATTTGTAACCTGATTGGATCCCCATACAGGAATCTACATCCAGTCCCCTCGAGGCATGTTGCAGGGTCTCATCTGATTGGCTGGGGATTCATTTTTTGTGTCTACAAGATTATTCATGGTAGCTCCTCCAAAGCTGAGCCTTTTTACTTCGCTGTTCCCAAGGCATTGTTCTATACAGTCCCCAAGGCTTTAACGCTATGTGGAGAGACCGTTCTCCAGAGGGAATGTCTCCGGTTACTATCGTAACCTCGGTTCCCTGAGAGACGGGAACGAGACATGGCATAAGCCGCTGTGTTCAGTGCTCAGGTCTGCTGTACTGTCGGAAGATTCTGAGTTTATTCCACCTATACGTTGCATTATATAGTGGCTGGGCCCCGCCCCCATTCTCCATCTTGGCTGGCATTGGCCAGTAAGAGTTGCAACTTCACTGGCGTAGTGCAATAGGATTTCAGGTAGGTTAGGAAGGAAGGGAGTCCCCAAGGCATTAACACCATGTCTCATTCCCGTCTCTCAGGGAACCGAGGTTCCGATAGTAACCGGAGACGTTCTCTCGCCCTCTCTGTATTTTTCTGTGTGAAATTCTCTGCCTGTATCTCTGCTGTAGTCTGTAACTCAGCACTGCCTCTGTCTGTCACACCTGGTAATGGCCATTAAGAACCAGGACAACAGCTACAAAGTAGCACTGACGGACGAGATCGAATGTTTCGACGTAACAATGTGAGGAAAGAATGTTACACTGTAAAGTGTAGCGAATGTGACATTGTAGCAGCTGAATGGCTGGGTCTCAAAGTCTGTCAGGTTTATACTGAGGGGGAAAACACATCTTAAACCAGTCTAAACTGGTTTTGCAGATCTTAAATGGTTTAGGGTCTCTCAGCCTGACAAACTGAAAGTTGTCCCTCTAAATCCAGCTGACCAGACTACTGACTGGGAGCTTTGTTCTGTTATTATACCGACTATTTTTTTTTGCACACTATTTAGCACACTAAAGTTCTCATATTTTATACTTAAGAACACATGACTTTCACTTCTCATAAAACGTCTATAAAAAGCTTTAAAATTGACGGATGTTTTGTTAAACCTTTAAAGGGACAGTTCACCCAAAATTGAAAATTCTGTCATCTTTTACTCACCCTCTTGTCGTTCCAAACCTGTATGAATTGCTTTCTTATGTCGAACATAAAAGAAGATATTTTGTAGATTGCTGGTAAGATTGCAAGAAGATTGCAAGCAACTCATGCAGGTTTGGAATGACAAGAGGGTGAGTAAATGATGACAGAGTTTTCATTATTGAGTGAACTGTCCCTTTAAGTAAATGTGGTAAACCATGAAATATGCACCATCATTGTAAATAAATTTAAACATCGATTCAAATTATGAAGAAAAATGTAAAAGCATTTTTCCAAGCACATCAACTCTTGCATTGAGATATGCAAGGTCAAAATATATAAGAAAAATAATCCCCTAGTGGCTCAAATGGGTATGACAGTATAGAAAACGGACGCATTTGTGGTTGAGGTATTAAATCAGACATCATAAGACTACAGAGAACGGTTAGGACTGCTGAAAGTATTATTGGTACTCCCCTGCCCACCCTTCAAGAGCTGTATACATCCTGAGTTAGGAAAAGGGCTCAGAAAATCACAATCTCTCTGGATCCCTCACATCCAAGTTACCCCATCTTTGAACTTTTGCCATCTGGCCGGAGCTTCAGAACCGCAAATACCAGGACAGTAAGGGACAAGAACAGTTTCTTCCCCCAGGCAATCTACTTCATGAACAGTTAAATGTTCCCCACTTACGCAAATAAAAATGTGCAATATCCTTATATTAATTTGTTACCCCTCCATCTTAGTACATCCCTTTATCTTACTCAATCCTATTCCATTATCATTTATAGCGCAATTGTTTAGACACTTATTTATTTGCCTATTTTTTTTTGTCTGTGTGTTGTTGTCTCTGTGTACTGGAAGCTTATGTCACTAAAACAAATTCCTTGTATGCGCAAGCATACTTGGCAATAAAGATCTTTCTGATTCTTATTCTGATTAAAAGACATTAAGATTTAGAAATTTAGTGTTGTTGTAAAATAATATAACAATATATTTATGCAAATGTGCACAATTATATAAATGTAGGCAAAAAAAATGCTTTAGGCCCAACTACTTTAGGTTGGGAAGTCGACAAAATAAGACAACAATATTTCAACATTGCATAAGCATCATGTGAAGTGTTGTTCATACAGAAACCACTCTGTAGAAATTGTATAGTATCTCATAATTTATGGGTAATAGTTGTGCTCAGCTTGGAAGGTCTGAATTCCTGTCTGAATTATTGTTTTCAATATAATTCACACCTAATGACATTATTAGTTTATGTAAGCTCTACTTTAACACCTACTAGAAAAGTTTATATGGCTAGATATTAATCCAATTTGAATCAAACTCCTCTGATAATCAAGAAGTATTAAAAAACTACTGCAATTTATGAAGAATATCAGTAGATACCAATTTGTTTCACTGCACTAAACTAGATGGAAGAGTTTTTGGCAAAACTGTTGATGCTTGTTTTCACTCGAGGAAAAATCTATATGTATGTTTCTGGCCTAAAGCTCAAATCTTTTAAAAGCAACAGACCATATTGCATAATGCTATCATTACAATTAGCTAGCCATATGCAGTTAGAGCCACACTAAAGCCAAAGTACACATTCAGTAAATGATAAAACTTATTTACAGGGTGACAAAGATCAGTCTACAGACCACATACAATTCACAATGCAATGCCTGTAGGAGAAATACTAACTTTTTGTGAAAGCATGACATCCTCTTGTTTTTCCCTGAAAGGATTTCCTACATGGTACAACCATAATCAAACTATTCAACACTTATAGAAGGAGCTAAACAAACAACCATTTTGGCTATTCATGGGTGAAGCATCCATTACAACAGACAAAACGTGCTATATTTTAATATATGTAAGTTAAAATAGGCTATTTTTGCGCTTTCATTAAATATAAACTACAAGTCTTGTTATTTTAATGATAGCCCATGGGCAAAAATACCTGTTACCTCTATTAAAATGAAATGATATTCACTTAAGGCCTGTGTTATCTACTACTTGATATGCCACATATTTAACTAGTTACAGTACAACTTGTACAAAGACATTCCCAAGGATGTGTCATTCTCCTGAACTAAAAATAACTGTACCATAAAGCTTCAAGATAACTCAGCAAGATCCTCAATTAAAGTTAATTTATAAGCCACATCTTGGATGACTTCTCTCTCTTTATAATTCTATTATCAAATTCTAAAAACTGACAACATCTGCAGCCAAATTTTCTTAATCTGCCTTTATGTAATTTCAGTTTCATAACACTGAAGTAAAACCAGACATCCTTAGATTAATACAAGAAAATGAATGTAGAAAAATAAGGTCTGAAATGCCACTCTGTGTTTGTCTCCAGCCAGCTATGCCTGAGTTTAACTGAGTCATGTGCCAGGAAACCATAGCTCCAAAACCATTGCTGGATATTGAATTTGGTAGATCAGACTAGAGGAAGAGTTCACCCAAAATTAGCTGAACATGTATCCTCCTACGGATCCTCTGCAGTGAATGGGTGCTGTCAGAATGAAAGTCCAAACAGCTGATAAAAATAATACAATAATCCACAAGTAATCCACACCACACCAGTCCAGTCCATCAGTTAACATCTTATGAAGCGAAAAGCCGTGTCCAAGTCCTCTATCCATAACACTGCTTTCTCAAGTGAAAAAAGTTGTCTTGTCTGAATCAGGAGAGAAATATGCACATATCAAATACTGTTCTAAAACAGTTCTAAACAAATATTTGGGTGTCTTTTGATGTGAGAGGACCACAGGGGATGGACTTGTTCACTGGAGGAAGCATTATTATGGATTATGGACTGGTATTTTCACCAGAAGCAACGGTTTACAATTAAAATGTCTTAATAATGCATTTATTTCTTATAAACACAGTTTTTTGCTTCACAGGATGTTAACTGATGGACTGAAGGGGTGTGGATTACTTGTGGATTATTGTGATGTGTTTATCAGCTGTTTGGACTTTTTTACGGCACCCATTCACTGCAGAGCATCCATTGGTGAGCAAGGGATGCAAATTTCTCCAAATCTGTTCCCATGAAGAAGCAAACTCGTCTACATCTTGAATGACCTAAGAGTAAATTATTTTTCAGCAAATGTTCATATATTTTGGGGTAAACCATTCCTTTAACAAGGCCTCTGACTTTCTTTATATCAAGTGCATTTTGATTTATCAGCAGAAAAGATTACGTAAAAATTGTAAATTCCCAGTGTGGATTAAGAAGTCAGCAGTTCATCATGTTATCAGTAGCAAAGGACAATAAATGAATGAAATCAAATGACAGGAAGTCTAATACCTTTAGTCTTAATGACTCATGCCTTTGGAAACAGGTATCCACACAAATGGTTTCAGTATACAATCAGCACAGAGACATCACTTAGCAACATAGCACACTTTACAGTCCAGTACTAAAGAAATATCTGAATAACTGATCTTTAGATAAGTTTAGATAAGTTTACAGCATTTAAAACAGCTGTACAGAGTCAAATTTGGTCCTCATATTTAATTTGATACTATTCAGTAATTTTCTGTAAAGTGTTATTTAAAATCAAATGTGCAAGTGTGTAGTTCAGGTTGTCTAGCTGGTTTCCAGCATTAAACTGAAAGACTATCAGGATGTTTGCGTGAGATCTCAGTGTCCCAGAGGTCAAAGTAATAGACTCTTTTACTATGACTTAGTATCTTATCAAAGCATCATGTCCTGCCTGAAAAACAATATGAGCTCAGTTTTATTTTCTGATATGTCACTCACTTACATCATCACCAGATCCATTCATTGTCTATAAAAAGAGAATAATGTACTTTTTTATATGTATTTTAATTTTTTATATATATATTTAATGGCCCAAGACTGCAAATAATATGTATAAACAGATAACCTCAATTAAAAAGACATAAAATAATGCATACTTTAATCATTTTTCTTGAAGCCTGAACATATGGACGTATTATTATAGAAGTATTCTTAATGCCTTGTAATACATGTAACAATGCATTATATATTTTATATTTTGTAATAAATAATTGTAACCATGATTATTATTAGGGGTGTGACGAGACACTTATCCCACGAGACGAGACAAGACATGAGACTGGGTTCACGAGAACGAGACAAGATTTTTTGACATTTTAAAAGAAATCCTCAATGATGAAAAATAAGTGGGAAAAATATTCTTTCATTCAACTGAAAAACACAGAACGCAAAAAATGTAGGAGCATTTTGAAATCAACTTGTACTTTATGAAATTGAACTTCTATTTTAATTAAATGATATGCAGCATTGAACAACATGTAAACTAGAGCTGCACGATTCTGGATAAATTGAGTCTCATGTTTATATATATTTATAAACAGGATCAGGATTTTCTCACGATTCTGAAAAAAGGTATTAGAAAACTAAACAAAATAACCTAATTTACTAGTGGTTGAAAGTCATGATAGTTGTCATTCAGGAACAAGATCGTGTGGGTGTTTGAATTGAGATCGAGATCTTTAAATTATTAATTGTTAAGCTCTAATGTAAACACTGTAAAATGTTTTGCAAGGATATCATCAGGTTCTCTGTGGCACGAGATCTCATCACATCCCTAGTTATCATACGTTATCATAGGCCTATTTACCTATTATACTTGTAATGCAATGCACTAAAACAAATGGCAAATGCACATCGAATAAATAATAATAATATTAAAATACTAATAAAATATTCATAATGTGCACTGTTTTTAATTGTTAATTTGACTTTATATTTTCACACATTCAGTTTTATTACTCAAATCTCATTGTTTGGATACTCTTCCACTCTGTCACTGTTTTGTTAAAAGAAAAGTATTATATTTAGCCTACTGATATGCAAATATCCATAATTCATAATGTTTTTCTTCTTGTAGTCTAATGATTATTTAGTTATGTGTGGAAAGCAGAAATAAAACCAGCATATTGGTACATGCAAAAATGTAATCATTAAAATAATCATTGATTCATCTCTAAACGTGGAGTAGCTATGATGCGTTATGAATGTAACGTTACTGAGAACATATAAATATTCACCTTTCAAGTATATGCTAGCATACATTTGAGCACAGCTATATAACGTCAGTCCCAACAAAATTTCAATGATACTTCTATGATAATAAGAAGAAGAAAGCCACCATACAGTAGGTAGGGCAGCATCACCCACCTAAGAGCAGCAGCCGATGCGTCTGTTTGTATTCCCGTTTGAGTTCCTTCAAGGCCCTGTCAATGTTCTTACTGACTTTCTTGGCCTCCTTCTCGGCCTCCTTCTCCTCCACCACCACCAGTTTATCCCAGTTCTTGTGTTTCTGGACGCTGCTGGGAGTCTGGAGCAGCTGCAGCCTCCTCTTTCCTCCTCCGTTCTGGATGAGCGCTCTGTCCGCGTCTCCACGGCGGAGCTCCCCGGTCGGGATCTTGCCGGCGTCCCCGGCGTGTAAAGGGGAGGTGGATGATGTCTTTCCTCTGTTCCCACCAGAGTCCTCGTCGCGCTGCCTGGAGCCCCGGACGCACGAGGGCATCATCATCATCCCGGAATCCGGAGGCTGGTGATCTGACTCCGAGTTGGAAATGGATCCACTGAGGTCCCCAAACAAGCGGGGACGCAGACTGTAACACAGCCCCATGTGATCACCTGACATCTGCCTGTGCTGACAGTGCAGGTCCACCTTACCGTAAATAAACCAAAAGCCCAACCACACAAAACCAGTGGACACAAATGGGGTCATCTAGGGGCGTTTCTGTTCATGTACCGGGTGATTTGGGCTTCTAGATGGATCGTAGTCCAGACTATTTGAGCAAGGAGACTGCTTTATACCTCAGAGACCCTAGAGAGTCACTAATGAGACATTTAATGAGCGCACAGATGTATTCCGAGTGTGGGACAGTACAATAACAAAAGTGAATCTCTAACAGTGTGACTGTAATAAGTGATACGTTTCATTGTCTATTAGACGTAATAATACAAATGAAGAAAAAGAGCGCAAACCTCATTCTTGTTGAGAAAATACTTCTACAGGCTGTCTACTTAAATATGGCACCTTTTAATAAATGTTACTTGTCGTTTATTTGTTAATTTTAGTGAAATTGAGCTATTTCTGTTTAAATGTTTCTAAACCGTTTTGAGTATGCATTTACAGTAGCATTTTCATAACTGTAAAGAAAAATTACATTTAATCATTAAGCAGACGCTTTTGTCCAAAGTGACTTACTAATGATTGTAAATGGATGAAAGTGTAACAGAAGGTATTTTAAATTTAATCATTCTTCACTGAAAAAAAAAAAAAAATTAATGGAGAAATAATTTTCACTCAGACATCACAAGTAAATTTCCCAGATAGGACTACTGACAAACAAACGAGAAGGAACACATTGATTTAAAATTAGTTAAAGTAAAAGACTGTTAATAAATAAATAAAGTTAAACGTACTAGTCATTTAAACAATAATTTTTACATTGTATTGTGACATTTTTTAATCACTGATTTGCCAATAGTAACGATGGTTTCACGTGTGTGATTTGTAGTGAGAATATGTTTTATTAAAAACGTGTCAAATGTGATGCATCTTTATATGCTTTAAAAAGAACAGCCTTTTGCGTGGTCTAAAAATACTGGTTTTATTTCAAGATTTTGGGGCCCTCTATAGGTCGAAGTAAATAGAGTCTGTGACTAACAGTATGCTGTATTAAAGATGTATTTGGTTATAAAACATTCAGTTAAGAGTTACAGATCTGTACTTGATATTACTAAATATTTTTGTGGAATTACAAATGACCCAAGACGGAGGGGAATGTGAACATGATCTGTAATGTGACTATTTGAATCTCAACATAGTAATACATTTTATTTGCTTTAATTTGTTCATCTTGTTAACCTTTCCTGCTTGTCTCCGAACCGTGGTTGGGTGACGCAGGGGAGATCTGTCTTCTCCAGGGCCGGTAGTTCTCCTCCCGGGGTTAACTCCTTAAAACTTCACGCTGTTAGTTGTGGTGGCATATATATAAACAGGAGACTTTCGTGCCGAAGATTTATTTGCTTTATTTTCAGCCGTACTAAATACACTCACTGCAATATCAAATCAACTACCCGCACCGATCACTGTCTCACACCCACACCGTTGCTTAGCAGCGATCATAACACAGAGCGGGCGGGGAAAAGGGCGCGCCACAGGCACGCGCACTCACTCACTCTCATTCACACACACTCTGAGCTGTCCTAAACTAAACACATGGGAGACACATCTCACAACACTACCCCCACCATGGATTGGCAATTAACATTAATTCCATTCCATCTAAATGTACTTAGCACAACTTTCTCTATATCTGCAGGCCTAAAATGTGAAGAGATAGTAGTGCCCCTAATAGTAGGTTACACTAATTTAACAAGTGCCTAAACAGTGCTAAAAGTTCTAAAGCTCATTCAACAGTGAACCCAGGAGTGAAAAATTATTAGAAATACAATAGTCTCTAATAAAACATAAGAGTACATCACCTTTTAAATCCTATTCTTAGGTGACCAGAGGTAATACTGTCTGACTAATACAGTAATAATGAAAACATACATTGGATGCAATAAAGTGCAAGCATGTAAAAGCATTGAAAAACTCTTCAGCCTTTTTTTTTTTAACTTGGAAATATGCTTTTTGTAGAAAAGTATAGAACAAAACTTGACTAGAGTCCAAAAAAAATGTAAACTGTAACGTCTCTAGTGCAAGTACGAACTGTCAGGTAACTCATTCAGTGACCCAGTCCCCATACCGTAACGGTTCTCTGCGCTGGCGTTGGGGCCGAGGTTCGCGTAAAGACTGGTGGTGTGGCTCTCCCACCGCACCCCCACCATGGTCAAGTATCACATGGGAAGGAGAGGATGGAAGAGACCCAACCACCTGAGAAGTAGTAGCAGGAGGAGTAGGCGACTGGGAGTTACTAGGGCCATCACTCGAGGCAGTGGAGTAAAGGCTATGCAGGCCGAGATCCTCCCGGTCTGCTGGGTGCCCGTCCACAGCTGGTGGCAGGATCTCAGAAGGCGTCCAGTTCCGGGACTGGTCCAGGACCCAGGTGTTGTCCAGGGGCTCACGGCTGCGGTAGCATTTGAGTTGATCATGGTGGACAACTTTGACCTTAGCTCTGGGGCCCTTTTGGATCCGATAGACTAGATCGTCTAAATGTCCCATAACAAAGTAAGGTCCTTCGTAGGAGGGGAGGAACTTTTTGACTTTGTTTTTGATATGCCGGGTTCCTTTGATGAGATACCACACCGCATCGCCGACTTTATACTGTGTATGGCAAGCATTTTTGTCATATTGTCTTTTTGCACGCGTGACTGACTCACCGAGGGCTTCTCGAGTGATGTTGTGAGCCAGTTCCAACCGCTCACGCATTTGTTGCACATACTCAGGGGCGGAAGGAGCATGGTCTGAGTCCGGAGGCAAACCAGCCACAAGGTCCACTGGCTCGCTTATTTCACGGCCGAACATCATGAAGTTGGGGGTGAAACCAGTAGCGCTGTGCTTGGTTGCTCTGTAGGCCATCACTGCATATGGGATCATCAGGTCCCAATCCCAGTGACAGTGTTCTGCAGTGGAGGCCAGGATCTTTTGGAGGGTGGCGTTAAAACGTTCGACTTGGCCGTCGGACTGCGGTCTGAATGGTGTAGTGTGGGTTTTGTCGATGCCAAACAAACGGCACATTTCTTGGAATACCTCTGATTCAAAGTTGCGCCCTTGGTCGCTGTGCAGACAGTGAGGCATTCCAAAGCGACATACCCATTCAGTTGCTACTACGTTTGCTACTGTCACAGCCTTTTCGTCAGGGATTGGGAACGCTTCAGTCCATTTTGTGAAATACTCCTGTATTACGAGTATATAGCTGTTTTTACGGTCTGTCTCATTTAGTGGGCCCATAATGTCCAGTGCAATGCGCTCCATGGGGGCTCCAACTCTGACAGTTCCCATGGGTGCTTGTGGAGTCTTGTGGGGTCTGGCTCTGCATGCGCAGTTTGTACAAGTCCGGCACCAGAGCGCCACATCCTCTCGCATGTGGTACCAGTAGAATCTGGTTTGAAGTCTGGCTACAGTCCTTTCAATACCAAAATGTCCTCCTACTGGCCCTTCATGCATTTGCCGCATAACATCAGGTTGCATTTTGCGGGGGAGAACAATTTGAGGATAGAACTGTGTGTTGTCTAAACAGTAAAAGCGGCGAACCAGTACTCCATCTCTGAAGTACAGTCTTCTCCATTGACTCCAGTACGTTTTAGTGGCTGGGCTGCATGGGGAGACTGTGACCCATGGGGGCCGCTCACTGCTGGCTTCTAACCAAGATCTGATTGGTGCAATGTCTGCGTCGGCAGCTTGAGCCTGCCGCAACTCCTCAATAGTCCAGCCGGGAAACAGTATGGTTTCACTTATGTTTGTCACATAAATATTCTCTGTTTGTTTTAAAATGTTTGGGTTGGTAACATTGACAGCACTTACCCCCACCGGACTCAGCAATAGGGGGCTGGTGTCTGAGTCCAAATCACACTGAATCGCTTGGTGACTTGTGGTTCTCAGCTGCAAGGAAGGGTCCTGCAGATTACAAGGGCACGACTGGCGGCAGGGCCTGCGGGAGAGACTGTCAGCATTAGTGTGTAAGCGACCTGGGCGATGGATGATTTCGAACTCGTACTCCGCTAGCTTCTCAAGCCACCGGGCTAACTGACCTTCCGGCTCTTTCATTCGCGTGAGCCAACGCAAGCTGCTGTGGTCGGTTCGTACCTTGAAAGGCCTCCCAAGTAGGTATTGCCGAAAATGGGATGTGAAATCGACAATGGCTAGCAGCTCCCGCCTCGTAGTGCAATAGTTCTGTTCAGCTTTGGCTAGTTTGCGGCTGCCATACGCCAACACCCGTTCTGTGCCCCCCTGCATTTGCGACAGAACAGCGCCGATACCTGTGTCGCTGGCATCAGTGTCTAGGATCATTTCACCATGGTCCAGTGGATAGCCTAAAACAGGGGCTGTGATGAGGTGGTGCTTGAGCGTGTCGAAGGCGGCTTGGTGTTCAGCGTGCCACTGGAAGTGTGCATTTTTCTTTGTCAGATTATGTAACGGCTCGGCAACGGAGGCAAAGTCTTTCACAAACCTGCGATAATAGGAGGCGAGGCCAATGAAACGTCTGACCTCTTGTACTGATGTGGGAGTGGGCCAAGCTTGGACTTTGTTGACTTTATTGGGGTCAGTGGCCACACCGTGTTGGGACACAATATGACCTAGATAGACAACTTGGTGGCGGAACAGGCAGCATTTGGCTGGTTTCAGTTTGAGATTTGCCTGTTTAAGTCTCTGGAACACTTGGCTCAGCCGCTGCAGCATCTCGGGCACATCCTTAGCCAGCACAATGATGTCGTCCAGGTAGACAAGGCAGGTCTCCCACTGCATGCCGGCAAGGACGCGATCCATAAGGCGTTGGAACGTCGCCGGGGCGTTACATAACCCGAACGGCATAACGTTCCATTCGAATAGTCCATTACGGGTGCAAAAGGCAGATGCACGACGAGCTCTTGGTGTTAGCTCAACTTGCCAGTAACCTGAAGCAAGATCCAAAGTGCTGAACCATTTAGCGGTGGCGAGAGTGTCCAGCGTGTCTTGGATGCGGGGCAGTGGGTACGCGTCGGTGATGGTGTGGCTGTTTAGTGCCCTGTAGTCTATACATAGGCGATAAGTTCCATCCTTTTTACGCACCATCACGATCGGTGAGGCCCAACTGCTATGGCTGCGTGTGGCGATACCGCTCTGAAGGCCCTCACTGATCTGCTGTTCTGCGCTTCGCTGTTTTTCCCCAGCCATACGACGAGGAGGCTGCTTCACTGGAGGTCCCGGATGGGTTATGATGTCATGCTGAACAAGACTTGTCCGACCCAGGTCACCAGGTCCCCTGGAAAAGACACTTTCATAGGTACACAACAGGTTAGATAGTTCAAGTTTTTCATTATCATTTAAGTCAGTGGAACTTTGGGCATAGAGGTCCTTGAGGTGCTCTGGAACTGCAGGGGAACTGGCTGAGAAATCTGCCGCTGTGGGGACACTGGGCGAGGGCAGAGCTTCAGCTGGCTGGAGGAGGCCTGCAATGGCACCCTCTTTAATAGTCACCGCCTTGTTACCAGGGTTAAAGAGGCGTAACGGAACAAGGTTGGTGTGCTGTGTGTGGACTAGGGCTCTGGCAATGAGTATTTTGTGTTTTTCAACAAAACCCTTTGTGGGGCTAAGCATCATGTCTCCCTTAACTTCTCCGCAAAAGTGCGCGTTGCCCTTGACTAAGTACTCTTGTCCCGCTTCAAGCACAACAGTTCTGGCTACTCTCACAGCGTGTGACTTTGGAACAGTATCTGGGTGAAAGTAAGGCACTTCCTCTCCAAACAGAATTATGCGATGCCTACCGAAATCAAGGCGGGCCTCCGCCTGGGTGAGGAAAGGATGGCCAAGCAGCACCTCGTTGCCCTCTATGTCCGCTACAAGAAAGTCCACTTCAACTTGACGGTTGTTGATACTGACCGGTACCTTGGCCTCACCAAGCACCGGTACATCTCCTGGTCCCACTCCGAACAAAGTCTCTACGATGGATGACTGAAGCAGTGGTCTCACGTCTTGGTGAATGGCGTTGTATTGGTGAAGAGGCAGCACGCTCCTCCGCGCTCCACTGTCCAGGACTGCACATACCTCCAGCTCGGATATGCGCATGTGAATCTTCATTTCACGATTCTGGCCTTTAAGGTGGAACACCGTGGTCAGGGGTATTTCCTTGGCGGCGCTGGACAGGAAAGTCTTTGTATTTCTTTGAGGGGACGAGCACTGGCTATGTTTGTGACCCCAACCGTTACAGTTATAGCAGCGAATGTCACCCTTTTTAAAGTTCTTGTGCTGCTTTAGTGTTTTTGCAGATGTGCGTGGGACAACGTGATTGGGTGATGGGCTAACTGCACAGGTAGTGGTAGTCACAGCCTCATTTTTGTCTCTTTCTCTGACTACAGCGGCCCGGGGCCTGCGTTCAGTGAAGTTACGGGCCCCTGGCTGCATGATGCTGGTGACATAGGAAGCAGCTCTCTTGGTGGTGTCATGACGGTGGGCTATTTCGTAAGCTTTGGCTAGTGTAGCTGGACGTTTTTCTAACAGTCTTTGAACTAGCTCTGTATCACCCAGACCGTTTGTGAAAACTTCAACAGCTATAGCGTCTTGCTCAGCCTCTGATCAATCACCATAAGCTATAGCTATTTTTCCATAAATGTCATCTCTGAACACATGAAGCGCCTCCCCAGGTTTACGCACTCTTTGCCTCAGCTCTACTGCTACAGCCGCTGCATGATCTGACGAAGGGCCATAAGCAGTTTCGAGTTCCTCCAGCAGGCGGCGGTAGTCCCATTTGGATGAACGAGGGTTTCTGTGGACGATGGCACCTGCGGCCCCCGTGAGGCAGAATTTCAGCTGAATGGCCATTGTTTTGACTGACCAGTGATTCGCCTCTGCGCAGCTCTCAAATCTGTGCAGGAACTCTCTCCACGGTGTGCTGCCATCGTACTGGCCGGGACGTAGAGTGGGTACTCTCTCTTTGGGGTTATAGTCCTCATCACTATCCGACTGAGGAGCCTGACGGGGAGCAGGGCGGCTCTTTTGTGCTGGAGATGAGGAACAGGGCTGGCGCAATGGGAAATGTTCATGTTTTACAGTCATGCCTGGATTAATAAAAGAACAGGGCATGGGAAACGTACTGGCTTCAGGTTTGGATATAAACGGTGTGCTATGTACGAAACTTCCCATGTGAGCATTGTCAAAGGGATTTGTGACTTCATAATGTCCCTTTAATGGCATGTCAGGAGCGGGATATGTGAACATGTGAATGTCTGGCCTTCCTGCGGAGGCGTGGCTTTGACGGTGGCCTCTGCTAAAGGGATTTGTGGGCGAGAAACAGGCGGGGCCGTCAGATGGTGCGAACAGATCCTCTCCATTAACAACTGTGTTAGTGCAACTTTCATCACACAGGAATGGGTTATAATGTTGGTATTTCCTCTCAGCCTTGCATTCATAAGCTGTCACAGTACCATGACTGTTGTCCTCAACATTGGTTAGCGACATGAATGGGTTTGAGTAATTTGTCTCTCGTCCGTAAACATCGGAGGGATAGCGAGCGGCCGCCATATTATATATCATATGAGCTTAGACACGCCGCTATTACAGCTGTATTACAGTCACTTGGCTTTAACTTATTTATTTAATATTTTTATTGTCCTTTGATTTTCATTGCTCACCAGTTTTTTTTTTCTTTTTTAACAACGTGAGGGTCCCTTCGTGGTCGCCAGTGTTAACCTTTCCTGCTTGTCTCCGAACCGTGGTTGGGTGACGCAGGGGAGATCAGTCTTCTCCAGGGCCGGTAGTTCTCCTCCCGGGGTTAACTCCTTAAAACTTCACGCTGTTAGTTGTGGTGGCATATATATAAACAGGAGACTTTCGTGCCGAAGATTTATTTGCTTTATTTTCAGCCGTACTAAATACACTCACTGCAATATCAAATCAACTACCCGCACCGATCACTGTCTCACACCCACACCGTTGCTTAGCAGCGATCATAACACAGAGCGGGCGGGGAAAAGGGCGCGCCACAGGCACGCGCACTCACTCACTCTCATTCACACACACTCTGAGCTGTCCTAAACTAAACACATGGGAGACACATCTCACAACACTCTACAGTTATGAAGGCACTTCCATATGACCCTGAACTGAATTTAGTTTTACATCTTGTATGACATGTCAGTATATCTGTGTCAGTGCATCTCTGCAAGTACAGTTTCTGAATGGTGTCATCGTTTCTTCTTTTGTGAGTTCTGTAGCACTTTCACACCAATCCTCAGGAACATCAACAAACTGCACAGACAAACAGCAAACAATCAACCAAAACTATGCATTTGTCCATGTTAATGTCAATTATACCTAGATAGCATATGTTAATATTGTATTTTTTTGTCTCATTATGGATATCTGGGAAGTCTTTTTTAATTAAAATTTTGGAATGAATAAAAAAACAATACATAATATATAAAATGAATAACAAACAGTTAAAATCAAATATCCTTGCCTCGCTCCAGCCATGAGTCCAGCTGGCATAATCTTCCATGAACTCAAAAATCTCACTCCCATTAGAGCAGTCAGAGATCCAGAGGTGCCTTTAAATAATACAGTCAAATCCCATTAATGTCATCTATGATCCTTATTCATTTAACAGAAACAGTGACTTACCCAGTGAAACCCAGATATCCTTGTCATTCTTTGACATCTGATAAGCACCAACAAATGCTGCAATGCCAAACATCAGCCCAGCAACCAGAGAGATAAAACTACCTGCAACCGGAAGCGGGAACATGAGACATCTGGCCATATTAGGAAGTTTCGGTAAAGTTCAGGTAAAGGTGCGCTGACAAAAAATATGAGCTTCTGCTATAACAAAGTGCATTACCGTTTAATTAAAATTTTAAATTAAAAACATTAAAGTTGCACCCTCGCTACATCTACACGGTTAAAATATTCTAAAGAAAATTATATTTCATTCCAAATATTTGAAACGTGTTTAACATACACTGGTTACTCAAAAACTAAACCGGAATACTGAATTTGTTTGTTGTTTGCATGAGATCTTTACCTGCTTTAACATAACCAACAATCCCTCCTATCGTTATTAGAGCTGCATAACCATAACCAAGCCAGTCCACAGCCATATCAGCACGTTTGTTAAACTCTCAAATAAAACAAAAAGACGTGTTGGTTGCTTGAAAAAAACGACTCTAAAGCGTCTCCAGTTATTAACTTCCTGAAACACGACACTGTCGATTTTCAAAATAAAAGTCCACATGTGCAGGCGAGAATGCAGCGGTATTTCAGATTTAAAATAATCTTTATTTGCTATAGCGCCTTTGAATGTAACATCTCAAATTGCTTTACATAAACAAATAAAACAACAAGACAAGTTAACATAAAAAATAGAGTATTTTCTCTTTCATTTAGCTGGTGTACTGGCCTCACTAAACGTATGCGTATTTAGCTATCCAGCGC
The DNA here is from genome assembly GCF_963082965.1 of Carassius carassius. Lineage (NCBI taxonomy): Eukaryota > Metazoa > Chordata > Actinopteri > Cypriniformes > Cyprinidae > Carassius > Carassius carassius. The sequence goes on from NC_081796.1 coordinate 24,399,194, forward strand.
GTATAAACAGCCAGATGAGGTGAACAAAGAAAAGAGATGATGCTTTATCCCAAAGTCCTTTTTCTCCTCTCCTTTATTTTACACACAGCAATGCAGAAAACAAGCTGTAAAACTGTAAACACAAATAAAAGTACCTATTAACTCAAATTGCCGCCTTCAATCATTTCCAAAACCAAATGCAACACATACATCGTTTTCTACTAAGCATGGGCTGCCATTACACGGGAAACAGAGGAATCTACACTTCGTGGCAACACGTTAATTTTCTTCCTCCACATCTTAAAGAAAAGACTAATATAAAACGCCTTATATTACACACAGTGTTACTCACCGGCATTGCCCCCGAGGGAAACACAACTGAGTGTAGTTTGAAGAAACTTGACAGCAGAATTTACACAACACGGAGTACAACTCGCTCTGGAAAAGTCATGTACTAACTGAACACTAATCTCGTTCCAAACGAGAATACAACAGGAAAAAAGAAAGTGTACACCAAACCTGCCGTTACCACAAGTGTCCGGTAGATGGCGTTAACGCACTGCAAATAACTAAAGAAACACAAAATGAATGAATGCTCATTAAGACCAACACAGCTGGAATTAAACGTTTTTTTTCCTTACCTACTTGGCAAAGCTCTCATGGTAAACAAAAACTGCAGTGTAAATCACTACACTCTATGAAATGCAAGACAAAGTAAATAACAGAAGACCACTAATGATTTCAATAAAACTGTTTATTGCGCTTATTGTTTTTTCCTTTTGTGGAGCTGTTTTCTTCTAGAATCACCTCTTCTGGTAGACTCACTCTTTTACCTTTGGGTGGCTTTGGGGCTCCGTAACAGCTGTTTTGAGAACAGATATTAATAAGTTAATTTCAGCCCATTTATAGCTGTACAGAACCGCTCATTTTGCTGCTTGAGATTGAAAAAGGTGGAAACAAAAATAAAAAAATCTGTCATTATTTACTCCCCCTCAATTTGTTCCAAACCTGTAATGGTTTCTTTCTTCTGTTGATTACAAAAGATGATGTTTTGAAAAATGTTGGTAACCAGACAGCTGCCGGTAGACACTGACTTCTATAAAATGGAAAATAATGCTATGAAACTCAATGGCTAGCAGCAAATGTTTGGTTACCAGCATTCTTCAGAATATCTGCTTTTGAAAAGAAGAGACTCACACAGGTTTGGAACAAATTGAGGGCGAGTAAATAATGACTTTTCAGTATTGGATAAACTATCCCTTTAAGGTGAGATCACATTAGTGAATTTTCAGCTTTATTTCACAGACAGAAAATGTCTATATCGTCAAGCTCACACAGAAGTCACTTTCAAACCAAGCAGCTTTCTGTCAGTCAATGCATCGAATGCTTTGAACCCATTTCAAAATCTTCTCAAAACTCCCACTAGGATGCATTCCTATTGATTTTGCCTGCGAAAAATTTGCATAAACCCTCATCAAAGCAAACGCAACTTTAGAAGCTTCAGCCTGGGCAGATTGTTCAGTACTCATCTCTTTCGCATCACCAGGTTTCCAAATGGAAAGACAGGTGAGTCTGGCAGTGGTGTTCACCTGGCTAAGCAGGGAAGGAGTCTCAAGGTTCTGTATGTGGAAACAGTGAGAATAAAACACTAATCAACCAAAATGAAACCATCAGGCCAAATAATTTTTGTCTAAAAATTGGTTCATCTCGAAGCTAAAAAAACACGTCTGTGTGTTAGTTACTAGCAAAGAAGATCAAACAATACCTCAAGATTTAGTTTCCACAACTTACTAAATCCATCATTTGATGCCGTAACAAGGACACAAAAATCATCCTTCATGAAGCTCTCAATGGCTTTTACTCTGGAAGGAAAAGAAAACAATAAATGAATACAATAAAAAAATACAGCTGATCTCACTCATTTTACAATGCATTATGAGTATTTCAATGCACTAGAACAATTCTGATGAAAAGATAGACCTAAAAATGGCAGATTCACTTGGATGAAAATGCAGCTTTAAAGAAAGGTTAAAAAGTGGCATTCACGCCTTTTCTCATGTGATTTGAACTCACAGACACACTTCTGTTAGGTGACGTCACAGCTACACACGTTCTCATTGTCTCCTTCCACAGCCAAGAGTGTGTTCTTGAAGACACATGCAGAACAGATGCTGGAATAAGACTTCTTTAGAGTCGTGTTACATCTGACAAACCAGGGAAGCAATACTTTAATTTCAAGCTAAACTAGAACTGACTTAATTTCACTTACTCTTTTTGACTTTCTTGGTGAAAGCTGAACGTCCTTCAATGAGATTCCACGTTCTACAATAATATTAATTCCGTTTTGTCATTAAAACTATAGTTCTGTTGAACTGCACACCAAGCCCAATTATATTTATTACTGACTTTTTTTCTGGAAACCATGCTGATTTTTTTTTTCCAGGATTCTTTGATGAACACAAATGTCAAAATAACAGCGTCTGTTTGAAAGAGTTTAAATCTTCTGCAACATTAGAAATGTCTTTACTGTCACTTCTGATCAATTTAATACATCCTAGCTACATAAAACTACTAGTTTCTTTCGAATAGTTTTGGACAGTGGCATATTTTGAGTATTTCAGATCACTTACTTATGAGCTTTTTTGTACTCCACACACAGATGAAACCATCCTGTCCTCCGCTGAGTAAATGGGACGTGCCGTAAAACTCCAGACACGAGATAGTACCTGCCAAGAAAGTGAGCTTACAATTTATAACACATGAAACTGAAATATCAGTGATGCAGCATCGTTGAAGCCAAACTCTCTTTAGGTCCAAAAGGAAACCCAACACAAATTATTGCAATATGTCCTCACCATTATGGTGCAACAAAGCACCATGTTCAGTTTTCTTGCTCATGTCATACAGCTGAATGGTTTCATCTTTAGTTCCAGTGGCGATGAATTGATCACTGGATGAAACTGCAGTCAGTGATGATGTGTGTGCATGATGGACAAAAAGTTGGGCTGGATCCCCACTCCGTAAATAGACATAAAAAACTTTAGAATTAAGATTGTATTTAAAATAAAGTCTAAATAATTATTAGAGTAAATTATTATAAAAATAGGACTGTTTGTGAATGACTGTTTGATTAAATATGGATCAATATCAAAATGATGATGCAAACTCAGACTGAAACAAAGCAATAGACACAGCTACATTTAATATTCACTATGAAAACAAATGACAATTCTATCAATTAACAGAATTAAAGTTTGGAAAAATTATAATTACCTCGTCACCAGGACCAACTCGATTTCCAAATACTATCTGCTCATAACAGCCAGCAACCAACTGGGCATAATCGCCCATGACTGTAAAACATGGCCTTTATGAGACATGTAACGTGATGTCCCTCATTAACATGTATTTATGTTAACAAATCTGTTGTACCTATATATTACAAAAGACTAAATGCTTTTGAACTTAAATTACATCTCATCATGCCCACAGCAACATGTAAAAAAAGTCAATAGGCATTATCGTCCAAAAGATAGTGGGGGAAATTATTAAAAAGTTAGAAAAACAGAAAAAAGGTTTGTACCCAATTCTTCAGCATTGTTGAGACCTCGTCTATTATACCAAAAATGAAAACAACTATTGTACATACATAATTCCACTTTTGAAATTCAAGTGATCAAGTAAAGAAATTGGTTAAAATATGAATCCAGGCCATTTTAACCTTGAAGCTCTATGGCATTTGACTTGTCATTTTCATATGAGTAACATATGTAAGCTGTTTTCCGTCACTGTTTGTAAAGAATGAGCAAACATCCCAAACATCCGTAAATCCCTAACATACTGTATAAAATCATGTCAAAATTCTGGCTTCTAAAGAGAACTAAATTGTTATTAAAATAATAATGAAAAAGAACAAATCAGCGTTCTGATTGGAGTGATTTTATGCCTTTGTCCTGCTATTGAAGATAAAGAAAGATCCATCTGTAGTCATTTTCATGGGTAAATTAATATAATTCAATGAAAATACATATACATACATAAAATCATTCTAAAAATATTACCATGAGATGGAATACTATAAGCGGACAAACTTTCGGAATTATTACACAAAAACAAATGAATCAAATTCATTCTGCACAGTGTTGTGCAAAACCAGTGACTTCTTTGAAATCATCTGCTGTCTATCAATGTCAATGCAAAGCATGTAAACCATTTTTAAAATGCACATGGAACGCACTGCATCAGCAAAATACTCTCTCTTTAAAATAGCTGACATGAAGTAAGGGTTAAAGGGAGATTTGGATGAAAAATGAATATGATGTTTTTCAACCTGAGATTCAAAAGTCATCACCTCACGACCGAGGCATTGCTTACAGTAGAAAAGTTCACACGTCTTCCTATATGTTTTAGGAAGAAGTACTTACACTGATTCTGCAATTGTGCACTGGACTACATGGCTTCCACTAAACGGTGAGTCCTAAAATAGGCTGCAACCTAAACCTGAGAGAACAGTTTAGATGTCTTTCACTGAACAATGCATCAGGAATAAGCTACTGTGCAGGTTTATTAAAATACGTCAACTGGCCGTGAGTGTTAGATATCAGTTTCTAGCTCGGCAGCCTACACCTCCTGTGCCAAACGTTGCCAATTCAAACCAAGAAAAAGCCTTTAAAAACATCCTATGGTTTGTCGGTTTCTGTTCTCTCACTTCATTTTTGCACTGTTTGGTACAGTGAAATAAAGTCTTCCAAGTCCAGTCCTCTTCTCAAATGTCAATATTTTGAAACTGAGCTCTAGATCCACATCCTGTCAGATTGAACGATTGCCGCTTACAAAGTTGTAGACCAAAAACTGCGAGGTTCCACAGTAATGTGTTGCGAAGAGTTTGCCGTCAGGCGTGGGATCGGAGAAGGCGATTTCGTCTTTACTTAGATGAGACCCATAGATAAAATTATTCCTGGAGGAAAAGAGGAGTAAACATTTATGCATTATTTTGTGTAACATTTTAACTTCATGAAATCTTTAGAAAGATTTGTAGATCTGTAGAAATTGGAGAATTAAAAAAAAAAAAAACTAAAAACTATTGCTTTATCAATCTAAATGATTCAACATTTTCTATTTTAAAATATTTTTAAAGTAATTTATTGCTGGGACTGCTGCAAACACTAGTGCTGCTTAGCATTTTCTGGAAACGGTGATACATTTTTTCAGGATTTTTTTCTGAATAGGAAGTTCAAATGAACAGCATTTATTTGAAATAAAATTGTTTGACATAATAAATGTCTGTACTGTCACCTTTGATACATTTAATGCATCCTTACAGAATAAAATAATTTATTTATTTAAAGAAATCCTAACTTGTATTAAAATGGTACATTTACACCTTTGACAGTATGAAAGTAGTTACGTTTTAATGCATTATAACTGCCAATATTTACATATCAAATTATATTTCTGCTTCCAATTACTCATATAAAAGAATGTCACTCTTCACCTGAGGCACTCGATCATGCGCGAGGCGATGCCTCTCCGTCTCATCATGCTGAACACCCAAATGCGACTGATGCCACAGAGTGCCGGCTCAGGTACAGTCGAGCAGCACCAGGCCCTCTGACGCTCGTACATGACCTTCTCTCCTTCTGAACCCTCCAGCACGGACTCCTCTATAACCCTGTATCCCTGCACACAGCAGCCAAAACAAACCCATCAGATGTACACACTAAGAATAACATTACACAAAGACATAGCACCTGACAATGACTTCAATCAGTTGTCAAAAAATGCATTTGGAATAAGCATGTGCCAATTGAGAGAGAAATTCAATGGAATTCTGATAAATGGATTCAGATAATGTAAGATTTAATACATGAGCTTAGAGTACTGTACTCCTATTGGTTTCTAAAATATGTCATGAATTTAAGAAGATAAAATGCAAGATATACACCTATAAACATGCTATTAAACACCTGTATGCTCAGCTGACCTCTTGAATGTGCTCGGCGATAAGGCAGCCTGCGACTTTCTTATCATTTGAGATGAAGAGGAAGGTTTTGGTCTGTGACGGGACTTTGGTTTCCACTTGCTGGAAGCCCAAGTCATTGTCCACCATTTCTCTGATCTCCTCAACCTCAAATCAAACCAGACAAATATTAGAAACAGACATCATTTGTATCAGGAAAGCTATTAGAAATCTGGAATAGAGATAGACCGATATGGGTTTTTCTATAGCCGATGCCGATGTTTAGAGGTCAGGGTCAGCCGATGGCCGATATGTGCTGCCAATTTTTAGGGCCGATAACTTGAAGTTTTCCCCTTCATTTGCATGCGAAAATGTCACTCTAAAAATAAGTGGATGCACAACATTTCTAAACTTTCATCTGACTGATCATCTCTCGAATCTTAATTTTGTGCACTGCACAGTATTAAAATAAAAAATGTAACTGTAATAACTGTAAACTTAAATATACATTTAAATAAAATAAATACAATTTTATAAATAAAAATCAATTAAACTGAAAAATATAAAAAATAAAATATCTAAAAAATACATAGTAGTGCTGCAAACACACTAGCAACCAGCAACATGTGTGTTTGGTATAAATGACACAGAACATCTAAAGTGCATTCTAATTTCAAACTTACATCACAGTCTGTTCATTCTTAAAATAAAGTACAGTCAACCAAACATTTAAAAGGTTCCACTGGTCAGTTTAAATAGTCCACTCGTTTTTGCTCATGTGAAGAGGGTGATCTTTTCCGTCTAGTTTACATAGAAAATTATATATAAATATTATAGTTTAACATTCTGATACATTGCGAATATGGAAACATTTGGATATGTGAAGAACGAGACGACAAATACTCGTGATGGGATTTATGGCTCTTTGAGGGGATCCGGGTCTTCGCGATCCGTTCCTTTCAAAGAGACGTTCAAAAGAACGGCTCTTTTGGCTCTTTTAAATATTTAGTCAGTTTTAAGAAGCCAGCTTGGAGCCATCTCAGTTTATCCTGGAAATAATCACTGGGAAGAATGATAAGGTGAGATTTGTAGTCAAATAATTAAAACTCAGATATCACACACCAATATCTGAGTTTGAATTATTCTGAAATATTGATTATTACCTCATTTGTCATGTGTGGACTATATTCCATAGGGTTGCACAAATCCCTCTGCTTAGACAGTGACATCACTATTTTGGATTTACCTTTAGTACAAAGTGTGTGTGTGTAAAGCTACGTTGACTTATGTTATTCATACAATACCTACTCACGAATAAACATCAAAAAGAAAGCCGGCTGCAATGAATTTATGTGCAAAACAGCTTTTACTACAAACACTTCCACACAAGAACATTGTTATCACACAAGAACATTTTGATAGAAAACAAAAAATATTTAAAGTTAGAATAAATAAAATGGAAATGTCTACATACAATTACTACTGTAAACTTTGCAAACATCAGCCCCTTCAAGTCAATGAACAATAACAAAGTGGGCTGCAATAAATGTCTGTGCAAAACAGCTTTTTTTCAACGCTCCTACCCAATGACAGAGGCACGCAGGATGTGAAGGACGTGAAGGATGCGTGCACAACTAATAACTAATATCATCACGCTATAAAGGGTTGGCCTGCGCTGGGTGCGCCCCTCCCCCTACAACTGTTCTGTCTCGCGGAGGAGCTCATTTGTGTGCATCTGTGTGAAACACGCATAGGATAAAAGAACGACAGAAAGAACGGCTCCCCTCCAGCCACGACTCGGCTCCCATCGTTCATGTTTATGAGCCGTTCAAAAGAATCGGTTCGTTCGCGAACGTCACAACTCTAACAAATACATCTAGCCAAACCCGCGCTCGCTCATCCTCGTATGCAAGCACTCATGCACTGACTCGATCTGATGCACTGTAAATGCCGGATTTTTTTTTAAACAAATAGGCCTAGTGGAACGAAAAAATTCAAAATCGAACATTTTGCAGAACAGGATCAAATAAAAAAAGTATTGGTCATAATACTTGCATAAAATGTTTGATGTGAAAAAGCGGTTCACTGACTGCGCAGCACAGCCACAAGCACCACAGTTACGTTTGGGATAATTTTATTTTTAATACTATAGTGTCATATGAAAACATTGCAATTGCGTTTTAAAATACAACAACATGCACCACGAAACCATTTAAAGAGGCGCATTTAGCGGGAAACAGTCAACAAAGTAAAATGATCTCAAACGTATGGCGCTATCTTCATTTTATCAAATGATCATAATCACATCTATTCATTTAACAGTCTTGCTACTAGCATTTTATTCAGACTAAAACTCCTTTAATTCGGGTGAGAAAGCTTTTTTTCAAAGTGGCATTTGCACATAGTAATAATACCGCTGCAGACGCAGCATTTTGCAGCATTAAGGTTATTAATCGATCGTTAATTTAAACGACGATCGATCATGGAAATTATCGAATATAGACATCCCTAAATGCAAATGAGTTGGATGGAAACCTGGCTCTTGTCTGCATCAAACCATGCTTCCGAACAAATGTCATTCACCGTTCTGGGCAGCTCCAGGACAGCTGTCTCTCCGAGCATGGTGCTGTCTGTGAGCGGGGCGGAGTAACGCTGCAGTGTTTGTGAGAGCTGCCAACTTCTCCACCCCATTTACAAAATGAAATTCTCTGACTACCTTTATCCTCCAGGACTGTTGTTGAATCTTCCAAAAGTTTTGGCTTTGGGTCCTTCACGTGCGACAGCAGCACTTTCCACTGCATTAATAACACGGGGCTGCCCGCCGACGTGCCTGACTTTAAGTCAGCGCTACTAAACACGGATGTCGGCCGATGCCGATATATTAAAAAATTACAAATATCAGCCCAATATATCGGTCGACCTCTAATCTGGAAACAAGTACCTTTTTCAGTGCGTACTTAGGATCATCAGGGAGAACAAGAATGATCTTGCCATCAGGATACTCTCCCAGGATTCTCTCTTTCTTCCAGCCCTTGACCAGATATTACAAGAAAGATTTTGAGACATGAGTATGTAGTTATTTGGAAACTGTAAGCCCCATCCTAAACAGGAAATTAAACAACGCATAATTGTGTCTCTCAATTATTACACTATATGTGACCCTGGAGCACAAAACCTTAAGTCTTAAGTCTCTGGGGTATATTTTTAGCAATAGCCGAAAACACACTGTATGGGTCAAAATTATCAATTTTTCTTTTATGCCAAAAATCTTTAGGATATCAAGTAAAGATCATGTTCCATGAAGATATTTTGTAAATTTCCTACCGTAAATATATAAAAACTTTATTTTTGATTAGTAATATGCATTGCTAAGAATTAATTTGGAGAAGTTTAACGGTGATTTTCTCAGAATTTTGATTTTTTTTTTTTGCACCCTCAGATTGTAGATATTCAAATAGTTGTATCTCAGTCAAATATTGTCCGAATCCTAAAAACCATACATCAATGGAAAGCTTATTTATTCGGTTTTCAGATGATGTATGAATCTCAATTTTGAGAAATTGACCCTTATGACTGGTTTTGTGGTCCAGGGGCACATATACAACACACTATATTAAAGGCACCGCTAAATGTGTCATTTGTTGTAATGGTTATCATTTTTGTAAAAGTTATGTTTTGTACACAACTTACTTTACTGTAATGTTGAATGGATAAATTTACAAATTTTATCCCAGAAACCAGTAAAAAGATGCCATTTAACAAGTAATCAAAATATAATGCCTAATATTGTTTCTGCATTCATTTGAAGTCACTGTGAAAATATATTTATGATAAGAAACTCTAATGTTAAGTGCAATTACTTGATTAATTACAGAAAAATGTGAGATTAATTGGTTAATTGTTTTAATTTGACAGCACTAATATGTACCTTTAAAAATATTAATCATATTTTATATTAAGAATTAAAAAAATTATATATATGTGATTTTTAATTCTACATTAACATTTAATATTTTTTATATTTTCTGACTGTCTTTATGGAATGCTAAGTAACTTTGAATCACATAATAATAAGTGCATAAATAATAAGATGCAAACAGTTTGACTCACCACGTATCTGACAGCGCTGATGAACTGGTTGTGGAAGAGGAGGTGTTGGGATTCGTCCTCTGGGCTGGTAGGAGAGTACAGCATCCCACACACGTTACACGTCACCGCACCAAACGCTTTCTGACCAGCATCCTGTAGAGCACAATAAACAGCCTTCACTAAATGCTAATGAGATCCAATGGTCTGATGTTAAATAATGATGGGCATGTTGTATTCTTTTCTAGGATTAACTGTTTATTCCAAAACAATCTCATAGTTGTAACACAGTATTCATAAATTGAACACAAAGTCTGTAAGTTAATAAACTAAAAAGAAAGAAATACAAGGAAATTAAGATTGATTAATAAAGTTTGTTAGGATATAAATGACTTGCATTGCCGGACTGTGCTGCCGTACTAGTAGGTTTGGGGCTGGTCGTGACCTCTTTCTTCTGTTCTGCTTCAGGTTCAACACTAAAAATTTTCATGAAATGACAACAGAAAGGCTTTAACTCCGATGTTAAACAGCTTTTCTAGACTAGAGAAAAGACACATAGAACAGACTGCACTCTAATGACATTAAGTTTTTTGAGAATTTCATTTCAACAACACAATAAAAGCTGCAGTGTCATTTCTGCTTCAGCATCAACAAATAATGAATTTCTCAAAAATTTGTCCAGAACAAAGTAATAGCACCTCAAACTCATGGCATTGGTTGTGTCACTGTCACTGTTGCCGAAAAAAACAAAAAGAGTAACGCTCTAATACGCAGATCCACATCATTTATTTTAGGCAAAAAAAACTAAATACTGTAATCTTACTTTCAGTTGCATATTAAACTGATAAAAAAAAAATTCACAGACCTTGAAAGCTGAAATCCAAGTTTTTACTTTTCAAAATCTTAAATGAAAGTCCTCTGAATTACCTGTTGCTGTTTTCTGTTTGCGTCTTTTGGGCAGGTTCTTGCTGAGGAGAGGGTTTTGGTTTATTATCTGTGAACACATGCACCACAAAGTAGTTATAAAAAATTTAGTTTGCATTTTTTAAAAATATATGTATTATTACACAATGTCAAAGAGAATTTGTTTAATATGTTTAATGCTGTAACACATTCATTATCAAGGTATGATAAGATATTGATCATCAGATCCTTACCTGTAGAAGTGGGAATGCATGGCTTCCTCTCCACTGCAGGTTTGGGCTGCACATTAGCTGATGAAGAGGACTGCTCTGGTTTGACCTGTGAGCATGACACATTTATGGTTGGACTGTTATGTATTATGTATGGACTGTTATAGAGACATTTTTATAAAGTGGTCTGAATAAAGGGGGGGGGGGGGGGGTCATACATCCTTCCTCCACAAGCTCAAAAATTATGCTGAGCAAATTATTTGCTGAAGTTTAATATTCAGGGATAAGTCACTGTTGTAATCACTTCTTTACAAATTACTCTACCATTCAAAAGTTTACAGTTGTGTATGATTTTATGCTCACCAAGGCCTCATTTATTTAATGAAAAATACAGTAAATATTGTGAAATCTTTTAACAATTTAAAATAATTGTTTTATATTTAAAATGTCATTTATTCCTGTAATGCAAAGCTGAATTTTCAGCATCATTCCTCCAGTCTTCAGTGTCACATGATCTTCAGAAATCATTCTAATATGCTGATTTGCTGCTCAAGAAATGTTGCTTATTAATATCAACTTGGAACAGTAGTAATGCTTAATATTTTTGTGGAAACAGATATACATTTTTTTCAGGATTTTCTGATGAATATAAAGAAAAGCATTTATTTGAAATAAATATATTTATTAGTGAATGCATCCCTGCTAAATCCAAGTCTTACTGACTTGAAATATTTTCATATTTTGTGTAATGTAAGGTATTTTAAAAGTATTTTTAAAGCGTCATAATTGACTGCATTATAATACCTATTTTATTGATTTGTATTTTTTTTTTAATAATTGCATTAAAATCTGTAAAAACAAAAATGTGAACAGTGTGTGTGCATGTGTTTGACCTCATTTTTGGTTGCTCCTGGTTTGTTCTTCTCCTCTTCAAGACCATCGAGCTCAAAGTCATCAGGTGAATACTTGCGTCTGGGAGTGTAGGCTTTATACTCTACCTCTGGTTTGGGTTTGGAGCTGGTGATTCCATTAGGCATGGGTGGCGCCTGAGCCGGAAGTGCTCGTCTGGGTTCATTCGAGGCCACTTTGGGCACACTTTCCGGCACAGGAACCTGTGCAAGGGTGGTGGCCAGGCTGGGCGAGACGGATGGAGCGTCCGTCTCCTTCAGAGAACCAGCCTGACTCGCTTGATCCGACTTTAGCTTCTTAACACGGGTCCAAGTCAACTTATCCCGCTGAAGCTCCACCTGCCTGATCCTCTGAAAGCGGGAGAGCTTCTTCTTCTCCTGGGTCTTGAGCGGCAAAGACACCTGGCTGAGGAAAAAACGTTTCTTGGGCATACCATCCTCAGGTGTGCGATCGTCAATCATGTCACTAGGGGTCACGTCGGAGGGAGTGGCGTTTTCACACACCTCTTTTTCAATTTTGCAAACCTCCATAGATTCACTCGCCTCCTTTTGTTCCTCAGTATTTTTCTCATCTGAAGCCGCCGGAGCATCCGATGCAATATCATCTGCGATTTCCTCACAGAGAGCGAGGAGGTTGAGCTGACGAGGTGGAGGTTTCTTGGCGGCAGCTGCCCTTTCTTCGGCCAAAGCCGCTAGACGTGCCTTTGTTCGAGCCTGTGGGTTCATCTCCTGCTTTTTAGGAAGCCCTTGCGTGGAATCCGCCGCAGTGTCCTGAAGCAAAGTGGGTGAAGAAGTGACCTCCTTACACGTCACAGCATCACCTGTTTGTTTTTTCTCTGTTTCATCCTCTGATTGCTCCAAATCCTCAAAGGTTTCGATCTCCACCACACAATGTTCAATCTCAATATCGTCATCCAGAAATGCTTCTGAATCCAGGAAAACTTTCGCAACTTCGGTACTTTGTACACTGTCCTGCAGGGAACACGTGTTCACGACTTCTAACTCATCCATATCAGAAATGTCTTTACCAGCGAATGAGTGTTTCGTGATGCTAGTTTCTTGGATGACTTTGAAAAGCGCCTCTAGAGGTGGAGGAGATTTACTCATCACATCCACTTTTGCATCCACACTCACTGTGATTTTCTCAATAGGGTCTGTTGGAATCTCCTTATGCTCTTCTATTTTTCTCAGTCGCGGTTCGTGAAGCGACTGCAGATCGCTTATGTTGGCCACATGGATTTTGTCAGGTTTGGGTAACGTGATCTCCTCACTTTGAATGTCAAGCAATCGCCCGTAATTGTGCTCTATTTGCACAGGAAACAAGGCTGCGACTGTTTTGATCGTTTCGGAGATGGATGACTTTTCTTTCTTTACTCTTGAAACATACTTCTTGTTTCCTTTTTTCAGGACAGACATATTTTGAGACTGTTTATCTCCAGAAGCTTTCGGCGCCCCCTCATCTTTCCGCCGTCTTCCTCTTAAGCCCTTCTTTTGTGGCACTTTCAAGCGAGACGACCGTCGAACAGGTTTTCCATTTTCCTCCGCCGGCTGTGCTTGATGTTTCTGCTTTTCCAACGCTTTGTTTTTTGGAGGTCTTCCTCTCAAAGACTTCTTGGGCATCTGAGATGTATCGGACTCCTTGAGACTCGGATCCATCTTTGATTTCTTAACTTTAGGTTCAGAAGAAGACATCTTTCTTTTCTGCCCAGGCATCCTACAGAGCAAGTGCAGAACCAATAATTTCTGTGTGATTTAACATGTTATTAAGTATGTAAGAAGGTGTTTGCTTTAAAACAAACATTAGTGTAACATTTATATAAGAGTAAATATTAAAATTAAATATAAAAGTCATACAGAAAGGAATAAAAACTATTTATATAATAGTAAACAGAAGATAAGCAGTTGTCATCCATCAGAATGGATTTCTAAAGTGACAGGTCACTGAGATTTAACTTAAAATACACGCTCCTTCACACTATGTATAAAAATAACGCAACATAAATAATACAATCGTAATTTTTTTAACACACATCGACATGTCAACAGCTCAGAGTATCTGCTTCTGCAAAGATGACAAGTATGAAGTGAAAATGAGCCATTTATTCTCAATTCCAGTGTATAACAATTCAAAAATGATATAAAAGTGTTACATTAAAGTCTGACGTCGAGAAGAAAGTTAGCAGAGCAGGCTAACTCCGTTAGCTGCCTCCTTATAAAGCAGCGACGGTCACTAATGTCGATTATATATTACAAATAAGTAAGTACGGCTTTCATATAACTGTTATTACAAGTAGAAAAAGAAACAGCAGTAATAAAGTGCAGCGCTGAACTTACCTATGTTTCCCTGTTTCTAAACAACAGCTGTTTTCCGCTGTGTGGAGCAAAGTTTAGCCTCACTTCCGGTGATGAGTCTTCTTCGGCGAATCTGTTGTGTTTCCTTACGAATAAACGACGCCTACTGGACTAGAGGATAGATAGAAATAGAATTTCACTATTTACTTACAAAGTAAAAAATTCTTATTGCTCTTTAATGTGTTGTGTTGACGATATAAAAATATGTATATTGTGTTAAATTATTATTATGTTTTAACGTAGATATATAGTGTATTTAAATATTATTTTACTTATATATACTATTACAAATGTTTTATGTAAATATGCGTGTGATATAATGTATGCACTATCTTTCTAACGATATAATATATTTTATTTTTATAAAAGATTAATTATTAATATATAAATTATAATATTTTAAATATTAATAAACAACAATTAATCATTTCAATAATAATAAAGAAAAAATAATTCATATTTGATATTTTACATATATAGTACAATTCTTTTACTACCTTTTAGAGTTACTCTATCCAGTTGAATGTAAATGTACATAATATAATATAATATGATACAATATAATATAATATAATATAATATAATATAATATAATATAATATAATATAATATAATATAATATAATAGATTCTCATGTACAGTTATTGGCCACTAGATGTCAGTAACGCTCTTCTGATTGGCCGCAGCTTTATTCCCAGAATCCTTAACTACGCCATAAATTGGAATTACAGTTAAAGAAAAAAAGTGCAATGACCCAATATATCCAGCAGAGATACATAGGGACCCATTGATTTTCAGTTCAGTTTCAAGTCAATTTTTCATGTTTCAACTTCTCCTCGCGACTTTATAATGGATTTTTGTTCACAGTGTTATTACAGTTATTTACACCTGCCTCAAAAAATATACTAATGATGTTTATGGAGCAAAAACGGCATCATTGTAATCAAATTTTTTACAAATCCTATATTTTCCTCAAAAACTCCCTTTTTGTATGGAGAAAGTGCAGCATTTGAAACTATTTAAATTCTTTAGCATTTTTTACCCTAGAGATGTCCTATTGAGAAATTTTTTTCAGACAATAGTCTGATGCCTTTCAGACCATCTAAAACAAGACCAGATCCTCAAAACATATCCTACTGCTGCTCAGTATTTAGATGCACTTTTTGTTTTGGTAAGCTACACACACACACAGATATATTATAAATTAGCTATATAAAAATATATTATACTGCTTCAGTGTTTTATGATTTAATTTTATTTTTAAACAGAAAAAAAGAGAAAAACGAAAGATGGTCAATGGAAATCTTTTATTTAGTATTGCAAAAACTGATTCAAAGAAACGTTTTTCATAATTTAATACTTGGGTCAGTTTCATAATAGAAGCTTTAGAAATACAATATCTTAAATGTTGCTTCAAAATACAGTAAATGTTCCCTTAAAAAATATTATAACCGTCAACAAACCTGCATTAATTATGAATAATGTTAAATATGGGCAACAAACAGCTTTTATAAATAACACTAACATGTGTATGGGGACTGCCATTATGTAAAAATATTTTTTCAATCCTACTTGAGAGTTAAAGAGGGCTCATGTACCAATGGTTTCTTCCTGACTCTCATACAGAGTACTGATGTATGTTGTGACAGTATTCAGGATATGATCTAGGACTCTCAAAAGTAAACACTGCAGGACAATGATGTGCAAAAGGTCAAACACTTACAGCAATTACAAATGTTGCTGGTGAAAATGCATTATAAGTGCAAAACAGAAAATCTAAATCAAGTGACTACAATAAACAGGCCATATTAAATGTAGGACTAAAAGAAATATGGTAAATGGTAAACACCTGCTTTTTGTCCTGCTATTTCTGGTTTTACATTTAACTATGGAAGCATGTTTCCACCATGGAATAACAAGTAAATAAAAAGGTAACTGCGACTTTTCATCTCACAATTAACTTTTTTCTTGCAGAGATTATATCTCACAATTACAGTATGACTTTTTCTTGCAATTGCGAAAACAAAAGTCAGAAACCAGCGAGATTTTCTGACTTTCTCTCAATTCTGAGTTTGAATTTTATTTTTTACCACAGAATAATAAGGTAAATGTGACTTTTTATCTCACAAATCAGTATTTTCTTATCAAAATTGCACATTTATAACTTGAAATTGCAAGTTAAGATTAAATTTGTTTTAACAGAGTTGTGAAATATAAACTCAAAACTGCAAGAAAAGAATCAGAAATGTGAAATTATATAAAAAGAGTTTTATTTATTTATTTATTTATCTTGTGGCAGAAACAAGCTTCCATATGCAACTCAAAATAAGCGCACACAATCTCATTGAGGCAATTGTCTTTGGTCAATTTCTGAAGCCCCTATACAGAGTTTGAGAGGAAAATCTTCAAAGGCACTGGACAAATTCTTCAACAAACTTATTGGAATCTGTCTGAATACAAAAACAAGGCCTCCCCAGCATAGTTCAGGATAATGCTAAAGAGAGAAACAAAAACAATATTAAATTCATTTCATTATTTCACCTCATACTGCAAGTAAATAGATAGCTGAAACTCAATATCTGAACATAAAACTGTTCTGAACTCACCAGCACAGAGTGACGGGGCTGAGCACAGCATGGAATATGGAAAGTAACAGGGAAAGACCTGATGCCAGTATCTGCATGCAAGGAGAAAAGAAAACCATTGCAACATTTACGTTTACATTTTTGTGCTGCAATGCATGTGATGTGAAACCAGCCTATAGCTCGAACAGAACTGACAGGACACAAATAAATAGAGACACTCAACAAATGATAACTGTGGTTCAAAATCTGTCTTACCTTAGCCAAGAAGAACCATATGCCACAGTGCTCCTGAGACAGACTGCCCTTCAATTTCACGGTTGCCAACATTAGACAAAAGCTGAATATAGCACTACGAAATGAAATTTATATCTAATGAGCTTAAGATTTGCACACACAATCAATTTCTTTCAACAAAATGGCAATGCATCAATCATTCTTGAATTTTTGCAATTTAAATCCTTATTGTAAATATCCAACAAATCATGCTAACTTTTATGCATTAGAATGTTCCCATAGAATGTTTGTCTCACCTCCCCAAGCAGCCAGTATAGAACCTGAATGAAGTCAGGAGAGGGAAATCTAAGGCACCGGACAGATCACCTGAAAGACAAAACACCAAGAAGTACACATGAATCGTGTCAGAAAATGATAGAGCTGTAGAGAAAAATAATATAATAATATAAAAAGCATTTTATTACCTGTCGAGTGTGCAAGAGAGGCAAGTAACAATGCACTAAAAAAGTAGTATAAAATTAGATGAGGTTGAAAATCCATACAAGTCAAAATCTGCGGTTGCATATAAAGGATGATTTTAATTTTCATATTTGTCCATTTACCTGGTCAGGTAATTGATGAACTGCTCTTCAAGATCACTATAACATTGCACATTAAAAATGAAACTTGTTATGCATCTACTCTAAAAGAAATAACAATATACAACATACACAACCACTCTAAAAGTTTAGGGTCAGGAAGTTTTTTTTTTTTTTTTTTAAGAAATGTATAATTCTATTCAGTTAGAATGCATTAAATAGATCAGAAGTGACATTAAAGACTTTTATAATATTACGTTTAACAATGTCACAGTTTCCACAGAACTCAACACTGCTAATAATAAGAATAGTTTCTTGAAAAGCAAATCAGCCCATTAGAATGATTTCCAAAGGATCGTGTGAATTCCAGCTTTGCATCACATAAATATATTATATTTTACAATATATTAAAATAGAAAACAGTTATTTGAAATTGTAATAATATTTCACAATTTTGCTGAATTTTACTGTATTTTTGATCAAATAAAAGCAGCCTTGGTGAACATAAGAGACAACATTAAAAAATATTACTGTCTAATATTAATGTAAATAAAACATGAAACCACCTCAGAAGGATTGTCTTTGTGTTCTTCTGGAATACTTTGTATGCACCTAAATTAGAAACGAGATGAGATTGAAATCTCACGCAGGTTCATGTGACCAAATCTTAAGTACATCTCTGTAGGTTTCAGATCCCTACTCACAACAAATAAATTCACACTCACCAACACAGAACAGATGGATGGATGCCCATGTGTAGCCACTGGGACCAAACTGAGAGGTGAGACATATAGAACCATAAAGAGGACATATGAAATGGAGATTTTTACTGTAACAGGAAACAGAGATATTAATAACTCACAGAAAATCATAGTGAGAGTGAACTTACCCGTGGATTGTATAGCATAAGGCTGCTGACAGATCCCAACAACATACACACACTATAAAGAAAATCATCAACAACAACAAAATAAAGATTCTTCTGCAGTATTTCTGTCTTGCTTTCTAGTACAAAACTAAATTACTTAAGTTAAGTTATTAAGTTTGGTTTTCTGAAAAAAAATATCAAAATGAAGTGAGTTTACGCTTAAAACAAGAAAATATATTGGCAGAGGTGGAAAGTAACGAATTACATTTACTCGCGTTACTGTAATTGAGTAGCTTTTTTGTGTACTTCTACTTTTTTAAGTATTTTTTTAAATCTGTAATTTTACTTTTACTTAAGTATATTTAGTTTGAAGTATTGTACTTCGCTACATTTTAAAACACATTAATTACTGAGTAAAAAAAAAAAATCGCTCCCTGGAAGCTATGTCAGTAAATAATGGGCAGGAGGGCAAACTGGCGCTAAAATCACAAGAAAGATGCAGACGGACAAAACAGGCGTTAGTGGTGCAGACACCGCTGAAAACGAAACCCCGTCATATTCTGAAGTTGAACTTGAAGGAAATGAAGTGAACCCCTGCCCATATTTATACTCTATTATGCTGTGTATGCTGTGCTTGCCTAGGGAGACCAAACTAGCAGTTTATAAAATCTCGACAAGACATCAACCCCACGTAATGTAAAAAAAAAAAAAAAACAACGGTCAAATATGTACTATTGTGTATTATGTATTGTGTTAATCAGCTACATGTCGGCTGACTCGATTTTCTTCTCATACATTCCCGTAGCGTCACAGTGCATTTCCCTGAAGAAGCCGAGCGACTTCAATGGGGCTGCTTTGAACAGTTTTTTTCAGTGCTCCGAAGCTAGACGGTCATTGGATAAATGCTGCGATTATGTCCCGCCCACGGACGCTCAGCGTCTCTGGAGGTGAATGAAGACTGGGCTTCCGCGTGATGATTGGAGGATCTGTCGATCTCCTTTTGACTGACAGCGGTCTGCACCATAAGAAGTCGGTGAAGCTGTTTCACGCTCAGTCCCATGATCGCGGATTTCTCAAGTGTATTCGAAAGACAAACTTCGGCAATATTTCTTGATATTTGTAAAATGCAGAACCACCACAAAATTGAATTGGTAACTAAGACAGATTGAAAATGTGCGCGCGCGCGCACACACACACACACACACACACACACACACACACACACACACACACACACTATAGCCATCTAGTGGTTAAAGTGATTTATTACAATTTTTAAACTGAATTTCCCCAAAAATGGGCAAAAATCTTACATTAAACCTTATAAAATTATCCATGGTATCCCCATGTATGAAAGTTAGAAATCTGGGTCTTTTATGAAGTGAATTTTACCTGAAAAGCTTTTTTCTTTTTTTGTAAAAAAAAAGCCTATTTAAATAAATATCTATTTATTTATAGAAATGTAAAAGATTTAAATCCTCCAAAAACTGTACAAAGTTTAGTAAAAACATAAATGAACAGAGTAAAATTATATTTGTAAAAAATTTAAATATTTTACTATTACAAAATGAAATGTTATTGTCTGGGGTCAAAAAGACCCCGAGTGTCACTACAAATGAAGACCATCAGAGGGTTATAATGTAGGCCGAAAATGAGCTTCCCCTCTTTGAAAGACCAGCAGCCGCCACTGATATATATATATATATATATATTATATATATATATATTATATATACTTTTGATTTTTTTTTTTTTTATAATTAAGTTTTTATAATTTCAAATGAGCATTCAACATTTTATGTCTGGCATATCAAAACATTATTCATGCATTTGTAACTGCAGGTTAAATGCATTCTTGTCCTGCACTAAACAGTGTGTAAATACATCTAAATGCCACGTCCGATGAAGCTTTTGCATTTCCTCTGTATTGAAAAGATGAGTTTGTTGATACTGATTTGCCTGGTAACAGCCCAAATGTTTTATTATTCTAAATAACTGATTCCTTTAATTAAAAACAACTAGTTTGAGATTAATAGGCCTATCCCAGGGGTGTCAAACTCAGTTCCTGGAGGCCCGCAGCCCTGCAGAGTTTAGTTCTAACCCTGCTCCAGCACGCATATCATGTAGTTTTCAAATAAACCTAAATGATTAGATTAGCTGGATCAGGTGTGTTTAATTAGGGTTATATCTAAACTGTGCAGGACTGTGGCCCTCCAGGAACTGAGTTTGACACCCTTGGCCTGTCCCATTTATGACTCCCTCCCACTGTTAAAATGTAACTAAGTAATTTTTACTCTGAGTAAATTTTAAATGAGCTACTTTTTACTTTTACTTGAGTTGATTTTTTAGACTGGTACTTTTACTTGTACTTAAGTAAAATTTCATTAATGTAATGGTACTTTTACTTGAGTAGAATATTTTTGTACTCTTTCCACCTCTGTATATTGGCCAGTTGGATAAGAAAAAATTATTAATTTAAAGGAAAAACATTTATTTTTCTAACGCAATCTTGTCAGACTTTCCCCCATCCCTGTTTTAAGTCACTTCATTTTGATATTTTTTTTCCAGGCAACTATATTTATTACTCCAATACTTATTACTCCTCAAGTAACTGTATCTTGATTTATAAATGTTTAGATATTTTTACTGGAAAACAAGGGGAAAACAATTATTTTACAGTGTTGGTATTAATTTAAGAGCATAATCAAGCTCTTTTCAAGTCATTTTGTGCTTCCTGGCTGAAAGAAACTTAACATACCTTATTAATTTCATCCATGGTGGTTTCTAAATAAAGCAAATATACAGAAAATTTGAATGGTAGCATGACTGGCATTGAGATATGATTATGATGTCTGAAACACTATGAGGGTACTATGGAAATGAGCTGTTTTATGATTTCTAGTCCTACTAAATACAAATAGAAAGGGGGGGGGGGGGGTAAACATGCACAAAATTGATTTTAGTTTGTTCCCACAAAATAGCAACTGCAATCCGACTTACCTCTCTGTGAGTTGCTGTTCTGATGAGAAAAGCTAAGACTTCTGAGACATTTTGAAACACGAAGAAAAAAGGAATGGGCTAAAAAAAGAGCAAAGACAAACATATTTGTGACCCTGGACCACAAAACCAGTCTTAAGTGTCAATTTTAAAGCTGAATAAATAAGCTTTCCATTGATGCATGGTTTATTAAGATCGGACAATATTTGCCAGAGATACAACTATTTGAAAATCTGGAATCTGAGGGTGAAAAAAAAAGTAAATACTGATAAAATCGCCTTTAAAGTTGTCCAAATGGATTCTTAGCAATGCATATTACTAATCAAAAATTAAGTTTTGATATATTTACAGTATATTCTAAATACCTTCATGGAACATGATCTGGTCCGTGTAACGCTTTGCAGTGCTTTGTTCAATTTATTTTGCACCATCAAAATTAACAACATGAAAAACTGTCTTCAAACTTTCATTTTTCCATTTCTTTGGAATAATTCACAAATGGATAATTGTTTCTCAGTTTAATTTTCAATTCTACACTCTTGGGTTGTTGCGTCCGAGTCTGATTTTTGAACAAACATAAAAAATTACTCATTGCTCTGATTTTCCATTTCTGATCTTTACTTAATATCCTAATGATTTTTGGCATAAAAGAAGAATCAATAATTTGACCCATATAATGTTTTTTTTTTTTATATATATATTGCTATAAATATACCCCAGAGACTTAAGACTGCTTTTGTGCTCCAGGGTCACATTTCAACATAAGCACACACAAAGGTTGCATATTCAGTCCCAACTTAGGAAAGACACTGAAGTTCAAATTTCAGCATTTATTTTTGTTAAGGAGGTCTAACCAATCAGAGTCCAGTTTATGGATGACATTGGAAAAGGATGATAGGTGGTGAGCTAGAAACTTCCCGACCTCAGCAAGCGGAGTGAAGAGAATGAACGCATGTTCCTGATATTAATCTTTGGAGTTTGCCTACTTTGTGTGCGTTTATGCAAAGATGTAAGTCTATATACTTCTTTGTGATACTTAATATAGTTATCCTGCCCTGTTATGGCTTTATTTGAAAGAAATTAGCGAGATGTCTGTCTCCTCAGAGTTCTGAACTCACGCTGACGTAGTTAAATATAACAGATTATGCATATAAAGTTATTTATTTACTTCATTCCTTATGTATCATTGCTTTGATGCATCAAAATTCAGGTAATAAGTGTTTAGATGTTGAATTTATCATATTCTCCGTAATCCTGTTCATATACGATGATTACTCATCACTTTATAACAGACACAGAGAATTTGCTAATTACTGTTATACATGCTGAATGGGCCAATTGCTGAGGGCAATTTAAGTATTGCAGTTAAATAAGAATTGTATTAGATGTGAATATCCTGTACAGTATATATGTTGTCATTATATTATTGTAATATGTTATTTATTTGTTTATTTCAGACCACACACACGTTTACTACAGTAAAGTCAGAATGTTCTGAATCCTGTGCCATGTTT
The DNA here is from genome assembly GCF_963082965.1 of Carassius carassius. Taxonomy (NCBI): domain Eukaryota; kingdom Metazoa; phylum Chordata; class Actinopteri; order Cypriniformes; family Cyprinidae; genus Carassius; species Carassius carassius. The sequence continues at coordinate 24,422,387 of NC_081796.1, forward strand.
TACTGACACCCTGGGGCGAGCACAATCTCCTGATCAGCCCAATAGTTCAAACTTCCCTACAATTTTACTTACCAAAAGTGACAGTGCTTTGGACCCCGCATAAATATTACCAATGAACAAGAAGCACCCAGGAAGCTGGGAAAAAGCTGCAGATCTAAATAACAAACACAGCAGGAGTACAATTATTAATAAACAAATTACAATAAAACATAATCCACAAACACTAATCAATGTTTTATATAAATGCATATTTAGTTACCTGGAAAAGCCATTGATTTCAACCCAGCCCAGTTTCCATGTAACCAGTAGCAATAGAGTCCCAGCGGAGGTCTGCCAACTGAAGAAAGTCAATTATTGATAAGCATAAATAATGTCATTTAAATGAGGAACTGAACTTTAAATATAACCGAGTGGTGAATACTTACCCCTGAAAAATGGTTGGAAATGTAAACTTTAAGATAGACAGGACATACTGTAAAGCAAAAAGCAATTCTACATTTTGTGTATTCTGGATTACTACCATTTAACAATCTAGGACCCACAGCTAAACCACAAAATGCATTTTGGAAAACGCATTATTGTAAATGCAGAGCAAAAACATCAGGACAAACACACACTGATGCTGTCAAAAGTAAAGTAAAGTCAGTTTACCTTATTTGTGAAGTAAGATAATGTGAAAAAGGTGCAGAAGACTAGAACAAGAATCACTCGAGCAACATTCATTGGATTGGATACTTCAGTAACTATGGTCTCACAGCTCCTCTAATACTCTTTTTTTATTAATGTTCTGATCTCATCTGTACTTCCTCTATTCTGTAGACCACGCCCACCGCGACACGCAGCACTTTTTTAGCCAATAAAAGCCACAATGAAATCAGTTCTAAATGCAACAACAAATGAAATGTACCATTATTTTATCACTTATAATATTATTTAGAGTTACTATTATTTTATGATTACAAAATAAAATATTTTTAACACGAATTTATTTTGCCATTGTATTTTATTATTTATTATTGCACAGCAATCAACCGCAAATGAAATTGTTAATAACTTTAGAATACTCAACAACGACAGGAATAAAAATATAATAATGAAATATGCAAAAATATATTATGATGATAATTATGTTCATAAAATGATTGCTTTCTATCATGACATGAATATTTTGAATAATGTAAAATAATCTCTAATAATTTTTTTTTTTTTTTTACTGTTCTATGTTTCCAGAACATAGAAGAAAAATTAAGTAATAATAACGAAGGCTTTGTTTTCGGAGATCCCGTTATTCAAATATTTTAATTTTATTTTTATATATAAAATAAATCACTATAATAAATAAATACTGCAAAATAAATCACTATATATATATATATATATATATATATATATATATATATATATACACACGCTATTATTTGACTTTTGTTTTGAAAAACCGAGTCGTGACGTCATATAGGGTTGTCCCACCACCAACCATTGTAGGTTGTATCTCACATCTATTTTATCTGACACACTGTCGGTAACGAATTATTTTGTCGTTTTAAACCACGTTTTAGCGGTTTTGGTCAGAAAATAGTCATAAGTAGTGTAACATATAAAATTAAAGTCGATATCAACGAACGTTACACGAGTTTTACTTTTACTCTAGTAATCTACGCAATAAAGTGTTACAAGCGTCTCGTTTATAGTCTGTTTGAATCTAAACCTTCTCTCAACCGACATGGACCAACTTAAGGTGACCACAAAAGAAACCAAGGTGAGATTTCCTAACAGTTTGAGTCACGTCGAAATATGTGGGAAAACCTCCGGGGAGTGGTAAAATAGGAAGTTTACTACAAGGCCTGTAAACCATTATGCTGCCTTTGATGTTTATGTTTAGTGTTTTATGATTGTCAACCAATGGGATGCTACATTTGATTCTTTCCGACAACAAAGCACTTGAATGCGACAGGCTCGTAATGACGTCATCACAAGTGGGGAAATAGGGAATTTTACGATAGCACGTGAAGGCAGCATTATTATATAACAGAAGGGTGAGTGTGATCCTGCCTGACGTGATGAACTGCACTGCACCCAGCTGTTTAATCTGGTGCCGAAGTTTATGGGTGAGGTCAACTTCAGCATGTGGACTTTGCAACTCTTGATATGGACTCGAGTCATCATTTTGTAGGGTTAGGTGGGATGAATAATTATTGCAATACTTAAGACCACTGTTATGTATTATACCCTATTATAGTATTTATTAAGATTTTGATTTAGCTTTTTATATTTTCAGTGTTAAGTTCAGTTTAGGTTTTAGAAAATCTGTTACACTTTTGTAATTCTTAGTTTTAAAATTTTTTCTATTTAGTTTTTATTTTAGTTTTTAGTCATTTGAATGCTTAAAAACTGATAACTGTCACCTGGCCCCTCGGTGGGATGCCTACGTTTACTTCACTATATTACAATTAAATCCAAATCTAATCATGACAAACTATATATCATTGGAACGGTCTAAGACTTCTAAATGGATATTTTACCAATCTTTTTTGTTAAAAATTATTTAGGAAAAGTAATAGATTAATTTATGGCAAGAGTGCACCCCAAAAACCTACATCATAGCAGGAGTTCTGACCTTTGTCCAAAAAAAAAGTATTTTTCTCTATCACACTTTAGAAATTATATATCACTTGAAAACATAAAATCTCAAAATCCATCCTTTGGAAACCATTTTAAATTCAAACAATGCATTACCATGAAAATGGTACATCAAAATCATGTTTTCAGTCATGAATTATACAAATTTAGGTTTGGATCATGCACTTTCAAGTCTATGTTCAAAAATGTGAGTGACAGTAGGTTAAATGGTTTAATGTAAACATTTATTTCAGCTAGGCAACATTTTTAATTTTCATTTAAGTTTTTCATGTAGTTTTTATTTTTTTAATTACTGAAAATGATTTTTAATTAGTCGTATAAATGTATTTCTATTAATGTATTTACTATTCTATACAATAGTAATTTATATATTTCTATTATATGTAAATATAATGTAAAATATTTATTTTAAATCTGTTTATTTGACTGATTTAATGTAAGACGATACATATTTATGAGTTTATTTTAAAGGAATAGTCCCAAAAATGCTTCTTTCTTCTGCGTAACACAAACGAGAATATTTTGAAGAATGTTAGGAACCAAACACTTTCGATTTTCATTTTTTTGAGAATTGAAATCGATCTTAAACTGTTTGGTTACGAATATTCTTCAAAAGAACTTTTATGTTCACAGAAGAAATTAAATAAAAGTTTGGAATGACATGAGGAAATGATGATGGAATTAAAATGTTTGGCACATGTGACACAGGACTTTTATTCTGCTTGTCATCTGCTGATGGTGTTAAATGTTAGAATGTGAACCTAGCTTCTGGCGATAAAGTGTATCAGTCATTCATGTCTGTGATTTATTTGGTTATTTTTCCAGAGCCCGTGGGGTGCTCCTGTCCTGGCACAAGCGCCCTGCTCTCTGGCTGATGTGATGAGTGAGCAACTGGCCCGAGAGCTGCACGAGGAGAGCAACGCTTTCCCAGAAATCCCAGAGTGAGTCTCACACACACACCTACATATCCAATTAATAAAACTGTTATGAGTCTAGTAGCCCACTGTCTTTGGTTTGGATTACTTCTTTATATGGAAACAATAGTAATACATGATATAGTCACTTAGTACTGTATTCTCAAAATTTAGTTTGAAGCAAGTTTGCCATAATTTCTGATGGTTTTGTATGCATTTACTTCCTATTATTTTTCAGTACCGATCTGGACCTAACCTGCACTCCTGAACCAGAGACGTCCAGTGACCTGATGCTGGCCCAGATGCTTCAGATGGAGTTTGATCGCGAGTTTGATACGCAGCTGCGCAGGGAGGAGAGGAAGTTTAATGGAGACAGCAAAGGTAAAACAAGAAATGAAATTTAAAAGAATGTATTTTGATATGTATATATATTCAGTTTTAACTTGAAGTTGTGACAGAAATATATTACTATTGTACACTATAATTTACTTTTCAGTGTAATGATAATACAGTTAATTGGTAAATAAATAAGAAGATTACTTAAGTATTTCACAGATTTTTCACAGAAATTCTTAGTTGTGCAGCACTTTGTTTAGCAAAAAATAAAAGGAACTGTTAAATTGTCATTTTATTTCATTTAAAAAAATGGATTGTTAATGTTTTATTCCTTCATTTCATTACCATAGTTTTTGCTTGTAAATTTGTATTAATATTTAATGATATTAAATGAAATATTTAATTTGGCTCTGTTATTAAATTCTTTTTAATAAATTATTAAAATGTTAAAGTTTTATAAATTCAATTTATAAGACATCTTTTTTGATTATTACGTTTATTAAAACATTCAAATGGAATCGAGAGAAATTAAACTGGGGAGGGGGGTACAGAAAAATTCATATATATATATTTATATATATTTAATGTGTGTGTTTCATTTCTAGTCTCCATATCCTTTGAGAACTACCGCATGGTGCATCCATATGAGGACAGTGACAGCTCCGAAGATGAGGTCGATTGGCAAGACACTCGCCATGATCCCTACAAAGCTGGTGCTCTTGTTTGTTCCACATATAAAATCATATTTTAATATGTACTTAGCAGTTTTTGTTTTGTTTTGTTTTTTAACTGACTGCATTTAATTTATTCATTCAGCCAAACCAACAACAACCCCTAAAAAGGGATTTGTTGGCAAAGGCAAGAACATCACTACAAAACATGACGAGGAAGTCTGTGGACGGAAGAACACGGCACGCATGGACAACGTAAGGCTTGGTCACGCTTCATCCAAAATGACATCTTGAATTGTTCTTTTTCAATCTTTTTCGAACTCTGTATGTGTCTATGCAGTTTGCTCCGGAGGTGCAGGTGGGAGACGGGGTCGGCATGGACCTGAAGCTTTCCAACCAAGTGTACAATGCTCTGAAACGCCACTGTGACACCGAGCAGCGCCGCAGCGCTCGACTTCATGAGAAGAAGGAGCACTCTACTGCTGTGAGTAGTTTTTCCTTTTAAGAGCCTAACCTATTATTTATTTATTTATTTTTTCAGGGTATTCAGACTCCACAAACTGTAGAAGAAATGTAATGTTAAGAACCCAACCTATTTTTATTCAATATTTTATTTTTAAATTATTTTTATTTTATTATAGGATTTTCAGACTCGACACACTGTAGAAGAAATCTGCCCAACCCATTTGTTATTAATCAGTTTTTATTTTTTCATTTTACTTTTTAATTTCATTGTATTTTAATTTTAGTTTGTTCTATCTTAGGGGTATTAGAATCAACAATAGAATAAATGTAATGTAAAGAGCCCAACCCATTATTTATTGTTTATTTTTTAATTGTAGTTTCTTATTTTAGGGGTTTCAAACTAAACTCACTGCAGAAGAAATCTAATGTGTCCACTTGTATGTGTTGACTGTACATTTCATGTCCTCTTTTGCTTAGGAACAAGCTGTGGACCCCAGGACCAGACTGCTTATGTACAAAATGGTGAATGCTGGGATACTGGAGAACATCAATGGCTGCATCAGCACAGGAAAAGAGTCGGTGGTTTTCCACGCTAATGGAGGGAGGTGTGTGCTTTGCACCCACTTGCTAAAGAATTACAATTAACACAAGTATGCATTTATTAAGCAGAGTTAATCTCAATGTGTCTCTTGTAGCTTTGAAGAGAAGATTGTTCCCGAAGAGTGTGTCCTCAAGGTTTTCAAGACCACCCTGAATGAGTTTAAGAACAGGGACAAATATATCAAAGACGACTACCGCTTTAAAGACCGCTTCAGCAAGCTGAATCCTCGCAAAATTATCCGCCTGTGGGCTGAGAAGGAGATGCACAACCTCACCAGGTGATAAACCGATTCAGATCAACAGTGTACAAGACAAAGGTTTGACACATTTGAATATGACAGCTGTGAGTGTGAAATGTAGGATGAAGAAAGCAGGGATCCCATGTCCAGAGGTGGTGATTCTGAAGAAGCACATCCTAGTGATGTCATTCATTGGAAAGGACCACGTTCCTGCACCTAAAGTAAAGGACGCTACTCTGAGTGCTGAGGATATGAAGAAAGCATACTACCAAGTGCTAAATGTGAGTGTACTGAACAGCTAGAATAATCACAATGAGATTTGCTATTGTAAAAAGGGTATTTGGTATTATATTTTGCATTTATCATATTTTAATTTGTCAATTTAAATAAACAGAGACGTTACTGTATCCAGATTTTTGTTTCTTTATTACAGTGTTTAATTATAATGAAAATAATGGTACTATTAAAGATATCATGTGCAATATAATGTTTTTTTCAGTTTTAATTTTGGGGGTAAAATTTATGATATTTGTTGATATTCACCTCTTAATCTCTGTCTCACAGATGATGCAGAGTCTTTATCAAGACTGTAACCTGGTTCATGCAGATTTGAGTGAATACAACATGCTCTGGCATGATGGACAGGTTTGTTTTAAGCTCGTCCAAACATTTCTTAGTAGTGCATCTGTATACATTCTGCAGAAAGAAGCAAAGCTAATCATGTTTTTATTAACTACGCTACCGTTTAAAACATAAAGTCTCTTCTGCTCACCAAGGCAACATGAATCTGATCAAAAATATGGTAAAAACTTAAAATATCTTTTAAAATGTAATTAATTCCTATGATTAAAGCTGATTTTTCAGCATCATTGATCCCGTCTTCAGTGTCACATGATCTTCAGAAATCATTCTAATAGGCTGCTGAAGAAACATGATTATTATTGTTGAAAACCGTTGTGCTACTTCATATTTTAGTGGATACTGTGATGCATTTTATTTAAGAACTTTTTTGATGAATGAAACATTCAAAAGACAAGCATTACATTTAAAATAGGAATGTTTTGTAGCATTATAAATGTATTTACTGTCCCTTTAGATCAGTTTAATGCATCCTTACTGAATAAAGTAGTATTATAATATATGAAGTATTATTATTTTATTTATTATTACTAACCTCATGACACCTTAAAGTCAATTTGATTATTGATTTTTTTCGTCCTCATGAAGGTGTGGTTGATTGATGTGAGTCAGTCCATAGAGCCCACTCACCCTCACGGTCTGGAGTTCTTGTTCAGAGACTGCAGGAATGTGGCCAAAGTAAGTGTTTGAACCATCTTGTTGTGTAATAAAGAGCTCTAGAATAGCTCTAAAGCTAGGTTGTGATCATTAATGCTATTTTCTTCTCTCCAGTTTTTCCAGAAAGCTGGTGTGGCTGAAGCTCTCAGTGTATTTGAGCTGTTCAACACTGTCTCTGGACTGCAGATCAACAGCGATAATGAGGCTGATTTCTTAGCACAGGTCTGGAATTCAGATGTTTGTTACTTGGAGTCTGCAAAATAATTAGAAAAAAATATATATTGTATTGTGACTAATATGATGGATAAGATTGTTTATATGTGGTTTAGAATTTTTAAAGGGTTCATGAACTGCGTTTTTTTTTTTATTTTTATTAATTAGTACTGTTCTCTGAGGTCCACTTATAATGTTCCACTTATAATGTTATAAAGATTTTGACATCAAAAAAACATAATTCTGAAGTAATAGGTATTTACTGTCCTGTTTTCACTCTGTTTGACTAGGCGTGGTGATTGTAGACACAGAAGTAAACACCCACTGCTGTGATTGGCCAACAGTTGTGTGTGCTTGACAGATACATCCTTCATAGATGGGCACAGATGTGATTTAGATTAAAAACACATAAATACTGAGTACATATCAAATGGTCTGTAATAACAGACAAAGCAACTCACACTGGTGTGGTGCGACATTACCAACAGACACAATATCTTCAGCACTGCATCGTCTTTTAGTTTCAGTATTTTTTGTCGTGTCGAATTGTGCCTTCTTTTTTTTTTGGTGAAATGAAGTGAACAAAGGACCAATTTCTTACTGCCGCGGTCTGGATCTTCATTAAAAATATAGTTCATTCACACTTTCCTAAAGTTGGGACCAGAAGGAAGCTGATGGGCGGGGCTAAACAGGCAGAGATGTAGAATTAGTGGGCGGGGCTAAAACGGGCAGAGATGTAGCAGTAGGCATTGATCTTCTGCAGTGGTGGGGTTTAGCCACACTATTACACCATAAAGTGCCACATTCCACAACCTGTTGTTTTGGCAGATTGGCTTTAATATAAGCTGTTTTTAGACTAAAGAAAAAGTTTTGAGTTCTGAAACTTACAGGATGTTTTGACGGTTCAATGACTCTTACTGTATATGTCAAAAGATCAAGGGAATTTAGATTTATGTTCATGGCCCCTTTAAAAACTGGTTGTTAAAAAGCAATTGTATTGGTACATTTTTACAGATTGAAGCCCTGGAGAAAAGAAATGAAGACCACGTGCAGAAATCTGGCAAAAAAAAAATCTTCACGGACACCAGTGATGGCAGCCCACCCCAATTAAACACTGATGATGATTAACAGGAGCACAATAGTCATTTAAAAAATAAAGGAGAGAAATCCCTCCATTCACAAATAAGTCATGGAATGGGATGAACATCCATGTCCATGGGAAATACTCACGCCATCCTTCTGCTGTTAACACATTTGCTCGGCGTTGAAAGTGACACGTGATCATTTGAGACATCAAGCATAACCTGACATTTTTAACATACAGTTTTGGATGATGGTTTAAAAACGGGGGGAAAAAAGAAAAAAATATATATAAGGAAACCAGTAACTACAAAGAAATGTGTGGTGTTAAAAATGTGTCTCCTTTCACAATAAGAGCAAGCAGAGAATAAAGATCTCCTGAGGATCTTTGAATGCTCTGAAAGGGTGTGTTGATTTGAGCTTCAGTAATGAACAGAACTCAAGACATTGATCCAATCTGTTCATCATAAAAATGACAGCCTGGGTGTTTATGTGAAATAATTCTACTGCTAAGATGACTATTGTAGATTTGTGGTTTTTGAAGTCTATTGTAAAATCAAGTGATGATACAATTAAACTGCTGAATGCCATGATTGGAGTTCTTCTTTCTTGACCTTCTTGTTCTTACACTAAAATACAGTTTAAAGGAATAGTTCACCCAAAAAATTTTTAATTTGCAGAAATGTTTGCTGAGTTTGTTTCTTCATAAGATTTGGAGAAATTTGGCATTACATCAGCTGCTCACCAGTGGAACCCCCGCAGTGAATGGGTGCCATCAGAATAAGAGTCCAAACAGATGATAAAAACATCACAATAATTACAAAAAACATTTAACATTTTACTTTTTTTTTTTTTTCTTTTTTCCTTCTTCTCTTATTTAATGGCGGACTGCAACCAACGTTAAGGTGCATACCGCCACCTACTCTAATGAAGTATGTATATTTTCCAATTTCAGATTCTATTCCGCAACCCCGAGTCTTTAAAAAATTTAAATAGTGCCTTTCTGGTGATTCTTATTTCCTCTCCCTCTCCTTCTAGTCCCAGTATCCCTACTAGATTCCAATCCCGCCCTGTCTCCTGAACCTTATCTTTAAACACCCGTCTTTCCACCTCATTCAATTTACAGTACAATATTATGTGTTCAACATTTTCTTTAACCCCACAGTTTTCACAGTTCTCACTATTCCTTTTCCCCATTAAAAAGAATGTGCCATTCAGCCCTGTGTGATCCACTCTCAATCTTGTCATTACAATTTCCTCTCTCCTGGTCTTTTCCATGTATTTCTTTATACTGACAGTTTTTTGTATTTTATAATATCTCCTACCTTTCCTGTCTTCCTCCCACCATTTCTACCATATTTCAAGTCCTTCTTCTTAACCACCTTTCCTATTGGAATTGTAATTATTATTTCCTTTAGCAGCGCCTCTTTAGCCAGTTTGTCTCGTTACCTTTAACCCCTTTATGTGCTGGCACCCAGCAAAACTGTACATCTATGCCACCCCGATGTAATCTAAATAAAATGAGAAAAAGTTATATTAGTAGATCTTCTCTTACCGATGTCATTGACTGAATACTTTTAATGACAGCTAAAGAGTCTCTGCAAAGTACCACCCTATCTGGTCTGACCTCTTCAACCCACTGTAGTGCAATAATGGCTGCCACTATTTCTGCTGTATATACAGATAACCGATCATACAGTCTTTTGGAGAGATTTATTTTTAATTCTGGGATATGTATTCCAACTCCCACACAATCCTGTTTGTTCTTGGATCCGTCTGTGTACATTTTTTATAAATTTTAATTCAGAGTGAACCACTGCTATAAAGCAGGGTTCCTCAAATCTTGCCCTGGAGGTCCAATGCACTGCAGAGTTTAGCTCCAACCCTGATCAGAGTCACCTGCCTGTGATTTTCTAATGATCCCAAAGACGTTGATTGGCATTGATTAGCATGCTCAGGTGTGTTTGATTAGGGTTAGAGCTAAACTCTGCAGGAAAGTGGATCTCGAGGTCCAGATTTGAGGACCCCTGCTTAGTATAAAGAAACAACAGTTCTGAGTATTGTTGGCGACTTTAGAGCCCTATAAAGGTAAGTGAGTGGAATTCACTCTTGGAAATACGCCAGTGTCGTAATTGTGATAGCTGGATACGTGCATTTGTTTCTGACCTAAAAGCAATTCGCGTTTCGTGGAATTTCATGCTTGCTCACTAAACTTAAACCCTACCAGAACTTGGTTGCCAGGTTTCACAATAAAAACCCCGTCCAATTGCTATTGAAAACTAGCCCACTCGCGGTTCGAGGGAGAGAAAATTCACATTAAGTATCACATTATTGGGGTCCCTTCAATCTGGGGACATGTAAAACAACCCGCGTCAACAGTAGGCCTATTAAAGTATCCCAATTCCGCGTGAAAACTCCAGACTTGTCTAGAACAGACGTTTTTGGTGCAGCGCGGAAAAGAAACAAAAGGCATTTACTTTATTAGAAATCATTTTATTATCAGGTGTGTGTGTGTGTGTGTGTGTGTTTTAATGATTTCAAAGTATTTGCTGCTGTTTTAAAAACCTGACTTGTGAGACATACCTAAGAAACAGCTCAAGTTTTAATCCTTATAATATTTAGTAGCGCATATATATATACACACACACTAGTTCTATTTTAACAGAATAGTTTTCTACTTGCTTCTAAAAGTAGTCTACTTGCTTTAAATATTCTACATAAAAGGGTCATTCCATTCCAAAGGTCAGTTGCATTGTTAGTATAGTTAACTAAAACCAAAAAAAAAGTAAAACCAAATATGAAAAACTTAAAACTTTATCTCCGCTAGTCGCAGCATTTATTTTCACATGATGCATTTTAAAAAATAGACATTAATATAAACACAAAGAGAAAAAAAAAACTATAATGGTATCTCAATAATGCTAAAATAACACAGGACCGAAGTTATTCACATCTAAAAACTGTTTTTGTACTTCATTATGAAATTGTGATTTACAATTTTATACTTCATATGAAGTTTCTATCATTTAATAATAATTTAGATCATAATATTTGGATGGGGATTTTGTTTGCAGTGTTATTCCCAGCGCTGCAACTGGAGAACATGTACATGGTAAACAAAAACAGACCAAAACGTCAATAGAAAAGATTTTTTGCTGATTCATCTGTTACTCTTCCTTCAGTCAACATAAAGTGCACATCTTTCCTTCATGTTAGATGTTTTAAAAACAAAACGTAGAAAAGTAGGTCTGATGCATCTGCATTTTGGTCTGTTTTTGTTCCTTTTTCTTGGCTTTCATATTAGAAAAAAAAAAAAAAACACCCTGGCTATGCGTCCGGTACTAGACTTGTCATGGCACTTGTATAACCCTTCACTCTATTCTACAAAATACTATATGGTAATATATAAAAAAAAATGTCTTGGATGCATGAAATATATTTGCATGTAACCGTTAAGCCCCTAAGACTATTTCCCTAAAAGAACAACCTTGAAACTTGCGAAACACTGCATTTAGGGGAACGTCTTAGAACGGTGTCCCATAATTATTTTTTTCTTCCCCATTCCTCAAACATGTATGCCTGAGAATGTGAACAGTAGATTAGCCTATTTATCTCCATATGTGTGATTTTTATTTTCTCATGACAAAAAATGACTAGTAGGACAGTGTGTTATCAGATTACAGCCTGTATCTCATCTTCACCCTTTCTAAACTGCATATTCAGCTAATAACTTTAATTACTCTGTTATTATGCTTTCTAGAAATCCTGTGACTTTTACATTGTCCTACTCTCAGTTATTACTCCCATAGACAAAATAGAGCAAAAATTGAGACCTATAGCTCTATACTGTTAACTTTATTATTTTCCAATTTGTTTTTAGAAGTAACAATTTAGATAATTAACATTAATGAATTCCATAAGCTCTAATATCTGAGCAATAAAAACAAGTTACTTTTACAATGCCTATATACAGTTGTGAAGTGGAGTACTTACTCAAATTATTGACTAGTTTCACATTTTATACCACACAAAGATACTTAAAGGCATTTAAATCCAGAGCACTAATACCTTTCGAATGAATATTTTTTTTTTTTTTTTTATAAGGCATTGCATTGATTTGACAATTAACACACACACACACACACACACACACAAACTAATGCATAAAAACCAAGCTTGCTGCTTTGTGATATATGGTGTGCGTGTGTGTTTTACATCAGGCCAAAGCAACCAAACTAATCCCAAGCAACACGACCGGCTCATCCACATTATATACGTCACACACCCATGAGCAGAGAAGACCGTTTTAATGTCTGCCAAGTTTTAATATAGTTTTAGCTCTACATAGATTTCTGTCTGTGAGACCAACACATCTGTGCATATTTTCATGGAAACTGTGTTTATTATTTCTTTGTTTTCGGTGACAAGCCATGTATGGAAGCCCTGCCCACTTCATCTATGTGAGCTTGGCTCTTATCTTTCCCCCTCAAACCACTTCTGTGATCGTGCCGATGATATCTGCTGTTTCCTGTGACATGAAGTAGAACAAGACTACTGCATGAAACAGTGAGAGAAATAGAAGACATGCAAATCTGAAAGAAGTTGAGAAGAGTATTGAAATCGATGAATCCTAGTATAATAATGGCCTTTAGTAAAAAGAGTCAAAAGAAGACCTACATTTCAACATTCAGGTTTGACCTGAAGTCTTCAGCAGCATTGCAGACTCCAGTGGATGTGTCGAGGAGAACAGAGAATGGATTCAAACCATTGAACAGAGAGCAGAGCTGTCAGGAATCAGGTGAGAGCGATTTGTACCATGACCTACACTTTACTAATTCCCATAGATGAATCCTCTTTAAACCATTTTTTACTTCATCATCATGTTTAAACTTTTTGTAAGTCTCTTATGCTCCAAGACTGTATTATTTGATAAAAAAAAAAAAAAACTAAACCGTAATTTTGTGAAAAATTTAAGATTTAAAATAACTGTTTTCTATTTGAATATATTGTAAAAATGTAATTTATTCCTGTGATAGTAAAGCTGAATTTTCAGCATCATTACCCCAGTCTTCAGTGTCACGTGACCTTCAGAAATTATTCTTATATGCAGATGTAGTGCTCAAGAAACATTTCTGATTATCAATAATGTGTGCTGTTTATTGATGAGGATTCATTGATGAACAAAGTTCAAAAGAACAACATTACTTTGAAATAGAAGTCACTTGTAACATTATACAATGTTTTTAATTTCTCTTGATCAATTTAATGTCCTTGCTGAACAAAAAAATATTAATATTGTATATAAACAAAGAAAAGATGAAATCAATACTATTTTTAATATGTACCTTTTTTGTGTGTAAATATATATATATATATATATATATATATATATATATATATATATATATATATTAAATGTTAATGCACGGTAGAATGTGGGTTTGGAAATGGATTTGTATAAATTGCATTCAGACGGTTTCATTATACCTGTAGCCAATCACAGAGGCCTGCTGTGTCTAACTAGTCAATTATATGCCAGATTTCATTACCCCCACCCTATTGCAAGTCACATGACTGATGAGCCATATCTATATGTACATGTCTTGTTTAAGTTTGTGAGTTTAATGTCCGTTTCAAACAGCCAGCTGTAGTTCAGGAGTGTGTAATTTTCTGATTTATTAGATTAGTTATTTTAGTTTTGCCTTCAGTTAGATGTTAATGTTTTACTAACCATTTAAGGTTCAGCCACAATCAGTGAGTTCTTACAGGAGAAATGAGGTACTTGTGAATATGGAGTCTCTATATTGTGGTTTAAGAAGCAGAACTACTTCAGTCTGTGTGTCAGTAGACTCTCCTTCTGTTCTCCAGGTGCAGTAGCTGAGTTTTTGGATCCCCAGCAGCAGGTTGTGGTTTGTGTTGGAGGAACCGCTCGACTGCACTGCCGTTTCAGAAGCTCTGGACCTGTGGCTTCCTGCTGGATTCATGACAGTGAAAAGGTCTGAGCAGTTTGTGAAGTGGTACACCGGTTTAATTAATGTGATTCTCCACACCTGTGGTTCCTCTGGTAGGACACCTGTGTGGACTTAAGAACCGACTTCATGAGTCCACCACAACACACCAGTTTATTTGAAAGTCATTGAGCAGAGATCAATGGAATTAGAGGAGGAAAAAAAAGCTTGTTTTGATATTTTCAGTGTGCATGTTTCTCATTAGGTTGTGTTAGAAGGACCGCGAGTGTGTGTGACGAACACCAGCAGTAGCAGCACCCTTGTTCTCTCTAAAGTTCTTCCTGTAGATGTGGGAAGTTATTCTCTTTTTGTTTGTAACCGAGGAGGCATTGCTCACTGGACCATAAGCCTCAGAGTTATAGGTGAGAACTTTCAAATCTAGATTGCTTTAGTCCGTGTATATATCTGTTGTGATCGCATAACTACCAGTAGTCAAATTGCCTTGTTCTCATTTGTGGTATTTTTTTAGTTTTAGAAATTGTCTTTTTCCTTTGAAATTTCACTTTTTTTTTTTTTTTTTTGTGGCTTTTTTCGATTTTTTTTTTTTTTCAATTTAAATTTTAGGTCAAGATTTAGAAGTTATGTACTTGTCACTTTTAATCATTTTAAAATGTGTATATATTTTCAGGATAGCTTTTTAAAATGGTTTTTAGAAGTGTTTTTTTTTTTTTTTTTTTTTACATTTTATATAAGCAATACATTTGCTTCACATTGTTTCTCTCCAGATCGTCCAGACCCTCCAGCCTCGTGTCCGTTCGTGTCACAGCTGACCCACACGTCTCTGGTTCTGTCCTGGTCTGGGCCGTGTTTTGACGGAGGTTCTGCCATCACAGGTTACATGGTGGAGTTTCAGAGGCTGGACCGATCCAAACCCGGTGACTGGACTGAACTCATTAACCATTGTCTGAACACCTCATACCGGGTCCACTTTGGTCTTGACCCGCAGGGACAGTATCTCTTCAGAGTACGAGCCTATAACACAGCGGGAGTCAGTGATCCCAGTGAGGAGTCAGACTGCATTGAGATGAACACTGCAGGTAGACCAATGCCAACTTTTAAGCCATTTAAATACCTGCAAAATGGGCATATACAGCTGTTATAAAATTATAATAATTTTGTATTTAATATGAAGCTTAAATATTTGTGTAAAAAGCTTTATTACTTTTTGGGCAGTATTAAGTATATATAGTGCAGTAAGAATGCTAGTGTTCCTTTTGGAAGTTAGTGTTACTCAAACAAGAGATTAAAGCCAGATTAATGTTACAGGTGAGCCACAACAGGAAGTGACCTCATGTGTGGAGGTTGTGTCTGACACCACAAACAAAGCCAGGGATCATTATCACGTCCATGAAAAACTAGGAGTGTGGGTATAAGTCTATTCATAAAATCAGATCTAAAACCGATCTTTATCTTAAACAATCATCGTATACCTCCGCAGGGGGAAGTTTGGGGAGGTGTACAAGATGACCCATAAGCAGACGGGTCGGGTGTGTGCTGGGAAATTCTACCGGGCCCGTGTCTCCAGAGAGAAAACCGCAGCGCGTCAAGAAATCAAACTGATGAAAGAAATACACCACCCGAAGCTGGTGCAGTGTCTCGCAGCCTACGACACCCCGTCTGAGATTGTCATGATTATGGAGTAGTGAGTTAAAAATATTAGACCCATA
Source organism: Carassius carassius (assembly GCF_963082965.1). Classification (NCBI taxonomy): domain Eukaryota; kingdom Metazoa; phylum Chordata; class Actinopteri; order Cypriniformes; family Cyprinidae; genus Carassius; species Carassius carassius. The sequence continues at coordinate 24,438,516 of NC_081796.1, forward strand.
TGATCTAATTTTTTTTTTTTTTTTGTGACACGATAGCTTTTTCAAATATACACGCACACTCTTATCTTTTAAGTGTCCTCTGGATCTGTTATGCATTAACTTCTCTTATCCATTAACACTCAATTTAACTTAAAATTTAAGGGAAATATCAATATTGAAAAATGCATTTAATTTAACTGCTAGAATGCTCCTCATATGATGAACATTTTCAATTTTAGGAGTGGTTTAACAAGTTTTTTTTTTTTTTTTTTTTTTAAAAAGCGAAAGTTACTTTTGTTTTTAAATCAAAACTTGTGTACAAATGAAGCCAGCATGCATTTCTAACCTGTAATTGTTCGGCCTCATTCAAGTATTGCAGGTGGGGAGTTGTTTGAACGGATCGTAGATGAAAATTTCGAGCACACAGAACCCAACAGTGTGAACTACATGCGTCAGATCCTGGAAGGAGTCCAGTATATTCATAGTAAACGCATTGTTCACCTCGACCTGAAACCAGAGAACATTGTCTGTGTGAACAGCGCTGGGACACTCATCAAGATCATTGACTTCGGATTGGCCAGCAAACTGGGTGAGTCAAACAATTTTAGTTGTAGTACCAAAATGGTGTATCCGCTGAATTTTATGCTCCAATTTAAGACTAAGACAAATAAGTTAAATACAAGTAAACGCTTGTTTACTTAACAAAATTGGAGCCTTTTTAATTCAAATCAAATAATTCAAATCTTTGGTTCGTTTCAGAATGCACACCGGTAATTTAAGACTCGTTCATAAGTTACTCAAATGTCCTAATTGAGCTATGGCCTAGTCATGTCTGTGAAACTAGGACTTTATTGCCTTAAAGTTAATCAAAGGAACTAAATTGAAGACTTGGGATCTGCAGAAACCCTGCAAAAAATTGGTTTAAAAAAAATCCACTTTTTTTTTTTTTTGCATTGCTTTATTTCTCTTATAGTCACGTTTGAATAAATCGAGACGCACTGCAGTACATTCATCCCTGTCGGTGTTATGTTGGGTTGTGGTTGGGGAAGAGCCACATGAGATGTCCCTTTGAGCATTCCCACTGAATCCGGATCAGACTTCCAGATGTTAATGTTTTAAATTCCAGAACTGGCTCTCCACACTGGTGGCAGGTTCTGAACAGTCCCGCCAAACTGGATTTGTTGACCACCCATTTTGTTTCCTTTGGGTCCACTATCCCTCCTGTCATTGAAATGGGATCAGATGCTGTATCAGACAAAGATCTCATGGCATTTAAGCGTTCCTCCAATCGCAGGGTAGTCTGTGCGAGTTCATCCTACAAGACCGAAAAATAATCAGTAAGCAGTTTGGAGTGAATTGTTGATCCTAAACTTTTATATAAAAAAGAATATTTAACGCTTATTTTCATAGACCAAGTACCCTGGTGTGCATTCCTTTGCAAAACTAGCATTTTTATAGAGGAAAGGAAAAGCAGCTAAGTGTCGAGCATACATTTATTCCATGGTAGGCATTTCCAAACTTTCCACTCGACTGTCCCATTTTTACCAACCTTTCTCTCCTCCCAGAGCACTGCGTAGTCTTCCTCTGTATTTGTGCTTAAAGATGAACTCTGCTCCATCATGGAGTTTTGTTCCTCATTGTAACCCATCCTGACATCTGAGTCTGATCCATCCTCCATTAGTTGTTCAGGCTGTGTTTGTTTATCCTACATGGCAGAAAATGGAGATGCATGCAAGCTATAATGCAGTTGTGGTCGCCACAACTTTACATTTTAATATAAACTTCCAATGAGAAGCATGTTGTAGATTTTATTTAAATAAATTGTAGCTCATCCAATTGGTCTGTTTCTACAGTTATGAATCAAGTGTGCATTAAAAAGACTAGATTTACAAACATTCCAATTCCAAAATTTGAAAAACAAATGCAATCAAGTACCATTTAATTTTTTTTTTTTTAAATCACAAGATTTTTCAAATATAGGCATGACTACATTTGTGGAATTTTTGCCAGAACATGAAAATTAGTTTATAAACTCAAACACTGTACATGTATAACTGAAAATAACTATGAAGTTGGAATCGAGTCAAACAGTTGGAGCCAAAATGTTTTCAGGAATTTAAACTTTGCAATAAATTAAGTGCTGCACTGCAAACCAATGCAATTGTGGCACAACCTGGTCACACAACTAGCATATGTGAGCACTTACCGGCTGATAAAGCCATAGGGGAGGGACGTCGTAGCAGATCCCACGGACCTCAACGTTTGTGGACTGGGGATCTGGGGACCCTAACCCTGGCTGAGGTGAATTGCTCTGTGTCGCCTATGACAATCCACGTTTCAGATAATTGTATCAGATGCAGTGTAAACCAAATGCATATAAGCTCTAACGGTTTAGAGAGTTATAGTTAGCTATAGCAAATAACCATTAAAGAGTGTGGCATGGGTTGACTGACCCAACAAACCCTCCATTGTGATGTATTTGTGTGGGTTTTTTTTTTTTTTCTTTCTGTTATCTCATTAGCAAAGTGCCCCAATTTACCCGAATTTACAAACCTCAGATTTCAGCGCGGATGTTGACTTCTGCCGTTTTCCTCTCTTTCTCTGAGTTTCACTGGAATTGTCTTGTGAATGTTCACCACACAACCTTAATAAACGAAAAAGGGGAGGGGGGGGGTGAAAATATGAACTCTGAACTACACCTTCCCGACCTACACGATACATTTCTGTAAAGAAATTCAAAGTTCTAAATTTAAACGGTTACTCGTGTACGTTTTACAATAAAATATTCATTCAATTTCTTTACTTGTAGGAATGCACTATATATATATTGGCCACCATATCAGTTTAGGCCAATAAATGCTCCACTTCCTGTTATCGGTATTAGCCGGATTTAAAAAATTTGGCCGATATCTTAAATAATGCAAACAAGTCGTTTGTCATTTATCACCTTTATGTTTCTTATTTATAAGTAAGACTTATGATTAAATTTGGTAATGGGAGAGTAAAACTATCTTTAAAATGCACACTGTTCAAACTTGGCTGCTTGTTGAAGTGTTTTGGATATGGCTTCTAAATGGTGTTCTAATATTTTTTTTTTTTTTTTCCATCGGGCTCTCAAAGTATATAAAAAAATGTGGATATAGATTTACCGGCCAACATTGGTTTATCAAATAAAAATACATAATCTGTATCGGCCAAGATTTTTGTATCGATGCATCCATAATTATTTGTATATTTAACTTGGTTCGAACTAGATTCTTTTTATTTGAAATGTTAATTGTCCGGCAGTGAAAAGTTTCGTGTTTTACAATTATTTTATTATTATTTTTAACATTAGCTGGCGCCATACTTCTTGATGTGTTACCAAACGGTCACCCGAAACTGATCACATTTGCTAGGTGTCTACAGTCCTTGGTATCCATCCCGCAACTAAGATCTCTAACCTGTCCAGCAAGAAGAAAGCCAGCTGTGGGTCGCTCTTAAATCCCATGAGATCTCGGATCTGTCTCCATCGCTCGAAAGCTCCGCCGAGGTTGATACTAGTTCTTTCGCTAACTCGTTTACTTTCCCGTTTCGCTGACAGGTTCTGTGCGGCTCGAGGCGAAGGTTTCCGTTTCCGTTTAGAACGATCCATAATACGTGACGACTAGAGGACTGTTTCTAAAACAATCTTCATTTACTGTAACCGCTAGTCCGCGAACACAACTATTCGCGCCTAACTTTGTGTTGACGGACGTTACGTAATCACGTAACCACGCGGTTTCCGACTGAATCCGATCCGCCACACTTAAACGAATCCCCATTCACTACATTAAGCCTATAATGTTGTTTTTGTTAGGAATAATATTTAATGTACTCTCCTAGTAATTAAGCTCACTTCTATTAAAATTGTCATTTAATCGAGTAGCTTTAAAGAGGTTTCAGTAGTTCTCTCGCGCTTCGTGTGCTTTCTGAATACCAGCATTGCCATCTGTCGACGTGGATCAGCATTACAGTCTCAGTGCATCATGTCTGATGTCCCTGTTTTTTATTTATTGCAGAAATCTAATTCGATACAGAACATAAAACATGGGGGGGGGGGATACAGAGAAGCGAGAATGGGATAAAACTAACAAACTACGATTTACTTAAACCGTTCTATAATATGAAATGTTCAGAGGTTGTTTTTTTTTTTTTTTTTGCATTTTTATATCAATATGGTACAATTTTCCTATTTAAATCAAAGGGATTTAAACAAGTTAGGTCTAAAGCAATATAAAAAAATATGATCATATGTGTAATGTAACTGATTACATTACTGTTTTGTCATGTAATTTGGAATCCGTAATGAACTACAATTTCTAAGTAGTCTATCCAGCTCTGTGTGTACATAATCTAGTTCTTTACCTGTCCAGAAGATAAGTCAACCTCTGCGTCGTTCTTCATGCCTTTCTCCACCTTCAGCGCTTTCCATCTGGAATAGGCCTCGCCGAGGTTTCAGTTTTTTTGCCTTGTCTGTCTCTCTACCGCTTCACATCTGTCCTCTTTCGTTTCCTCAGCAGAGTTTGTATTGTCTCAGTGGTTGATGCATAACTGTGATCCATTTCTTCCTCCGAAACGTCTGAATTGAAGTCCTGGCTGATCAGTGATAAACTACTCGGTCTCTTAAAACAACCCATCTCACTGTTTAACATTGTGTAAATTACATTATAGTGCATATACATTAAGTGATTTTCTAAAAGTTAAAACCATAATAAATGGAAATGTATGCATCTTTAACTCTAACTCCCTCAGAGACCCCCCCCCCCCAAGCTGTGTCCATATACCTCAGGTTTTTGTAAATGAGTCAAAGGCACATCTGTGTTTGCTCTGAAATAGTCTCTTGAAAAATTTTCACTGTGCAACCTCAATATCCAGATGAACATTGTTGACTGGAAATGTGAAAAGTCACCCTGTCAGGCTCACTAATACACTTATGTACACTTATGTAGCTTTTTTTTCTTTAAGTTCTTGCATCCTGGAAATGCACACTTGTGCATTTGTTTTCAACCACGAGGACCCAGTTTTTATAAAACTATCCAGTGTAAAATGTTCACTGCAGAGGCAGGTGTTGGTGGTGATCCTCAACTCTCTATCAAGGTGCCTCTTCACAAAACTAATCCCCCTCTTCTTGATCTCATCGTTTTTAGGAAATTTAAATGAGGATACAGAGCTGTTTTTTAAATGACCAATGACGCAGGCATAGCTAGCTAGCAAACTGTAGATGTAGTAACTCTAGTGTTTGGGGAGGAGCCATGCTCAGTGGCTCCAGTGCGTGTTTTTTAGAAACGGTGTATGGATTTTTGTACTGATTTAAAAACTTGATTTTAATTATCTAGTCTTGGAATTAAACTGTCAGTATCAAACTTCATATAAATTACAAAAATAACTTTTCATATGAGTGACTTTCATTTGCATGTTATGTATATTGTATAAAATAGTTTTTAATTTTTGCTTTTTCAGAGCCCGGTAAACATCTGATGGTGTTGCATGGGACTCCAGAGTTTGTGGCCCCAGAGGTAGTCAATTATGAGCCTGTAGATCTCTCCGCTGACATGTGGAGCATTGGCGTCATCTGCTACATCCTGTAAGGGCTTAGAATGAAGCAGTTTATGGCCTCCACCTCAATTTCTATTTACTAATGTGCACTTTCAATTCTTTTCCACCGTTTCCCAGACTGAGTGGCGAGTCTCCATTCCAGGGAAACAGCGATGCCGAAACCTTAGCTCTGGTTACTGCAGGGGAATGTGATTTTAACCCTGAGGGTTTTGATGACATCACTGATGAAGCCAAAGATTTCATCTGCAGTCTCCTGAGGAAGGATCAGAGGTGAATGAAGGAATGTGAATTGAGAAATTGGCATGGTCACATGCATGTTTATATTCTGCTAATGATCTGTAACGGTGTTATTTTAGTATAATTGTACCATGTTTTTATTTTTGATTTAGGTCTATAATATAAGTTTTTATGATTTTCAGTCAACTGTCATGGAAAATGGTTATGGCAAATTATAAATGGCAAGTCTCACAAGTCACTCTAGTTGTATGAAGAGTTTATTCCATTTTTACACTTCTAGAACAAGACTATCATGTGAGGAAGCATTGGCTCATCCCTGGATCGCTTTATTTGAGGACTCGAACTCCAGATCAAATAAATCCCTTAACAAAGACAAGATAAGAAGGTTCCTGGCCCGACAGAAATGGAAGGTATGAAATTTCAAAATTCCTCTCCGCCGTTTTAGAATCAAGGTCTCAGGTGGTTCCTGATTTTTCATGTGGTCCTAATATTACTTTTCTCTTTTTAAAACCGCAAATCATGCACCCATCTGTTTGGTCTCGCAGAAAACCGGTAAAGCCCTGCTTGCGCTGAAAAGGATGGTTCGCTGCAGCAAATCTGATGCACTGCATTCTCCCATTTCTGTAGATGGTAAGAATCTGTTTGTCCAACTACTGCAATGTTTAGAAAGCCATTACACATTACTTCTGCAATTCTGTTGGTTTGCCCTCTTATGATGTCCCTGTCACATTTTCAGTGAATGCTCTGGGGAAAGAAGCCGAACAAACTGTGGCATCTCTGGAAAAACAGTTGTGGAGTGAACCACGTTTCTATCGAGCCCTGCATGACGTCACGGAGAGCTGCGGAGCCACGGTGCACCTGGCCTGTACCATACAAGGTACAGTACTGCTTACAATGTTTGGCAAAAAAGGCGTTTTTGAAAATGGGTGATCGCAGACACTTCTGCAAACCTGCAGAAATGAAAATGCATGGCTATTGTGATCGTTTAAAATTGCTGCATCTTTTTAAGATCCTCCTGCAGTACAACTCTGAAGTAGGGTTTTTATTGGACCATAGTTCACTGAAATGACTTCTGTTTACAGGATATCCTTACCCTGATGTGGTCTGGCTGTTTGATGATGCACCGCTGGAGAAGACCGGACGCGTTCAGCTGAATTATGATCAGAACGGCACTTGCACACTCACCCTTGCTCAAGTACAACCAGGGGATTCTGGGATTTACAAATGCTGTGCGTCCAACAGCCTTGGGCAGGCACGGTGTTCAGCCAGACTCACCGTGCAGCTCCAGAAGATCTAATCAATGATGTTGTGTGTGAAGAAAATGGATGATTTCTGAAGTGAAACCCAATGTTTGGAACAATGTACAAAAATGATGCTGAAAAAAAGTGCTTTTAAACGATCCACATGTGTGATGTCACTAGAAGCTGTTGTAATTCACAATTTCTGAATTGTTCTTTTTGTTAGTCTTAAAGTCACCATTTGCTTCACAATCTTATTGTTAGCTTCAAGTTTAATTTTATCACTTTCCCTGGTTTGAACGTTTTTAGCCACTTACGAATTAAGATTGAGCAAGGGTTTTTTTTTTTTTTTTTTTTTTTTTTTTTTCAGCACTTGGGCATGAATTGATTTCTGCTTAATTTAAGACCAATACATTTTTAAAAAGTAACATTTGTTGTACATTCATGTGTAAATGAAGAATAAATTTTAAGTTTTAAGAAATGAAGAGGCTTTATTTTTTGAATGGCTAATCCATGAATACATCAGTCATCTTGTAAAGTTGCCTAAAATCCCTGACCAACTGGTCCGTTATGGGTTAATCTGACATTCACTTAACTTTGGTCTTCAGGAGGCACGATCTCTTTCAGAGCATGTATAATCTACACCACAATCACTGTCAAAACCTTTTCCACTGAAAATAACGTTCACTGGGTTTAGAAAAGTAAATGGCAGTGCAACAACCAAATATGACTATTTAACAACTGGCTTAAGAACAAGTGGTAGACCGTATATTGCAGATCTATTAAAAGTTCTCAAGGTGTTTTCTGTAGCTAATCTATTTTAACTGCATAAGAACTGGAACTGGCTCATTTGCTTATGAAGATTACAGATGTTTGAAACAAACATTACATGACGCAAGCCTTTCTCAGGGTGAAGATTTGATTTCTTCTTGTCTCTTCTGAATCCGCTGCTGTAATAGACTCCAAGCTTTCAACACCTGGGGAAACATGCATGCATTAATGATTAGCTGCATGTTTTGAGGTTAATAAAGCACCTCATCCATCGAGTCGGTCCTGAACTGGGGTGTGTACCTGTCTCTGAGTAACGTCAGGTTCCCACAGTGTGCACAGCACTACGTTAGCATGTTCTATCAGCTTTGCATTTGTCCACTGGCTCTTCAGTCTCCTCAAGGCATCTTCCTCCTTCACACCATCACGTTGGACTATACGCTTCACTGCCTGAGACCGAGAGAGAGTTAACATCTAGAATGCCCTAATATTGTTAAATGTATAGCAGGATGCAAAAATCTGTGATAACTAGTGAATTTAAAACTTTATGAACTTATGAATATAAGTGAAAAGATGAAAAATCATCAATAATGGAAGAAAATCGGACAAAAAGTCAATAACACTACCGTTCAAATGTATGGCTTTTTTAAAGATATATTTATTAGCTTGGTAATGCCTTTTAATGTGATAGGACAGAAGAGAGGTGACAGAGAGATGCACAATGAAATATTTAATCTATATCAGGCTTTGTTTTTACGTTGCTTTGTTTTTAATTTTTCAAAGTGCTGTTTTTATTTTTTATAATGTTTAAATCCCTGAATATGGTCTCAGGTCCTTCGACCTCACAGTATAAAAATAAAAAAAATAACAAATGTCTCTCTATATTAAAGTTTTAGCACCTCTTCCTCTGGGATGGTTGCCACCCAAACCTCATGCACCAAATATGTCCATCCCGCCTCCAGCAACACGGCCGCATCCACCACGCAAACACGCTTACCTGAAAACAAGAAGTGAGAATTAACCCCACTTGAAAAAAGTCCATATAGAGCATGAGCTGAAAGTGATAAATGCTTCACCCTGTTCATTTGCATGTTTTATTTTTTTTTTCACCAGCAGAGCAATCTCAGGCCACACAATATCTGTCAGAGCTTTCAGACGGTCCTATAAAAAAAAACACACACACACATAAATACAATGTGAACAGGACGGAAGATGTGTTCTGGATTCAATTATATTTATCAGTGGAGTTAATTACCTGGTTACCAAATACTTTTCCACCCAGTACTCGTCTGTTGATGGTCTTATCCTCATTAAGAATATCTGATGGCAAAAGAAACCCAAAAAACCATTAACTTACATTTTTCAAATTTTTTGTAGGGGAAAAGTGCAGGCCATTTATAAACTCAGATCCATTCGGTGACTATACACATCTCCTCTCTGTACCTGGGCCGAACTCCTGGATGATCTTATGATAGGCAGATGTTTCCGTCAGGTAGGCCTCGTGACCGAGCTGATCGCAGTCAATCCTCACAGCGCCGAGAGCCTCCAGTCTGTGTGCTATAGAGCTCTTTCCCGAGCCGCTGCCGCCCGTCAAACCAATCACATACGGATCCAGAGGCAGATCTGGCTGTGGCTGTTTTTGAACAAATAAATGCAACCTTGGTGAGCAGAAAATCTTACCTACCCCAAACTGCTGAATGGTACTTTATATGACTAAATACATCATCTAAAAAAGAATGGCAATGGAGAAAGCAATAGCAGCTGAGCTAAACCATGCATCACATGACCAACATGCACATGACTGAATGGTCCTCATTAAATTACACAGCATTCATTATCCCATGATTCTTTAAATGAATGTCTGAGCGCCCATTGCTACAGAAGAGAAGACAAGTTCTGACACTCTTTTTGCTTAACAGATGTTTTTTGTGCTTAATTGCCTGAGACATCTTCTATGTAACAATTCATCCTGAATAAGAACATAATATTAACCAAGTCCTCATGGAAAAAGTCTTCTTTCCAATAATAACACAAAGTTAAATTCGCCAGTCAGGTTTAAAAAGACAAATATAAATATAACCGTTATGGACAAATGCATGATGAAGTGCATTATGTGATTGTGGAATTGTAAGTACTATAAATTAAGATAAATGTTCGTACAGATGGATGTTTGAGCAGCGTGCCCAGCAATCTTGTTCTCAGGCTGGAGGAACTGATCTTCTCCTCCTCGATGTCAGTATGATGGGCATCTTTCAACAGCTGGATCTCGTACAGAACCAGTTCAGCCAATCCCTGCACAGAAAAGACCACTTAATCTCATACTAATGGTGAAGCATAAACAGCAAAGTCCAAACGCACTGGGATCACTTTGGTCACGAGCACACTGAATTCACATGGATAATTAAGTTCAAAGATCACACATGTCTAGTTTATGACTTAACGAGGATTAAACATTTCCATTTTAAACTTCACGAGAAAGATAAGCATTACACTGAATTTATTTGATAAAAAATACAATAAAAGCTGTAATATTATGAAATATTATTACAATTTAAAATAGCTGTTTTCTGTTTGAATATATAGTAAAATGTAATTTATTCCTGTGATGCGCAGCTGAATTTTCAGCATCATTCCTCCAGTCTTTAGTTTCACATGATTATCAGAAATCATTCTTATATGCTGATTCGCTGCTTAAGAAAGATTTATGTTGAGAAACCTTGATCCTTTTTGTTTTTTTTTCAGGATTCTTTGATGAATAGAAAGTTCAAAAGAACAACGTTTATTTGAAACAGAAATTTATTTAGTAAATATCTTTACTGTCACCTTTGATCAGTTTAATGCATCCTTGCTTAATAAAAGTTTTAAGCTCTTTGAAAAAAATCTAACCGACAGATATTTTATCAGATATTTTTAAGTGTCCGAATACATTTTGAAATACTGTATGGTTGTGGTTCTCTGGTCTAAAAGTAAAATTTTTTTATAGGCACCGGATAACAACCAATAACGTCCTCACATTTTCCGCACGCTTCCTGTTGACAGCTACACCCCCTTTCCTCGTCTCCTCACTGACCACAATGCACTGCAGCTCAGGGTCGCTTATGGACGGGCCGAAGGGGTCGGAGAGAGGAACGATTTCGTACTTGAGCGATGGTTTTACATCGTTCAGAAAGTCCTGGAGCTTCTGCACACGCTGATAATACGGCTCTATCAACTCCTTCAAGACCTTATCTACACAAAAAGCAGAACACATTTAAGAAATTACTACAAAAATAGACCTTTTTTTGCAGTCCGAACTGTTTTGACACATTTCCAAGTCGTTATCAGTTGATAACAATGGTGGCAAAACGTCTCAAACTCTACTACACATTCATCCAACTACCACATAAATTTTAGAGCTGCTTTGAACAGATTTAGCATGTCATCACTTGCTCACCAATGCATCTTCAGCAGTGAATTGGTGCCGTCAGAATGAGAATCCAAACAACTTCAAAATAATCCACAAGTAATCCACACCACTCCAGTCCATCAGTTCATGACTTGTGTTCGTAGGAAACAAAACCATCAAGACATTTTTTATAAATGTTTAATCAGCTGTTTTAACTCTAATTCTGATGGCACCCATTCACTGCATAGGATCCATTGGTGAGCAAATCTGCTCCAATGAAGGAACGATTTTCATTGTTGGCTGAACTATTCTTTCAAAGCTTTCTAGAGGGTTTCCACTTACTTTTTAGTAGTTCCTGGTCACACACGCCAATGACAAAGCGTCTGTTGGCCATCAGACAGGAAATATTCAGCAGAGTCTTGTGGGCCCCATGCAGACGGTCAAAAGTGCCGCCAACCACCACATCACTGAACGTCTCTAAAGGTTTTAATTGTACACCACTTCCTCCTCTATCATCATCTTCCTCGACTTCTTTTAGTCGTGGGTACAAAAGCACAGATGAGAGACTCGGGTTGCAGTCATAGCAGTAGCCTGTGTACTTCTGCAAGCACTGGGTGACCAGCGAGGACTGGCCTGAATCCTGAATGGGGAAATCTGTGAGCACTACTTCTGGCGAGTGGGATAGCGTCTGTGGGGTGGGAAAAGGACTGTTGTTTCCCCTCAATGTTGCAGATTGGGCGTGGACATTACTGAGCAGCACCCTGACGTCAAGGTGCGCGCAAATGTCAGCAGCATTGCTGTAAAGGCGGGAGATGAGAGTGCAGAGATCCACCAGGGGCGGGATGTAGACAGGCCGCACCTGTCCACCTGTGCTCAGGTTGAGACCGGGGTGCAGATGGACGTACAGTGTGCGCTCGACCACCTGGGCGGCAGACGTGAGGACAGGGGCGATGCGGAGATGGAGGACGTGTAACGGAGACGTAAGGACCAGGATACCGGTGCTGAACATGGACATGATTGACAGCTGATGGTGACTTTCTGATCTTAGACACTGAAAGATATAATACAGATCTGATTCAAATTAACACATTATTTATGCAGTTCAATAAAGAGATACTTATGAAAATACACATCTTGAATGCAATGTATATGCATAAAAATCTGCCAAATGAATAAATGTCAATAAATATACAATTATGTATTGTTATTTACATATCGCAACTTTAAATAGTTTTAAGCACTTTTAATTTGTAAGTAAACACATGCATATTTTTCTACCTTGAATTTTCTACCTCCTACCTGAGTTTTGCAATTTGCACACTGATTAAACTGTGTTGCATAAATAAAACCTGGCAAAAATAACTCTAATAATTAAAATAAAAAGAATCTATAAAAAATATAACTCTCATATGAATCATGCACATTTTTATTAGAATAATTCCATAAAACATGAGAAAAAAAATCTGGAATAATTAGAATGATACAAGTTTTGATTAATTTAATAAAACCTGGTAAAAAAAGAACCTTTTAAAATATTATGTTAAATATTATTACTTATATGTATCATGCAAGTCAATGAAATGTGACAAAAATTACCTTAATAATTAGAAACACACGATTTTTCATTCAATAAAACATGACACAAATTACCTTAATAATTAGAATAGAATAGGATAGAAGAGACATATTGCTCTCAGTCGAGGAACGTTTGATGAAAACCAATAAACATTAAAAAATAATTTAAAATAAAACGAAAAATAGCAGATTAGAGTAATTTCATACACATATGCAGAGAGACTTCACTGAATACTTTAATAATTTACAGCAACTACAGGCGTTGAAACATAGTTAATCTCTTATATTTATCCATAAATAATTCCCGATTGGAACAAAAACAAGAAAGTTGATCCGGAACAACATACTGTAACGTCAGAGTACTATGAGCAAAACCTAACGTTACCTGAGTATATTCTGCCGCTCAGGATGTTGAAAAATGCTAAATGTGGAATATTGTTGCAGAAGATAACTGTCTGGTATCAGTCTTCGTCATAATGACTATATAAAACACTAATGTTTTGCTCAGCAAAGCGAACTCACGTCCAGTTGACCTAAACGGCCATGTGCAGGAATACTGACTGGTGATTGGCTAACAGAGTGAGTTCCTTCCCGAATGAATCATGGGAAATGTAGTTTAGCGCCTCTCACTTCCTCGTCCTTATTCAAACGTTGTCATTGTAAATGAATGAATGTAATTATGTGATTGATTAATTGAGTACTTTTGATATGAAGAGCACATTTTAACACATTTTACATTAGTGCCTCATGTTTTTTTGTCAACAATTTGTTTTACGGTTTACATTACATAACTGCATAATATTGTACAGTACGTTTTTCTGTACCAGATATAATGAATTACATGCTTTTATCAGCATAAAATTGTTATTCCTGAAATAAACACAATTTTCAGATCAAGTTCTAATGAGGGATATTATCCAGAAATACATTGAAATATTTTCACACATTTAAAAAATTTCAAGGCTAGAAACGAAGGAGTAGTTTGTCCAATTCATTCTTCCAATCTTGATGACGGCTCTAATATACTGTAAATATTTCATGGGAAGGCATTTGACTGAATTTCTTTATGGCAGACTACTAAACATGTATTAAAACAGATTTTATTTGACAAAATACAAAAATAACTTTTCATTTATAGCTATTTCTGTTTTACAAGGTGATTATCATCTTGTCATCTTAGTGGTTAACTAAAAGAACTAAAAAGAAAGAAATTGTACACTGACAACAAAGTCCATAACTCCAAAAACAGTAAAACTAACTAAAACTAGTTATAAACTTTCAAGGATTCACAGGATCACTTCAAATATATTTTTGCATTCAAGTTATGAATGAAAAAAACACAACAAACAATGTTGGCAATTTCTATAGCAATGTTTCGTCTGGCAGGTCTAGACTATATATATATAATAAAACAGCAATGTTACAGTAATGTCTTCATGTTATGTCAATATATTTTCAGAAACACACTCTATACAAATATATAAAAAGATACAAATGCTTGGCAAACTGACTGCAAGACCATTGGTAACAGTACTCAAGGGGGCGATAAGTTTTCCTGCCATTGCTAATGACCGTTTTCACAGCGCTCACTGAGAATGCAAAGTGTTCTTGCATTGCAGTGTTAAAGGTGTGCCAAATTAGACTGCAAAATTGCACAATTTGTTTCAGGCCTAAAAATTGTTTTTGCAAAAACAAATTTGGAATGCAGTAAACCTCTGTATCTGATATATAAGTTGTTTAGAAGTTTCTACAAGAAGTCCCTCATGATAGCATGGGTATTATTTTAAAAGAAAAGATAAACAAAATGGCATATGTTTTTTTGACTGTTGGTTGGACTCCATATTAGATTGATCCACAAATACTTTCTGGTCGTTAGATCAAACAATTTATGGTCAATTTAAAGTGTTAGTTCACCGAATAATCAAAATTATGTCATTAATAAATCATCATGTCGTTCCAAACCCGTGAGACCTCCGTTTATCTTCGGAACACAGTTTAAGATATTTTAGATTTAGTCCGAGAGCTCTCAGTCCCTCCATTGAAACTGTGTGTACGGTCTACTGTCCATGTCCAGAAAGGTAAGAAAAACATCATCAAAGTAGTCCATGTGACATCAGAGGGTCAGTTAGAATATTTTGAAGCATTGAAAATACATTTTGGTCCAAAAATGAGCAAAAACGACGACTTTATTCATCATTGTCTTCTCTTCCATGTCTGTTGTGAGAGAGTTCAAAAGAAAGCAGTTTGTGATATCCTTTAATATTACCCTTTAATATTCACGAACGAATCATTCGATGTAATCGGATCTTTTTTAATGTGGCTGACACTCCCTCTGAGTTAAAACAAAACCAATATCCCAGAGGAATTCATGTACTCAAAACAGTACACTGACTGAACTGCTGTGAAGAGAGAACTGAAGAAGAACACCGAGCTGAGCCAGAAAATGAACAAAAGATTGACTCGTTCTCGAGTCAAGAACTGGTTGCATCGGTTTTCGGATCACCAGTAGTTCTTTCTGACAGTTCGATTCAATAAACCGGTTGAAGAAAACGGTTCACCGGTTCTTTTGCGCTCGACGTAATGACGTCATTTGCGATAATTGCCCTTGATTCAAGCCTTTGGTTTACCCGCGCTCGTAACATTAGCACAGAATCAGTTCAGAATCAATCACCAAAAGAATCAGTTCAGTTCAGATGCTCTGTGCGTCACGCTGAATCACACTGAATCACACATGCGCAGTATCATTAGCTCCTCGGTTCTCGAATCAGACGCGACTGACAGAAACGGTTCTTGACTCGTGAACGAGTCAGTCTGTTGTTCGTTATCTGGCTTGGCCCAGTGTTCATCTTCAGTTCTCTCTTCACAGCAGTTCAGTGAGTGTACTGTTTGAGTACATGAATTACTCCGGGATATTGGTTTGTTTTAACTCAGAGGGAGTGTCAGCTACATTAAAAAAGTTAACAGCTTAAGTCATTTGTGGATTAATGCTTATTGGAGACGCGAACAGTTTCAAACGATTCAGTTTGATTTGGTGAACTGGTTCAAAAAGATCCGGTTACATCGAATGATTCGTTCACGAACCTGATATCACAAACTGCTTTGTTTTGAACTCTCTCTCACAACAGACATGGAAGAGAAGACAATGCTGAATAAAGTCGTAGTTTTTGATATTTTTGGACCAAAATTTATTTTCGATGTTTCAAAAAATTCTAACTGACCCTCTGATGTCACATGGACTAC
Organism: Carassius carassius; assembly: GCF_963082965.1. NCBI lineage: Eukaryota > Metazoa > Chordata > Actinopteri > Cypriniformes > Cyprinidae > Carassius > Carassius carassius. Next base: position 24,454,515 of record NC_081796.1, read on the forward strand.
TTTGATGATGTTTTTCTTACCTTTCTGGACATGGACAGTAGACCGTACACACAGTTTCAGTGGAGGGACTGAGAGCTCTCGGACTAAATCTAAAATATCTTAAACTGTGTTCCGAAGATAAATGGAGGTCTTACTGGTTTGGAAAGACATGAGGGTGAGTCATTAATTACATAATTTTCATTTTTGGGTGAACTATCCCTTTAATAAAATCGTAAAACCTGAAAAGCATTCAACTCCTAACTAAAACTATTTAATAAATCAAATTTTTTTTTTTTTTTTACAGAAAGTAGGTGTGACAATAGATTAAAATACATTTTCAAATATTGTTGTGTACAGTGGTGTCAAAAAAGTTGATGTTTATAAATTTGTTGAAAGGATGTCTTCAGTATGTAGTAATCAATAACCTTATTATTTTCCTGTTGAGTTTTGATGTACTCGATTTTATTGAAGTTAGCTAGGTGTCTTTGCCATTTAAAAAGTAAAAATAACAAATAGTACACAGTGTACCCTGCAGTGTTTATCAGCAGCAGCTAGCATTCCATAGTGAACATAACCAATAAGTTTACTTTTCCAGGTTCGCTGCATGATGGCTTTGCTGTTGCATATTGGACAGAAGCTTGAAGCACAAGAAATCATTGATCAGCTGCTGGATCTGGAGAAAAACCCAAGGAAACCGCAATACAGTTGAGTTTTATTTCAGCATGTCCAGAGCTAATTCTGGATTCCATGTGAAGTTGTACATTGCTTAGACCAGCAAGAACTTGATCTTTCCCAATTTTAACATTTCAGATCTGTAGGAATGTTAATTTTCTTGACTGAATAAGTGACTGTTCATTAAAGTTGTCTGTGTTTTATAGCATGGCAGTGGATTACCCTTTGGAGCTTTATGACTGCCACTTTGAGGGTGTGAATTGGAGGAAAGGAAACGGAGGAGAACTCTGTACCAACACTGGCTTCAGAACGCAGTGAAAACCCAAGTTCTGCTCGGCATGATCCAAGGCCTTCAGAAAACAAACACAGGTCTGCGTCCATACTGAAACTCAAACGACTCAAAAACACTTGACTTATAAGTCCGGAGTGAACTACTAACATACTGTCTGATGTTCATCAAAAAAGTAGCATGTAAAAAGTATCATAAAAGAGTTTTTGTTTCTGTTTTCTTAAAGATGACATCTCTGCATTGTTGGCCCTTGGAGGGCTCCAGGCAGAGGAAGTACCAGCCTCTTCTGGACCAGCCGTGCTGCCAGAGTTTGGAGTCCAGGATCCAGCACTTCGTGAAGAGAAGGAGCAAGAAGAAGGAGAAAACGGAGAGGAGACAACTGTTTTCGGGGGGAAAAGATCAAAACATTCCCCTCTGACAACAACAAATTAAATCCAGGAGCAAAACCATGGAGCAAAAACAGCAGACTGCCCATTACAAAACCTGTCAGCATACGGTTATGAGCCACTGTGTTTTCTACTTTGACTTTTAATGTGTGTGCAAAATAACATCAAATAATATTATGAATTTAACTTTATTCTCTTAGGAGCACAATTACTTAATTTTCTGTTTAGCCAAAAGAAACTCTTTTATTAAAGGATTGCTCCATGTGTTCTGATCATGTGCTCATTTATACACTAGAACAGTTGAAAGGCCCTTAAAGTTGGCAATGGCCATTTAGTGTCTTTATATTGTATTGATTAAACTACTGAGCAGATATTAAATCCATGTGGTTGCACTATTAATGGCACATCTGGACCTAGAATATGAATATATATGAATATGTTTTTTAGAATGTCCTGCTTTATGAATCATTATGTAATATCATATTGTCAATTACGTATTATCATATTCTCTAGAAGAACTGATGCCAAATTGAAAGCTGTGTCAGGATCAGTTAAATTAAAATTAAATATATTATATATTTTGAAATTAACCTTGACAATTGTTCATTTGGATGCCTGATATCAAATTTACTGAATAATATCAATAAAAAAACACTTATATTGAAATGTTCAGCATAGCTGCAACTGGAAGTTTGTTTCCATGCAAAATTTTTACTGTAGTGATTCTAAGAGTAAAGCTTTTTTAACCATCTGAGAAAAGAGGAACCAAGATCTCAAATATTTCAGAAATGTACGAATTGTACAATATAAAAAAATTGCAAGTAGAACATCAAATCATGTAACAATTCAACAGAAAACAAGTGATGCAAACACCATCCAGGCTGACATCTATGCTGGTTCCTTCAGGGTTTCTTGCATTTCCAAAACCAAATGAGGAAAATAAACAGCTATTCTTTATATATTCTTCTGACATCTCTGTTCATCTGAGATCTCTACATCCTCCTGACCAAATCAACTTATTCCAGAACACAATGTCATTTCCCACAGTGTGTCTGTTACGGACCAGTGGAAAGGACTGGAAGAATGCTGCCAGAACAAAACCACCTCCTCATCTTAAGGCATACAGTGGTCTTGAGTCCAAGGCTCTTACCAGGAGTAATTATTTTAAAGCTCTTGACCCTTCGGTTTGAGCTGGAGCCCATGGTTTAGATCCTTTCAGCTGGGGAGACATAAAGTGTGACATTCATTTTTTTTTTCAGCATGCAAATGTGTATATATATAGATATATATATATATATATATATATATATATATATATATATATATATATATATATAAAACCTAAAAAAAAAAAAAAAGTTAATTGAAATAAAACATTTTCAAATATATTTTACTTCGGCCATGGAAATATTTCTATACTCTATGTACTAAACTATATAGACAAAAAATAACTACTAAATATAAAAAAACAACAAAATTACAATACTAAAATAATTATAATGACATGCTCGATGATACTAAAATTAAACACTGGATTATAATGCACGAGTCATGTCGACTTTTATGATAATTTTGTGTCCTTTTTGAAGCTTGACATTATTCTTTTGTAAACAGATATTAATCAAAATATATTTTGTGTGTGTGTTCCACTGAAGAAAGAATGTAATACATGTTTGGAACGACATGAGGGTGAGTAAATAATGACTCTTGCAAAGTCTCGTTCCCGTTCTCAGGGAACCGAGGTTATGAAATATTAGAAATATTGAACAGTGTAAAAAAATTATATATACTGTATATATTTAATTACTTGCTTTGCCATCTTTATAGAGTGCTGACTAAATGTACTGACTTACAGATATTAAATCCACGTTGTTGCTTTATTAATCCCCCGTCTAGACACAGAATATGTTGAACTGTTTTTGAAAAAAGTACTTCTCATATTACCAACACAATGAACTGATCCTAGTCCAAATCCTTGATTATTTAAATTATTCTAAAGAAAAAATGCTATATACTGTATATACTTACAGCTTGTTTTTCCTGAGGGTAACCTGTGTTTTGTCACTATGAGGTCTTTCGCTTTCAGCTCCGAAATGATGGAAGACAGTGAAGTCAGTTTTCTTTTTAACCTTCTAATCGTAGCATTCTTCAGTTTCATCTTTTTTCTGCATGCTTTAATCTTTCTCAAGACTAAGTTCAAATTGTACTTCAATATCTCTGGGGATTCGGTCTCCTGCATGTCTGTGGTTGAGCTGCTGTCCTCTATGGAACTACAGGCTGTGTTTGAAGACCAAGAGCTGTAGCAATGATCATGTCTAACTGCAACGACACATATTTCAGTGGGGTACATCATCGGGGTCCCACTAGTTTCAGTCATGTCTGGATCTTTCTCTTTCACAAACTCATCCAAAACAACTTCCTCCTCCACAAACATTCTCCTGTCATCCCTTTTGAGACAGTATGTGTGAAATTCATGACTTTCCGGGTTCCTCTGCCTTACTTGGGTGCGCCGTGGATGCTTCTGAAAGGGGCCAGGGATGAAAAATATGGTAGGGACTGCCGTTTTAGCAAGGCACACTTGACCTTTATTGTTAGTGAAGAAGCAACTATCTTTAAAGTGGTGGGAACATAAGCGAGAAGATGGAGATGGCTTAAAATGATCACGTCTGATGTTCACCAGCCACCGCTGTAGCCGATCTTTATCACCTAAAGGGAAGCTGAGGGAAATAGATGAATTTCAGAGAGAGGGAAAGACAGTCAATTAGAAACAAAACAAGCTCATTCATAGTTTTTGGTCAGTAAAAGTATGCCACATCAAATAAAAAAAAGCCATACAACATAAGGAATTAATTTCGATTGAGGTAAAACTTTAGAATAATGGTGCATTAGTTAGGTGCATTTATTAATTAACATGAACAAACAATGAACAATACTACTGTGTTTATTAATCTTTGTTAATGTAATGAAAATACAGACATTCGTTGTTAGCTCATGCTAATTCACACTGCATTAACTAATGTTAACAAGCAGAACCTTTGATTTGAATAATGCATTAGTAAATGTTGAAATTAACATCAGCTAAGATTATTAAAAGCTGTAGAAGGATCGTTCTTGCTTGGATCATGTTAACTAAAGTAGTTAACTAACATTAACTAATGGACCATTATTTAAAGTGTTAACTTGATTTAATTATTATTTTACCATCCAAACCTAATTTATAAGGTTTTAAGATTTATAAATTTTCCACACTGTTCAAACTGAACTACTCAAAAAACTATCAACACACAGACAAAAAGTTAAAAAGACAAATAAGTCTTAATATTTGCACATGATATGCACGTTACGTAAATAATAACTGGCTAAATGTAAATGCAACTGTAATAATGTGGCTGGACGATTAAATTAAAAGATTGAATACATCCAATAACCAACCGACCGATGAAAACTTGTACTAGATCCTGGTGAATGCCGATTTGTACAATTCACAGCTGCACACGACATGTTAAATGTCAAAACACTGACACATCTTAACAACAACAACTTCTGTCTTTGGTTTAGCGGCGGCGCGCAAACGTTAACGGCGCGTTACTGCCACCTACCGGTAGTTTGTCATGAGACACACATTCATCTATTTCTCACGATTTTACCGTTATATGAAATGAGTGAAAACGGATAATCATTTTACTATAATTAATTAGTAATAATAATTATCAGTCATTAATATAATCTTCAGACGATGGCGCACTGCAAAGCTTTCTCCATATAAGGGTCCTAATAACAGACAGGCTATTAGTAACTTTTTTTATGTTTTTTTAATGGTTTTTCAATGGTTAAGCTTTCTAAACCAGCAAAAATCCAGACCTCCAGGGTTTATTAAAATTAATAGAGAAGTTAAACGTACGTTAAATTAAGTGGTAGACTCCAAACCATTAAAAAAACGCACTGAAATAGAAATATTTTTTTTATTTTATATTATTGTTAATAGTACATGTTTGCAATTTTTTATGTATTTTTTTCATAGCGTAAACTAGTTTTTTTTTTTGCCTAATAATGAAAAAAAAAAAGACTCACGGAGAGTCATATGACATGCTCGGGTCACGTGAGAATGTGAAAGACAAATAAAGTAAAACTCAGCAGAGAACAGCGTTATATATCCACTTCAGCGGATTCATTTTTAACATCTTCACTGGCTTCGTGAAAACACGGTAAGTGCTTTCTCT